>NC_088419.1:51419393-51719393 GCF_034236695.1 Oncorhynchus nerka | reverse complement strand
CTCAAGTCGTTATGGTCTGAACGGTTCCCATCGTTGTTCCCCACCTCCTCTGAAAGAGAAACGGCATCCCATGAGTCCTCGGTGGCATTTTTACAGCCTCCCACTATGTATACACGCACAGAGTGGGAACAAGAGGGAGCTACCTCGAATCCCCTCAGTCCCCCGGCGATACCCTCAGTCACCCCCCCCCCCCCCACACACACACACACACACCAGACCAACAGAGCGCCCCAAGCAGACGAAGAACCAACAAGAAATTAGAAAAAACAAAACTCTCCCGTTGCCTCCTCTTCTTTACTCATTAGCATGTGAATTGCTATTCATCCATTTAGGGTCCATCAGAACCTTATGAGCACCCAGTTTCCATGGGTTCCTCACAGCCAAAGCCTGCAAAGAGAAACTGCAAAGAGCAGGGCCTTATCTATCCCTACTAATGACTGTCCATACAAAATAGTCAGACACTGAATGGTATGTGTTGGTGTGTCCCAGTCAGGTGTAGCGGATAGAAACTGCGAGAGAAGGAAGTGATGCATAGACGAGTGGGGGGTGGGAGGTGGGGGGTGGGGTCAACACGGTGGCAAGGGGTGCAGCTGGCTCATACAGACACCCTATTCCCACACTCCCCATTCCAATGGGCTGGTTTGTACTGGTCTAGTCTTAATTCACCATTTGCCTGATTAACATCTCATCTGCATAGCTTGTTGCGCACCCCGCTCCCCCCTGCCGAAACAATGCCGGCCCACTGAAGAGACTTAATCCTAAAGCGTCTCTGGTTAAGATCAAAGCGATCTGCACTCTAACGACTCTTGCCTTTCTCGTCAGCAATTACAACGCCTTTCGGCTTTGGCGCCCACGGTTTTATGTGGAACCCGGGGCTTTCAAGATGCACCACATAGGCTGCCGTATGTATTTTGAGGTCACGGTATTGATTCCAAAAGGTCTACAATTCTAGTTGGGAAAACCTAAATCCTTTGTGAGCTTGACAAGTATTCTCTAGGATGTCTGGGTCATGCTAGCAAGACTTTAAAAGACTTTATCCTAAAATACTTTGTCCTTTGGATGCTTTGGGGGTTATGAGGTCGTGTGAAGCAACACGGTTAAGGAATTTAGGGGATTTTTAACTCGCACTATAAATCACATGTAAGCCCACTCTTATGTTAGAGCACGGCTGATAAGAATCACAGCATATACCCCGACAGAATATACACACGCTCTTTTCCTGCAGACACTGAATCTGAAGTGGTCCGCTCGGACAGCGCGGAAAGTATGCAGAGGCAGAGAGAGAGAGAGAGAGAGAAGTGGTTCTCTTGCTCTCCTCCCCTGGAGATGTAAACCAGATGTCGAGCGCTGGGCTTGTTGGCGTGTTGTCATATCCCGCGCCGACGCGACAGGACCATGGTGACAGGGTGGCCCGCTCGCACCAGCCCCAAGGTCACAGCCCAAATCACGCGTCTTTACTCTCGCTCACTTCCTGTGCACAAAATGGCTGTCTGAATGCCTGAGGTCGACCTTCATTGACACCTTTCTCTCGCACTTATCAGGACAAAGACTGAACATCGTAAATCGGGTGCTCGAGATCAGCCTTTGGTGCTAGGGTTGATTACAGGACACAGATAACATTCTTGCTAAGCCAGCACTGTGCTGAGCTTGCACTTGATCTTATTTTATGCAGTAGATGCCCAGACTATCCGCTTCAAAACCCAAATACACTCGTTCCTGGGTTACATTTTTTTTTTTTTTAATGATTGGAGAATGCTGTCCAAAAAGCTCCAGATGCTTGAGGTTTTGGAACTGAACGGGAGATGAATGGCGAGGTTTAGCTCTGGGTTGCATTGGTTTGTGTAGCGGGGCCTGCCCTGCAGATGCCAGCCACCACCACCATGTGCCTCGCTGCTGCCACCACAAACAAAACGACGCACGAGTGTTGTGACCAGGCTCTCTCCATTTCTCCTTGCTTTCCTCTGTCTCGCGCTCACGTTCTCTCCCTCCCACGCCGCCTCCTCATTCTCTCTTCCTCGTTCTCGATCCCTCTCTCACTCCCTCCGTCTTTCTCCCTTTCTCCTCCCTCTTCCTCTCCTCTCCCTCATTTCCCAGGATGATTCAGCATGCAGCAGTGATAGTCTGTTTTTTTTTCTTTCCGGGGCGGGGGAAGGCTGGAGAGGGAAAGTGATAGTTCTATTTTGTGTGCCTGCCCTGCGCTGCGCCGGCTCTGAAATGACAGGCTATGGGGTGTATCATTACCCCTGTAGCACGCCTCCCTCCCCGATCAGACCCAAATGCTCTCTGCCGAGGGAGAGGAGGATCCTTTGTGTGGCCGCGGCCAAAACCTGCTCTCGCTTCACCCCCAAGCAGAACTCGTAGCAGTGAGTCTCTTTGGTTGTTGTTTGTTTTTCTGCGTTGGAGCGAGAGAGACGCCCTTTTTTATCTTTCTCCTGGCTAAACCACGTTCTCTCCTCTCTGGTGTTTTGTGAAGGTGTGATCAGCACTAAGGGCCTGTGTCAGCTAGCAGCGTCATCCTCCAGGTTCCAAGGGCTTTTGAGGGAGACGGTTTAGGTGCCACCGGAGCAATTAGCCGCGGGCTCTATTAAATAGCCAGCCCTCCTCCCCGACCAGCACTTAAATCACAGCATAGACAGCTTCTTTAAAGTGGCAGCCCTGCCTGCCTGCCTGCCCGCCTGCCCGCCTG
Organism: Oncorhynchus nerka; assembly: GCF_034236695.1. Classification (NCBI taxonomy): domain Eukaryota; kingdom Metazoa; phylum Chordata; class Actinopteri; order Salmoniformes; family Salmonidae; genus Oncorhynchus; species Oncorhynchus nerka. The sequence continues at coordinate 51,716,707 of NC_088419.1, read as the reverse complement.
CCCGCCTGCCTGCCTGCCTGCCTGCCTGCCCGCTCTCCAGCTTGCTCAGTACCATTGCACTGTAGTCAAACCCAAGAAGAGGCCTGGCATTTTTCCTCTTCTTCTTGCTTTGCACTAACCAGCGTTAAGCTAATTCAGTTCAGTCATTTTCAGTTGTGTGGTGGAGTCTGTAAGACATCTGTCGAAATGACTATTTTTGTCTGTACGCTATCGAGGTTCGCAACTTGCTGCAATTAAATAAGTACTTTAGATAAGTACTTTTAGGTTGAAGTGCATAGACTTTCAAGGCGAATTCTCCCACTTAAGTTTAAAAAGTGGTGGAATTCCCCTTTAAAACTTGTCCGCTAGGGTTGAAGTGCAACATATTCTAGTGACTAGTCCTTCCCTCTCCAAATGGCTGCGGGCCCTTACAGAGAAATCAATGGTATGATGGAGCATACGGGTAATGGGAATTCATCAGAACAGCATGGGGCATTGATCTGTTTATGGCAATCCCTATTGGGTGAATACACACTCGGCTAAAGACTCGAGTATAGACACACACATCCATGGGGAAGGGGAAGGGAGAGGGATGCCCCAACATTACAGGGAACATGTCATGTCTGTCACCACAGGGAAATACTGTGTGCTTTGTTGTTCCAGCGGGTGAATATTAGTAAGGATGGCGAATGAGGGAATCCATGGGAGAGGTCAAAGTTGAGGAATGCCATTACACACAGTGAGATTTGACAAAGAAAATATTGTTCGTTTTTTTGTTTTTTTTGTTGATTGCATGGACAGATGGAAGTCCTTTTGAATGGACTACTCTCCAACTTCCGAGGCTGCTGTCACTGCATGTAGGTTAAACGGATGCGCGTTGGTCGGTATGCGAAGAATGTGGCACCGTGTCCACATTAGCGAATGCACAGTGTCCTCTTTCAAAGCTCGTGGAGCTGGCGCTCTGATTAATACGTGACGTTCCTGCAATTCTGTTTTCCCGAGCGCCCGGAAGCAGTTGTGCCATTTTACAGATTACTTCATTGTAAACAACTTAATTGACCCTATTAAGCATTCTCCGGAGGAGTGACGCTCAATTTCACAGCCACACGCGAGACAAACACTGTCATCAGCATGGAAACAAACAAAACGCAATACAAAAAAAAGAGACGGATTGGACTCGGTCATCGCGTCACAATATTGGGCTCTGGCGCATCTCGGCGATGTCTGACATATCCAGTGGGGTAATTACAGTGAGTGGTGAGATGGAGGGAGTGGGCCGGGGCCATGTTGGAGGGAGAGAGGGGAGGCACGGCGAGAGGAAACAATGGTACAGCGAGGAGGTGAGGGAATCCAGAGAAAGGAGGGAGGAGAACGTGGGGAAGGAAGGAGGATGCAAGAGCGACGGGGGAAGAAAAGGGGGTGGAAAAGAAGCAGAGGAAGATACAGCGAGGGGGAAAGAAAGGGGGGGGGGAGAGACAGGAGTGAGAGGGGAGTGAGCAGAACCTTGCCTCCATGGCTTCGACCCACCGCCAGACTTTTCCAGCACAGGGCATCAAGCTGGCACAATGTCAATGGCGTCTACATGGAAAGAGAGAGGGAGGGATAAATAAAAAGCCATGTCTTCTCCCATCCCATTCCCATCCTAGTCCACGCTATTTGCTCTGGAAACTGCGAATGATCTTCTCTCTCTCTCTCTCTCTCTCTCTCTCTCTCTCTCTCTCTCTCTCTCTCCGTCCGTTCTCCATGCGTGGCGTGGCACATGATATTTAATCTGTCATCTTTGTTTTCAACGAACACGGCGAAAGCTGTTGCTGGCAGGGCCATGGGGCTCAGGGCCCATCTGGAAACCAAACTGTGTGTGAGGGAATTAGAGGGGCGATTTAAGTAGGTGTTTGCCTTGCCCAGGGAGAGAAGAGGGAGAGCATGGGCTGATAACGGCCCCTGCCAGCCCCACGTCCTGTTTGCATTCGCTGCCTAAATCGGCTGCTCTGCTCTTCCCCCTAATCTGCCGATGCATAATTTATGTTCCGGCATTAGACGTTACACAAGGCGGTGGGGTTTGTGGACATGGCGGACTTGCAGTTTTTTTGTGGGGGGGATTCTGATGAAAGCGGGGATAGTGCAGGAGTCCCCCACCTCCCTCTCTTCATCCTTCTCCTTCACTTACCGCTCTCTGGGTCATCTCTTTGAATGGCTCAGAGAAGAGCCACAGGGACTCTACAGCTGCATCACACACAGACATCACACACATCACAAACACTCAATGGCAGCTTTATGCGGTCAGAGACCCACTGTGATCTCGCTTCAATTTTAAGGCCTTACACTGCAAGTGGGAGGATATGAGGTGTGCGTGCGTGTGTGTGTGTGTGTGTGTGTGTGTGGGGGGGGGGGGGGGGGGACAGGGGAAACCCAGCCTGCTGTGGGATTGATCAGAGGGGATTGGGTGTCTGTGTCTGTCTCTCTCTCTCTCTCTCTCTCTCTCTTTTCTTCTCACTCTCTCTCTCTCTTCTCTTCTCTCTCTCTCTTCTCTTCTTCTCTCTCTCTCTCTCTTTCTCTGTCTCTTCTCTTCTTCTCTCTCTCGCTCTCTCTCTCTCCCTCTCTCTCTCTCTCTCTTTTCTTCTCTCTCTCACTCTCTCTCTTCTCTTCTCTCTCTCTCTTCTTCTTCTTCTCTCTCTCTCTCTCTCTCTTTCTCTGTCTCTTCTCTTCTTCTCTCTCTCGCTCTCTCTCTCTCCCTCTCTCTCTCTCTCTCTCTCTCTTTTCTTCTCTCTCTCACTCTCTCTCTCTCTTCTCTTCTCTCTCTCTCTTCTCTTCTTCTCTCTCTCTCTCTCTCTCTCTCTCTCTTTTCTCTGTCTCTTCTCTTCTTCTCTCTCTCGCTCTCTCTCTCTCCCTCTCTCTCTCTCTTTCTCTTCTCTCTCTCTCTGCCCTCTCTTTCTCTTCTCTCTCTCTCTCTCTCTCTCTCTCTCTCTCTCTTCTTCTCGCTCTCTCTCTCTTCTCTTCTTCTCTCTCTCTCTTCTCTTCTTCTCTCTCTCTCTCTCTCTCTTTCTCTCTCTTCTCTTCTCTCTCTCGCTCTCTCTCTCTCCCTCTCTCTCTCTCTCTCTCTTTCTCTTCTCTCTCTCTCTCTGCCCTCTCTTTCTCTTCTCTCTCTCTGCCCTCTCTCGCTCTCTCTCTCTCTCTCTCTCTCTCTCTCTCTCTCTCTTTCTCTGCCTGCTCTCTGCCCTCTCACCTGTAATTAACATGACACGCTAAAGGCAGTCGTTAATGCCATCCTACCAACTGATGGCGGCAGCATTTAACGGACCCGGGGTTTAGTTGATTAAAAATGATTACATTTGGATTTGTTCAAATTGATTGAAAATGAAACAAAACTGATTGCGAGCTCCGAAGCCCCAGTTCAAATAAAGCCACGAGGGCCCCGGTTCACACCACAAGTGCCCTAATCAGTCGGAGAAGGGGGGATTCAAGTATTTGATTTGAACATCTGTCTGCAATGGGGCTTTAATTGTCTCGTGCCCGCTTCCCTATGTTTTCTCTTACTGTACTGTGGCCTCACAGTGGCCCTACAATGCTCTTCTCTGAGCTGTAAACCAATCAGCTGTTTGGGTTAGGCGTAAGAGCCTATGGCACACAAAAGGGGCTCCAGCTAATTGAATAACTCCGCTGCACAATTGAACATGTCCCAATAAGCCATAATAAGATAATTATTTAATAAGTTGACATAAAAAAAAAATCTAATTGTGAGCTATATTTGTTGGACGAGGTACAAATGAAAAGCCATAATGTGTTTAAAGCAATTTCTTTCTGTTGCTAACCCCCAGGCCAAGCTGCTTTTGTCTCACCAGTGTATACCGGTGCCAAGTCCAACCAGCTGCATTATTTCCTTGTGTGTATGTGTGTGTGTGTGTGTGTGTGTGTGTGTGTGTGTGTGTGTGTGTGTGTGTGTGTGTGTGTATGTGTTTGCTCCAGGCCCTCTGGCTGAGCCGGGTCATTATAGACGCCTTTCAGCTGAGTGGCACACACACACACACACACACACACACAGCTTCATTAAAAAACGCTCCGGGTTCTTGGTGAAATGTTTAGACAGCGACGCCTTAATTCATCAGTCCTAATCACCGCTCCGCTCATGTCGGCCTGCAGATGCCTCTGGATGTACCAGACTTCCACAGGTATTTATTACCAGGCTACCAACCCCTGAGAAACCCACCTACACCCTGTGTGCGTCCCAAAAGGCACCCTCTTCCCTATTTAGTGCACTACTTTGGGCTCTGGTGGAAAGCAGGGCACTATGTATTGTGGGAAATAGGGTGCTATTTGGGACAGCGCCCGTCATCGACATCCCACGTCGTCGGCGCCCAGGGAACAGTGGGTTAACTGCTTTGCTCAGGGGCAGAACGACAGATTTCTACCTTGTCGGCTCGGGGATTCGATCCAGCAACCTTTCAGTTACTGGCCTAACGCTCCTACAAGCCAGGCTACCTGCCGCCCCATACTGTAAAATGATGAAATGTCTGCTAAATGATTCAAATGTTGAACGTAAACACCAGTCATTATATTATGATGTTCTAGGGACACTGGTTCATATTGGATTCAAAGCCACATGAGAGTTGTGGTTAACGTGACATTAGTGTGGGTTTGCTGTCGTATAGGGTTCCAGTTAATAGCTTCGGTAGTGTATGGTTTGTGTTTGCTGGTGATCTGCATCTAAGGCCATGTCCGTCGCCCCCCCCTTGAGTGGCTGTGAAACCTGTGTCTGGAGCCTAGCCGTGGATGCAGTGTGATAGTGCTGGTGCCGTGTGAAGTTACAGAGACCAGGACCCCAGGGCTAGAGCAGGATTAGACCCTACTGTGCAGAGAACCCTGCTGGGCTGTGAAACTTAAGAGGCATACGTGACAACTCACCGTCTCACTCTCACTTGTACACACACACATACACACACACACACACACACACACACTATCCCAGCTTCACGGCCCTGCTCCTCCTCCTCGGAGTTGGAGATTAGCGTGTGCAGCAGCAGCAGACCAGTGCAGTCTGTCTGTCCCACCGTAGAAGACATTTCTCATCCCGTCCAGCCTGGGAAAGTGTCTGCCAGGCCGTGGCCAGGAAGCACAGGGCCGGCACTTGTGTGTGTGCGTGTGTGTGTGTATGTCTCTCCCTCTCTCTTTCTCTCTCTCCATAGCCCGACCCTCTCTCCCCCCTTCTTTCTCTCTCTCCATAGTCCGCCCCACACCCTCCCTCTTTCTCTCTCTCTGTCCAAGCATGAGCACTCTGCTGGAATAAGCTCAACAGTTTTTCCCTTTCCACCAACAGCTAAGGCGGCCTGGGACTTGAGGCCTGTCTGTCTTTGTCTGTCACACGTTGTGCGTGGGTATGTCTTTTATTAAGTTTTCATCCCAACAGTTTTCATCCCAACAGTTTTCATCCCACTCCTATGTCTGATGGCGCCGACAGATATGACAGCTCTGCTTCTAGCTCCTTAGCAACTTTGCAGTATTTATTTTTTTGTGTTATTTCTTACATTATTAGCCCAGAATAATTTGTGTGTTATTACATAGAGCCGGAAATAACTTTTAGATATCTGAGCGACGGTAACTTACCAGCATTACGACCAGAAATACGGATTTCCCCGAATTGGATCCTTTGTTCGTTTTTTTCACCCGACCTAAAATACCTCACAATCAAATGCCGACCGTATTACCTCCCAAGATAATTTTCTCCGGTTATAGTCACAGCCAATACCACAACGGCCCTCAAAGAACTATACTGGACTTATGCAAACTGGAAACCACATATCCTGACGCTGCATTTATTGTAGCTGGGGATTTTAACAAAGCAAATTTGAGGAAAACGCTACGCTAGTTCAACCAACGCATTGACTGTCGTACTCGCGCTGGTGAAACATTGGACCAGTGCTACTCAACCTTTCGAAATGCTTACAAGGCGCTCCACTACCCTCCCTTCGGCAAATCTGATCACGACTCAATTTTGCCCCTCCCTTCCTATAGGCAGAAACTCAAACAGGAAGTATCCGTGATAAGGTCTATGCAACGCTGGTCTGACCAATCGGTATCCATGCTTCAAGATTGCGCGAACCACCACATTTAACCATGGCAAGGTGACTGGGAATATGGCCGAATACAGACAGTGTAGTTATTCCCTCCGTAAGACAATCAAACAGGCAAAACATCAGTACAGAGACAAAGTGGAGTCACAATTCAACGGCTCAGAAACAAGAGGTATGTCTACAGACAATCACGGACTACAAAGGGAAACCCAGCCACGTCGTAGACACCGTCTTGCTTCCGGACAAGCTAAACACCTTCTTTGGACTGTGGGCTCTCCTTCTCCATGGCCGACGTCAGTAAGACATTTCAGCATGTTAACCCTCACAAGACTGCCGGCCCAGACGGCATCCCTAGCCGCGTCTTAAGAGCATGCACAGACCAGCTGGCTGGATCTTGCCCTATCCCAGTCTGCTGTCCCCACTTGCTTTCAAGATGTCCACCATTGTTCCTGTACCCAAGTACGCAAAGGTAACTGAACTAAATGACTAAATGACAGCCCCGTAGTACTCACTTCTGTCATCATGAAGTGCTTTGAGAGGCTAGTTAAGGATCATATCACCTCTACCCTACCTGACACCCTAGACCCACTCCAAATTGCTTACCGCCCCAATAGATGAACAGACGATGCAATCGCCATTGCACTGCACACTGCCCTATCCCATCTGGACAAGAGGAATACCTATGTAAGAATGCTGTTCATTGACTGTAGCTCAGCATTCAACACCATAGTGCCCTTCAAGCTCATCGTTAAGCTTGGGGCCCTGGGTCTGAATCCCGCCCTGTGCAACTGGGTCCTGGACTTCCTGATGTGCCACCCCCAGGTGGTGAAGGTAGGAAGCAACACCTCCACTTTGCTGATCCTCATGACAGGGGCCCCACAAGGGTGTGTGCTCAGCCCCCTCCTGTACTCCCTGTTCACCCATGACTGCGTGACCACGCACGCCTCCAACTCAATCATAAAGTTTGCAGACGACACAACAGTAGTAGGCCGGATTACCAACAATGACGAGACAGCTTACAGGGAGGAGGGTGAGGGCCCTCGGAGTGTGGTGTCAGGAGACACCTGAAACCCCACCTCTTTAAGGAATACCTAGGATAGGATAAAGTAATCCTTCTCCCCCTCCCCCCCCCCCTTAAAAGACCTAGATGCACTATTGTAAAGTGGCTGTTCCACTGGATGTCATAAGGTGAAAGCACCAATTTGTAAGTCGCTCTGGATAAGAGCGTCTGCTAAATGACTTAAATGTAAATGTAATGTAAATGTGAAAATAACCTCTCCCTCAACGTCAACAAAACAAAGGAGCTGATCGTGAACTTTAGGAAACAGCAGAGGGAGCACGCCCCTATCCACATCGACAGGACCGCAGTGGGGAAAATGAAAAGTTCCTCGGTGTACACATCATCACATCCACGGTGTACACATCATTGACGATCTGAAATGGTCCACCAACACAGACAGTGTGGTGAAGAAGGTGCAACAGTGACTCTTCAACCACAGGAGGCAAAAAAAAATTGGCTTAGTCCCTAATACCCTCACAAACTTTTACAAATGCACTATTGAGAACACACTGTCGGTCTGTATCACCACCTGGTAAGGCAACTGCAGGGCTCTCCAGGGGGTGGTGCGGTCTGCCCAACGCATCACTGGGGGCAAACTCCCTGCCCTCCAGGACACCTACAGCACCTGATGTCACAGGAAGGCCAAAAAGATCATCAAGGACATCAACCACCCGAGCCACGGTCTGTTCACCCCGCTATCATCCAGAAGGCGAGGTCAGTACAGGTGCATCAGAGCTGGGACCGAGAGACTGAAAAACAGCTTCTATCTCAAGGCCATTAGACTGTTAAATAGCCATCACTAGCCGGCTTCCACCCGGTTACGCAACCCTGCACCTTAGAGGCTGCTGCCCTCTATACATAGACTTGGAAACACTGGCCACTTTAATCATGTTTAAATAATGTTTACGTAAGGCTATACTCATCTCATATGTATATACTGTATTCTATTCTACTGTATTTTAGTCAAGGCCACTCCGACATTGCTCAACCTAATATTTATATATTTCTTAATTCTGTTCTTTTACTTCTAGACTTGTGTGCATTGTTGTATATGGTTAGATACTACTGCGCTGTTGGAGCAAGGAACACAAGAGCTTCGATACACCCGCAATAACATTAGCTAAATATGTGTACGTGACCAATAAAATAAATGTGATTTTACCAACAGCTTTTGCTGTTGTATCCCAAGCAGTCTCCCCGAACAGTTAGTGGAGACCAGGCTGTGTATTCTTAAAGTGTTTCAGAATAGGAGTGCTGGTCTAGGATCACGTCCCCCCCACTCTCCATATCGTTTTATTAATTATGATCTAAAAGTCCAAACTGCTCCTAGATCAGTCAGTCGGTCATTGTTTCTCTGGCAAACGGCGGTGAGGAGGAAGCAGGGGGAGGAAACAAGGTCTGAAGCCCTAGTAGAAGCCCCAGATGAGTGGAGAGGAAGAGTGAAGGAGAGAGAAAGGGAACAGGGGAGAAGTGAGGACAGCCCAAAGGCAGTAGCAAACTGGCCAGACAGTCCTAGCCATCACTTTCCTCATTGATCACTGTTAGTTTGTGCTTCACGTGTGCGTCTTTCATTGGACAATGGCCCATCCCCTTCATTCATGAATGGAAAAACCTGTAGAAAATCTCCAGTTGACTTTGCCATTGACCTTTTCTATTATTTGTAAAGTTGCCATGTCCTGCCGATGTAGGTGGGAGGCCTTCCTTCCCGAAGGTGTTAGAAGGCAGAGGCGGTACTCCACACCTGGCGTGCAATATCGCCACTCTGTGTGACTTTGAAGCTGCAGCTCCACTTTCAGTCAGACCCGTTCCCCCCATCCGAAACGGAATCCCCGTTCCCATCCAGATCAGACCAAAGATTAATCCGTATTAAGGACACCTTAAAGATACCTTGCAATGAGCTGTAGCCTAAAATGGACTCGACTGTAAGCCCTAACACTCTTAAGTCTAAGGCATAGCTGACGTATGTTAGGATAAGTGTCACCCCCCTCCCCAATTAATACACGCACACCTCCAAAAGGAGCTTGGATAAGCAGGGGAGCAGAGGTGGGCAGGGTGGTGTTGGAAGTGGGCACGAACAGCATGCCGAGTCTGCCGCCCGATTGACATCAACCATCAACAGATGCCGCACACATATTGCGGGTGAGATGGTCGCCCCCCTCTCTCACAGAAGCCGTTTTTGAAATGCTAAAACAATAAAACAAAAGGGAAAAAGGAGGGTCGACCCCAAACCGAACCCAACCCCCTTCAACTCCCTGAACCAACCCCCCTTCAACTCCCTGAACCAACCCCCTTCAACTCCCTGAACCAACCCCCTTCAACTCCCTGAACCAACCCCCTCAACTCCCTGAACCAACCCCCTTCAACTCCCTGAACCAACCCCCTTCAACTCCCTGAACCAACCCCCCAACTCCCTGAACCACCCTCCCCTCAACTCCTTGAACCAACCTCCCCAACTCCCTGAACCACCACCTCTCCCCAACTCCCTGAACCAACCCCCCCTCAACTTTTCACCCTTAAAAGCCAACAGCCTTCGTGTTATGCTTTCTTTCAAAAGCCTCTATATACACACACACACACACACACACACACACACACACACACACACACACACACACACACACACACACACACACACATATCATGGTAAGAAAGTGTCTCAAGCCCGCCAGCTTGCTGTTTGTTAGAAATCAACGCGTTTATTTAGATTCCAGTGGCAGCTCCCTACCAGCCTGCCTCCCCTCCACCGCCCGGACCCCCTTGCAGAAGACCTCAGAGCGATAAATGTGACGTCTTATTCCGCCGTCTTTCTTAATGTCAAGGAACAGCACTAGGGCTGGGAGCGAGAGAGCAGGGACGTTAAAGAGCGGGAGTGAGAGGTGTGGCTTTGAGAGGAATTGGAAAGTGAGGCAGACTCATGTGGAACTAGAGTGAGCGTAGAGAGACAAAAGGCTGCGTCTCAATAGTGTAAAGTGACTACCTTCTATGTTCTGAACTCAATGATCTCCTCTGGGACATGGCTTATCAGGTAAACATGTATGGTAAGGTAATGGTGAAGCCGATCCAATCGTTTCACCTGCTGGTGGTAATAAAGGAAAGGAGAAGAGGAGAGGAGCCACTTTAGTCTGCTGAGATGGTCCGTCAGAGGCTCTGTTTGTGGCTCCGTGGCAGCATACAACACACACAGCTCAAATAGTGCGCTCTTGGAAGTGGCTTAGGCCACTTGTGCTCATCGAAATCACATGTCATAATGTTATCCAATTTCTCTGGACACTGTCTCTCTGTACCCTGTCTCTTTATACTCCGTAAATTTGAGACGTTTGTGTGTGTAGGTGTGGGATGTCTATTAACACGCTGTCTCACACACACACACACACACAGACGTCTCCCCGTGTTGAACTCGCATTATTACGTATTGCTTTTAAACAATAGCATCCCCAGCAACCGTCCTGGTGTTTCGCCCATAAATGACAATGTCAGGGCTTATACACATCATCCATTATTAAGGAGGCGAGGAGCAGGGCTGCAGCCACATCGGCTAGCTGCATTGCCTTGCCGAGCATTCACAAATAGAGGGCCAGCTCTGGTCAGCCTGACGGCATAAATCAAGGGCCAGCCACAGGGACATGCATTCCCCAGTAACAGTAACTCTAGCAGTCTCCCCACAGGGACCAGAGGTATAAATCTCCCCCTCATAGACACTGCAGGCTGCAGTGGCAGAGCATTGCTTTCCCAGAGGCACCCCTGAGACGCTGTTCCTGACCAAGGAGAATATACACAGCACACGTCCCCCGGGGGGGGGGGGGACACCAAGGCCTTTGGAGACTGAGTCGGAGAGAGAGGGGAGTGTGGCGAAGTGGGACTGTCCTGGTGGGGTTATAGGGCCGTAACATGGTTAGATTACACGCCCCCCTCCCACGCATGTGTATGTAGCTAGTGGAGATTGAGATGAGGTTTTTCCAGTGTAGTGGAGGGATTACAGTAGACGTGTACACTGAGAAAACAGAAATGTGTTTGGGAGAGGATAAGGTGGGAGGGAGAGGAGCAGGGTCAGGGCACGTTTTTCAGCAGAACTCTGCAATATCCAGAAACCCACTATCTGTGCACCGAGCACAACGAGCACAAGTTGCCGCACATACGCTTCCTCATGATTCACTCTCTCTGCATACAGTATCGGAGTATTTACATTACCACCAAAGCGGTGATGAATAATAGCGTTTAACACTTGTCAAATCCTCAATTTCAAGTGGTTCCTCAACATATTATTTGAGTAAAAAGAAAATATGTCGGAATAAGAATCGAGCAACAAACAAAAACAAACACCACAAAGAATAAATAAATAGTTAAAGCGCTTAGGAAGGGGAAAAAAAGCCTGGGCTCCTCAGAGGAGTGGCCCTGCTGACCTCTTTGCATCGCTGCGGTCGGTTTCACCCCCTCAACAGATGCAATAAGGAGCCTTTATCTGAGCAGCGCCCCGAGCCACAGCGGCAGGGAGCTGGGGAACCTCTGCACCAGGAAATGCTTTAGGGATCTGCTCTCTCGCACAGCGCAGCCCAGCACAGCCCCTAGTCTCCCACGGACTAGCAGGAGACTGTTTTATCTCCAGTTGCTAGGATAACAACTCTTAAGCTTCCAGCAGTCATAAGTCCTGCTGGGCCTTTTTCACTCTGCTTTTTCCCTCCGACAGAAAGAATGCCTCTCCTCTCTCGTTTCTTTTCTTTTTCTTTCACTTACATATATATAAAAAAAAATTGCCCATCCAGAATTCTGGAGTTTGTTTAAGTGTTCCTCCCCCTCCCGCAAATTTTTTTTGTTGTCTTTTATGTTGGGGGGGGGGGGGGGGGGGGATGAGGCGTGGATGTTGGCGGCAGGGAGGTATTTTATTTGCCCAAAGATTTTCCAGCCAAAGTGCCCCTTTGCTTCTGACGGACCCTGCCTGCACGCACGTTTGATTGCAGGGATTAATAAGACAAAGCGCGGTGGCGAGTTGTGGCGGAGGAGTGGCGTTCCTAATGAAATGGTAAAATAGATAAATGAGAGTGGTGGTGTGCTCCTGCTCAGAGTGACTGCCCCCCACCAGGATTAAGTGGACTCCTCCTGTTCCTTTGTGCCCGTTTCCCAGCAGCACAATCGGCCGAGAGTCAGCAGCACAAGTGGCGCGCAGCAGCCCCTCTTCGCTCTCCCTCACTCTCTTGTCCCCTGTTCCAACTCCAATGCCCCCCCATCTTAGGCCCGCAATTACCAGAGCGCTCATTCAGCACACCTCTTCTCAGACAGAAGCCCCCCCTCCCTCTAAAATACTCCCACTCCCCTACAAATACAACAGGAGTAACATTTACATTTGAGTTATTTAGCAGACACTCTTATCCAGAGAAACTTACAATTAGTCCTCCTAACATACTCTCAGGTTCTTCCGACTACCACAGTTTCCACAAACTGCTCTGAAGAGTTTATCCTGTAGAAATAAATGGCCCTTTATCGTTTAAGCCCATCTCTCTCCCCGTTTGTTTTCACTGTTTGGCTCCCCCCGCGTGGAAAAGTTCACTTCATCCTATTGAAAGAGTTCAAAGTTGGGGGCAGGATGGGATGGATGGGGGCATTGGAGTGCAGAGATAACAGGATTTTATTATTTTTGGTCATCTGCTTTAGTTAGATTTAGCCGTAATGCCGTGGCTTGTCCTCTTGATTCGATTTGGAGGGGGGGGGGGTTGTGCAGTTTGTTTGTTTGCTGTGAGAGAGCCCCTGGGGGAACAGTAATCTAATGGGAGCAGCCAGCAGCACATGAAGTGACTGACCAGGTCAGTATGTCACACGCCTGCTGCCTGCCTGCCCCAGCCTGTCCAGCCCATCTCAGTGGCCTAAATACTCCCTCATGCCCAGTCACATTACTGACCTCAACTGACACTCTCTCTCCACTCAATGCCCTCTCTCCTTCCACCCATCCGCCACAGACTGAACTTGAGCTCTGAATGGAATAAACTCTGATTAGCACTGAGTAGTCAAGCCATTATCAGTGCTCAGTGCTGCTCGCACATCAGGAGCAAATCTGTAGCATTATGCTTTAATCTCTCGCTAATCTCATATTCTGTAGGAAGGGGGGTCACTGTGTAACATAATGCCAGCTTTGTGGGAATGTGGTGGGAACGGTGCAGTTGTCCAACTCTGCTGGAGCACCACTTATAACCGTCTAGCCGTTGGGCCTCGTCTCCTCCTCTCTGATTCCTCCTAACGGAGGAGGGCTCCTCTGGGCCTGGGATGGGATGGGATGGGGGGGATCCTGAGGTCGGACAGGAGCAGACGGGAGGAACACAATTTTGTGGGGGTGGGCTTTAAGGAGGGAGGGGAGAGTTGGGGGCACAAGGGCAGAGCTGGGGGAAGATGTAAGGATCCGCCACAGGCTGACAGCACAGCCACACAGGAAGGAGATCACAGCCGAACCACCCCGGTTCAACATCCACCCCACCCACCCCTCCGCCACCTCCCCTGGCTCCACAGCCCCCGGCCCCCTGCTGGACCCCTCTTCCTGGGAGGCCTGTGCACTGTGCTCTCCCCTCTGAATCAAGGGAGGGGGGGTAAAAAATAAATATATGGAGGGGAGGAAAGGCAGCAGAGCCTTATTTCGACTCTCATTGTCTCCTATTCAGACACCGGGAACGTCTTGAAATCGACATCTTAAACGTAACCTCTAACCCCTTTCCCAGTTTCGACTTGGGAATCCGGCTATGGTGTTGTTTTTATTAGCTGTATTTTTGGTTTGTTCCTCGTTGACGGGATAATCCAGAAATAAGAATGGAGGGAGGGATGGGTGGGTGGCGAGTAAGAGAGAGCCCCAGACTGAGCTGTTATCCTGGGACTCGGGCGCTCGCTCTCCCCTCTTTCCCGATTGTTGGCTCTGGGTCTGGGACCGTGGCCTTTGTTCAGCCATAATCTGCAAGTCGCTTAAAAGTAAACAGGAGATTTGCTGGCATCCACAGCCCGTGCCTGGTTTGTCTCCAGACCAGATAACGCGGCGGTCAGGCAAGCCTCTTGCTCCTCCACCTCCCTCCACCCCCACGCCATGGACAACAACCTGGCGTTGCAGCCACGCAACAACATGAGCCCGAAGTTGGACCTTCTTTTTTGTTGTTGTAATGGAAGCTGTTCTAACGTTGGGAATCCAACAAACCTGCCACTTCCTTGACCATTTGTTCCTCGTGTGCAGACGAGTTGTTTTAGTCCGTCTGTACAATAAATGAACCTGAGTGGTATGGTGTGTTACATGAATCCGTAGCGTTTATTTCCCACTTTTAATTGAACCTGTATTTATCAAGGTGTTAGAGCCAGTTCACTGCTCCAGGCAGGTTTACATTTTATACATTTTTTATCGTGCAAAGGCTCTTGGAGAGATTATTTCCCATTCAAAGAAACAACAGCCTGTTGCACTCACTGCGGCCCGACTCCTCTAGCTCCCACTGTAATGTGATTTTGAGTAGGAGTCGTTGGAAACCACTCTGTTGTTATTTAATACATTTCGGGTGGTTTTCCCCCTGTCCTTCCCTGGGGTTTGCCCGGCAACAGAGAGCCAGGGATCTGCTGCCACTGACGAAGGCAGTCCTCACTGTTGGCTGACACTAGGGGAGTATATTTTGGCCGACAGGATCAGGAGCGGTAAAAATAGCTGCTGGCTGTTGATAGAGCCCTGCCTGTCCGTCTCAGAGTTCAAAATCCCATAATGCGCCATCGACCACCTGAACCTCCCCTCCTCCTCGACTCCGTCCCTCCCTCCCTAGACTCTTATCTCCTCTGGGCTGGGCCAGTGTGTTCCCTACTCCTGTCGTCTGGTGGAGGAACTCTAATCTGGCCCCTGTCAACCGTCTCAGTCCCCCTAGTCAGAGTAATTAGGCTGAAACATGTGCTGGGGAATATCAGCTGTTGTTTGTGGTTGTTTGGGTTCCTACTCCAGTTGGAAATGGTTGCATAAAGGCAGTTGGGCATAGGAAATAATCTCCCGGGGGGTTGAACCAGAACCCAAGGTTAACGCGGCGCCCACACCGCCTGTGAGAGCTGCTACTAATAGGCAGGGGGCCTCAAAGGAGATGTGTTTTATGGCTCCAGTCACGCTTAAAAGGCAAAGGTCACCGGGGGGGTCGGCGGGGTCAGCCCAGGGTTTAGGGCAACCTGCTGTGGTGTCAATCCAGGTCAACGTTCGTCTGAGGGAACGAGGTGTGTAACAGGTGGCTCACTCTGACACTTCAAATAAACTGGCCAACCAGGATTTGTCAGATTGATGCAGTCGCTGCCAACCAGAGAACATTGCCTATGTGGGGACTACACACTGCCACCTCATCTTTCTCCAGTGCAGCAAAAACGCCTTGGTCACTGTATAAATGTTTTATCATTATTATTAGTGCAATGCTGTTCCCGGCCGTTTAGAGAGCCAAAGAATTGGCCGGAAGTAGGAGGAGGGGGGTTGTCGTGAACGTCGCGCCTGAGTCAGGCTTGGCTTGACGAACAGCAACAAACCCAAGTCTTGGAAAGGTACACTGTCCACATTTGAGTGGAGTTCTAGTTGGCTCCTACTCGCGCTGCACCCGTGGTAGATTTGATAGCAAGCCCTGGGCCGGCAGCCATACTGACTGGGCTTGAGCAGAGCAGGGGCTTGTGTTGTGTGAGAGGGAAACAGCTGAGAGGAGAGCGACGGAGTCGGGCCATTTCCCTGGGCAGCAACAAGAGGGGGGGGGGGGTCCCCCCTGACAGTGGCAGATCCAGGATCCACACTCACCATGTGGATGTGTTCTTCTTCTATTGCATGTACTGCTTTGTGGTCAGTGTGTCACACATACAGTAGCAACGGCTGTCCTGACCATTGTGACCATTCTGACCAACTTTCTTCTGGGGCGGCAGCCTAGTGGTTAGAGCTGACAAGGTAAAAATCTGTCGTTCTGCCCCTGAACAAGGAAGTTAACCCACTGTTCCCTGATAGGTCATAATTGTAAATAAGAATTTGTTCTTAACTGACTTGCCTAGTTAAATAAAGGTTAAATAACATAAATAACATAACAGTAGCCTGCCAACTGTTGACTCCTTCGCCCCAATGCTTGAATGCTTGCAACAGACATTAAGTACGGTAGCGTCCATCCCATGTCCCGTTAGTGTATTCCTATGTGGCTTAACCTTTTGTGGAGATGGTCCAGACCAAGCTGTGTGTATATGTGTGCATTTGTGTGTCAAGGCGCTTACCTCAGGACGATCAGTCAATAGACTCTCATTAACTTCACGTGCACTCTGGCTGGATAATAAGATGACTGTTGTGCAGTCTGAAATCAGAGCCTCTCGCCTTACCCACCTATTCCTCCCCAGCAACACAGACTGGGATTTATTTTTGTCCTGGTCCCTCTACATGTTATGGGTGGGGGGGGCAGACAATGCCTCCTTCATTCAGCAAGGAGTCACGGAGAGATCATCTTTACCCCACCCCCCCTTTCTTGTATCCGCGGATGCGTCATTCATTTGTGTGCGATCACCAACGATCAGACGTAGATTTCTATTCTCTGTTGCTGATACACTTCAACACTGAGTTATTTGAAACCAGGGGTTGGAACCGAAATAATTTCGTTTTGAACAGAAAAAAACATTTTTTTGTTCCGTTCCACTGTTCCAAACAGCAAAAGAAAGTTCGAACCCCAAAAAACTATCGGTTTATATCGTTCCTTTCGGTTCATTTTTAAACCTCTGAAATATACAGTACCAGTCAAAAGTTTGGGCACACCTACATATTCCAGAGTTTTTCTTTATTTTCACTATTTTCTACATAGAGTAATAGTGAAGATGCAAAACTATGAAAAAAAAGTGTTTAACAAATCAAAATATATTTTATGTTTGAGATTCTTCAAAGTAGCCACCCTTTGCCTTGATGATAGCTTTGCACAATGTTATCATTCTCTCAACCAGCTTCATGAGGTAGTCACCTGGAATGCATTTCAATTAATTGGTGTGCCTTGTTAAAAGTTCATTTGTGGAGCCAATCAGTTGTGCTGTGACAAGGTAGGGGTGGTATACAGAAGATAGCCCTATTTGGTAAAAGGCCAAGTCCATATTATGGCAAGAACAGATCAAATAAGCAAAGAGAAATGACAGTCCATCATTACTTTAAGACATGAAGGCCAGTCAATCTGGAAAATTTCAAGAACTTTAAAAGATTCTTCAAGTGCTATGATGAAACTGTCTCTCATGAGGACCGCCACAGGAAAGGAAGACCCAGAGTTGCCTCTGCTGCAGAGGATAAGTTCATTAGCGTTAGAAATTGCAGCCCAAATAAATGCTTTCCAGAGTTCAAGTAAAAGACACATCTCAACATCAACTGTTCAGAGGAGAATGCGTGAATCAGGCCTTCATGGTCGAATTTCTGCAAAGAAACCACGACTGAAGGACACCATTAACAAGAAGAGCCTTGCTTGGGCTAAGAAACACAAGCAATGGACATTAGACCGGTGGAAATCTGTCCTTTTGGTCCGATGAGTCCAAATTTGACATTTTTGGTTCCATCCGCTGTGTCTTTGTGAGATGCAGAGTAGGGGAACGGATGATCTCAGCATGTGTGGTTCCCACCGTGAAGCATGGAGGAGGAGATGTGATGGTGTTTTGCTGGTGACACTGTCTGTGATTTATTTAGAATATAAGACACACTTAACCAGCAAGGCTACCACAGCATTCTGCAGCGATACGCCATCCCATCTGGTTTGCTCTTAGTAGGACTATCATTTGTTTTTCAACAGGACAATAACCCAACACACCTCCAGGCTGGCTGGAAAATTAGCCAACAAGTGCTCACCATATGTGGGAATTCCTTCCAGGCTGTTGGAAAAGTATTCCAGGTGAAGCTGGTTGAGAGAATGCCAAGAGTGTGCAAACCTGTCATCAAGGCGAAGGGTGGCTACTAAAATATATTTTGATTTGTTTAACACTTTTTTGGTTACTACATGATTCCATATTTGTTATTTCATAGTTTTGATGTCTTCACTATTATTCTACAATGTGGAAAATAGTACAAATATAGAAAAACCCTTGAATGAGTAGGTACTGTATATATATATTTTTACATTTAGCTCAACATTATATTATTTAACCAATCCCTGCAGATAGAGCAGCTTGCTATGGAGCTGCGAAGCCGGCATGCTGTAGTTGTTTACATGCATTGGACAGAAAAGTGTAGGCCTTGAAATTTTGCAAGTTGGGAGAGAGCGAGAGGGGTTGAAAGAGGAGGCTTGGCTTGAAGTGCTGGGCATCTTTTGACATGCATTATCTGAATTAGGCCCACAGAATTATACCTGTGGGCCTAATGCCAAAGTTCCTATGAAGGAACTTTAAATGTCTTTGAACTTCTGAGAGTTGTTAACGTTGGACCAGAGCTCGCTAGCTAATAAGCTTATGTGTGCAAAGCGGCACCAGAATTCAAATAAAAACACATCTGGCATTTTTCTAGTTTCTAAATCCGATGTTAAACGTGATAACTGTAGGATCCTTAAATTGTTTTGAAAAAGTGAATCCTTCATCTCTTAATAAGTCAAAATCTCTCTCCCTAATATCTGAATCACTCTGGTAACATCAGTCGGCTACAGTCAACTATGCTTCGGGGAGGGGAGGGGCAGGTAGCCTGCACACACACTGTCAAAGATTTCCAGCTGGTAGACAGACACTGGAATTCGTTTCTGAGTGACAAGAGTATGGGCTTTGTATAGGCGCTTTGTTGGATTATTTGTGGGACTGAAAAAAAGCCTGTCATGTAAAATGCTGTTATGAACTGGTTACCATGCTTTTCAAATCAATATTTTTTTCCCTCACAGTTTTCGGGTTATGTTCCCTCAACCGGTTCCAAATCCTCGTTGAAACAAAAATAAAATATGATAATAAACCTTTTCTAGCTCCTGTTCGTTTAAAATTCATTTCCCCCCCCTATCAGATAACTCTCATTGGATGATTCATAAGAGCTGGGATCTCCAGGCACTTGGCTTTTAGCGCAAAGCCCTGTGAACTGCAGCTGTGAGTCTGTTTCTGCTGTCGTTTGGGCCAGAGTGTTATTTATTATTCAGTGAAAGCTATTACTGTGGATAAGAGGCTCCTCTCAGGCCTGTATCGATTGCTTTAATTGCCCCGAAAGATTGTCAACTCTTAAGATAGATATTAAAGGAAGCTGCCAGGATGCATGGCAATAGGGATGGAGGCAGGGATGAGGAGGGGTTGGCCCAAAGCAGGAGAAGGGCGAGAAACATCCCTGACCTCCATGTAGCACTGATAGAGGAATCAATAATGTCTTGTGAATATCCCAGGCATTCACTCACAGACGCAGGACGGGGAGAAAAAATGGGGGAGAGGAGCAACATCCAGCCGTCCTCACCCATCGATCAATATGTATGGGAGAAGAGCTCGAGGGAGCGAGTGAGAGAAGAGGGAGAGGGATGCCATTACTGTCATAGAGGAGTCCCAACCGTCAGCAAGGCACCGTGGGCTGACCTGCAAAAGGAACACCAACGTCCCCTCTCTCGAGTGGAGGCGACGTGGTCAACGCACCACACGCTACGGTCGGGATCACACGTAGGAGTGTGAGATGTAATCCAACTGGTGGCTTTTGCTGCTCGGAGATAGATGGAACTGCGATAGGAGGGAGGGAAGGGGAGAGGAGAGCTGCTGTGGCTACAACTGCGAGCTGCTCTGTACAGACTCGGTTTCTGCTCTTGATTCTGATCTGATTTCCCCCCCAACAGAAAGTGGTCATCTAAGACGTCATTCACTCACCACACCCGGTCTTTAGCCCACTGCATGGGCCCCCCCTTTGACGGTCACGGATCTGACCAGCCACTTACTCTACTGTACTCCACCAAGTCAGCGTGGCCCTGGCCACATGACCTAACCACATCTCCACTCATCAGTACCAGGCTCATCTATCCTAATAGCATCGTCAGTTAGAGTATTGTATGACGTTGTCTTTATTACCCTGAGTAATACTACCTGTGGAAAAGGTACTTTGAACAAATCAATTGATAAATGAATGAACTCTTGATGCATTGAGTGACCCAGAAACCAGGAAAAGGTATCCCCTGGAGAAAGATGTTGGTTAGGTCAAGATATTGGGTCTAAAACAGAGAAGTGAAGCTTAGCATTACCCCACGGGAGCTTTGAGACATCTCGCCGTCAGCCAGACCCGGGCCTTCTGAAAGCCTTCGGCTGCATGGCACTGTCAGGACAGATGGAATGGATCACTCCATGCGCAGTGAATAGCAGCTAAGTCTTTGGCCGGGCCATCATTTTGATGTTGGGATGCTGCTTACGGTACTTAACCTAAATTGCACACACTTCTCAGCCATTAGCAGATACTTACTAGCAAAGTGTGACATCAAAAGTGTGACATTGCAGTTCGTTAAACTATTACTTTGATAGGTTGAAGTCTAACTCTTGGCGGTTAAAAAACTTTTAAAAAACTAATGTTTTGGGGTAGTGATTTTGAGTTGACTGTAACCTAGTGGGGTGGAGGGAAACAACCGTTTGACAAGGTACAGTACAAGGCCTTGGGACGCCTCAGGTCGTCCTCAAAGAGAGATCCTTAGGTCGTTCATTGTTTGGCAGTGCCGTGGGTTGGCAGACAAGCTGCTCTCCCAACTCTAGTTTCCCTTCTTGCCTAAAGCACACAGGTGCGATTAAGGAGGAAATCTAGCACTAATCTTGCAATCCCTGTCTGATTTATAGCTATTAGCCTCAGCATGACAGAAGCAAAAACGAAAGGGGGGAGGTGGACGCTCCACTTCACCCAAAAGAGTGACGGGGGATCCCTCATCCTGTTAGGGTGACGTCATTGTCACCGCCTACCCAACCTCCTGCCACTCAGACTTGTCACACTCGCCCATTCCCTCCCTCCAGTGCACACAAGGTCACTGTGAGCGAGTGAGAGAAGAAGAGAAAAGAGAAGGAGTAGCTGAGGAGGAAAGGTGGTGGCGGTGAGGGCTGGTGGTGTGGCGGCATCTGACCACATCCGGTTGCACTGGGACCTTCCGCACACTTGGATTAGCCATCACTAAGCCCTACCCACCATCCCTCTTAACCTCCCCCTCGCCGCTGATTGGCCCTGGCCACCCTATTAGTTCATATGGTCTGGCGGTCATGTGATTAATAGAGGGTCAGCTGGCTTGGGGTGGCGGGTGGGGGTGGAGGAGAGGAGCCACTGGGTTTGTGTGACCTTTCCTCAGGATAAAGGGAAGCAGGGAAGGACAGAGCAGGGTTACTGGGGGGGGTGGCAGGACAGCAAGGCTTATAGGGCAGCGGAAGGGCTGTGGGGTGAAGGTCCCAGACGAGTTTAACCCCCAGGAGCTTGGATTGGACTTCACCTGCTGTTGCCCTCCCGGCAGTCTTTACCTATTGATGTCCCAACTTCACCCACTGTCCCCTACCCTAACCTGCACAAACTAGCAATGTCGATGCACGTGCAGGTGTGCAAACATGGTTGAAATATCTTGATGAGATTATCCAGCTTTCATTTTGGTCTCACGGCATGTCAGGTAACACAACTTCAGAAGGGAGTCCAGACTCAAGCCCTCTTCCAAGTTTGCCAACTCCTTCCTCCCTGAGGAAAGCATTATACCACCTCCCCTCCCAAAAATAAGTCGATAACCATCAAGTTGATGGGAGTGAAAATGACTGGAGCCCCATTAGAAATTAGCTGTAGATTTCTGCTGCCTGGCTGGCTGGCCTGCTAGCTGTCCGTCTCTTATGTATGGCTGCAGCTCACCCCGCTGTCCTCAGCACTCCCATTAAAACTCCTCTTCCAATCCAAGGCATCCAAAAGATTTGAGAATGACCTTGCGGTGTTCGTGGCCTACTTTGTGAGTGCTCGGGATAATTTATATATAAAAGGGAGGGGTTGGGGGGGTTGAAAAATTGCCATTTCCATCTTTAGGTGGCCGGGGCTCTCCATTATCAAAATGGGCTGAGTCACCGTACCGCGGGAATCTTAATGAGCAGAGCACCCAGGCCCAAGCCCAGAGAGAGCACAGTCTCTCTCTCTCTCTCTCTCTTTCTCTCTCGCAGTCTCTCTCTCTCTCTCGTTCTCATCCCTCCCTCTCTTTGCTCTCTAGTTTTTCTGATGCAACCGATTATGCACCAGATTAACCCATTGATTCATTGGAAACATGGCCACGTTTTGGCACTGTTCATGGACCTTTTGTTTTATACTTTTGTATACTCGTGTATTGATTGACATGTTTAGCATGCATCGTGATATATTTATTTACATATGAATATTTTCATGAAAGTAGAACAGTGACCCCTCTTAAATAGATTTTCATTCCAGATATAAAAAGAGAGTTTGGACCGAAGTGCGATTTCACATGGCTCCTCTTCAAATTGGACGGGAAGCTGGGGAAACGTGGCAATCTTGTATGGTTTGAATTAGGCTGGTCGAGTGTATGCTTTTTGTTTGTGAGGCAGAGAAAGAGAGAGGCAGGGACGTACAGTAGACAAAGGCAGTAGCAACTTGTCGAAAACGAGCTGTGGTTTTCCCCCCCTCTCCTTGTTTTGCCTTCCCCTTGTGCAGCTGGTTTGGTGGATGAAGTATCTTCTAACCACACACCGCCCCTCCCGTCACCACAGCCATGGCAGTTCCAAACCTCCTCACTCCCTCCCTTATTCCTTCCTTGCCTGCTGGAAAACTCTCACTAGACCTCCTGCCTCTTTCTCGACCCAGACACAGCCAAGCTGTTCTCCCCCCTCCCCCCAAAAAACTCCCCGATCCCATTTGCCTTCGCTCTCATTGCGTGCTCTCTTGACGTTTTTCATACCTGGTGGCAACTCAAAAACAAACATCCCCTGTGAATTCCAGGGGAATTTGTAGGTAGGTAAGCCACAAAACCCCATCTGTGGGGGAGCCCGAGGAGCCTAACCGTTACGTTTGGTTCGCCCCCAGACAGGAAAAAGCAGCTCTCAAATCCTCTCCAACAATAATGAGCCTAACGCTGGCAGATCAGCCGCCTTATCCTCGCTAAGGTTGTTAGCGTGCCGGAACAAGTCGTTCCTCTTGCACTGTAAGTACTTTACAAGGGAGAGCAGCTGTTCCTCCCCACCAACCCGCGAATCGTCCAAAGTATTTCGGTTCCAGGTATTCAAAATCACGATGGCTTAGGAGACATCGGCGATAGCCTCGCTATCTAGTTACAGCGGTTCGTTGCCACGGGGGGAGACTCTGAACTGCGTCGGTTAAACAATGGAAAGATTCCTCACCAGTACCGTGCATTGACGTGGCTGAGTGCCACGGCTTTGAACTTGGCTCCCACTCTGTATAAGGTGTCATCGAGTTCATCAGTTGTACATAAACATTTCAGTTGTCGCTGGGTACAGAACTGAATCAAGGCATTGTTGTCCAGCAGAACTATCAGCCTACAGTACATAGGTTGGAGTTCTTGTGTGGACCGAACCAGCTAAATGAGGTATGATAATAGTGAGGCACAAGGTCGTCACATCATCGCAGTGAGGGATTGGTGTGACGCCCATTAAGCGTAAGCTTTAAGGGGGAAAAAAATGAATCAGCTGAAGACAGGAGCAGGGCCGGACTACCGCATTTGCGTACCCGGGCACTGATCTGTTTTATAATGCTCTTCTACACATTTTGTTATGAGGCTGAGAGAAATATTGCAGTTTTGAAGCTAATTTCCTGCAATTCGACACTTTTTGCCATTGGGCTGAGAATTTCCATTTTTTTATTTTTTATCGCATCTCATGCTTTTGCTGACATTTTGCCATGAGGCTGAGAGAAATGTGCAAACAAGCTAATTTCCTGGGCCCAGATAGCATATGGAGTTGGGGCCCCCGGGGCACGTGCTCTACGTACCCGTTTAGTAATCTGGCCCTGGATTGGAGACCAAACAGAGTCCGTAGAAGGAGATGGTCAAGACAAATATGGCCGAATATTCGAAGCAGAGAGGTCCACGATCCAAAATCATACAGAGAATTGTATCAACCTGTTTCTAATGGTGGATATTTCCTCTTATGATTTACAACGCCTGATCATTAGGTTTTTAGGGCCCACACTGCCTTAATATAAATCTTAATTAAGGTGAAAGTGAGAGGAAAACTCCACAGAGTACATGATTTAATGGGATGTGTGGCTGGGGGAGCAACTAATCCGCTGAATACTGAGTAGACCTCCCTGATCTTTCTCTCTCATTCTCTCTCCCCCCTCTCTCATCCACCCCCATCATCCCAGGGTTAGGTTGATCAGAATCACCCCCTATTACTTGTTCCCCACAGGCTCGGCAGCTTACTGTAACTTTCCCCAATCCAGAGTACAAGACCTGCAATCCCCCCAGCTGGTGCTGTTAAAAATAACGTACTGTGTCTACGTCTTTGTCTCGCTAAGCTGAATGTAAGATCGTTGTGAGAGCAGCGAACGTCTTACTTGTTCTAACCAGAGTGGCACCTCTAGCCTCTCAGCTGGCTTTGCCATATCGACAGGGACTCGAGCTTGTACCCCTTGGCCTGCCCTGCTCGCACCCTCGCTCGTTTTCTTAGCATGCCGCTGACACGAGACTGTGATGTCACACAAAGCTGCCTGGCTGTATCGTGTGACTAGTGTTGTGTGTGTAAGGGACGGACAAGCACAGAAAGGAGGGGTCTCCGGCACAGCCCTGGCCTGTATGCGCCAGCCCCCCCTGCCTTACAGATGCCAGTACAGATGGGACCCCCTTACCTGCCTGCATAGCTAATGAGTCCGGATGGTATTTCCCCCCTTATAAACCATAAATATGTAATTTGTTCAGCTGTCACCATTAAATATGGATGTGAGAGACAGCAATTGTTTTGGGTCATAAACAGCGTGCCACCGCACATCAAGAGCGGAGCGCTCGGGAAACGGCAAAATAACGAGAACAATAGTATTCGTTTGAGAGATGGAGAAGGATGGAGCCGAGGGTGCCTCGACCAGGCAATGGAGGCTGTCAGTCATGCGGAGGGGGATTCCATATCTACTGCGGAGAGAGACTGAAGAGACTAGACGGTTCTCAGAGTGGCTATCAGTGGCTGCTGCTGCTCGGTCTGTTTGCCCTGGGAGAGATGACACCCTCCTCTGTCTGTGTCTAAGTGTGAGTGGGCGGCTTGCTGACCAGAGCAATCCAGGGAGCCACGCCCCTTTCCACAAAACCATCCATCTTTGTTTTTCTCCCTTTTCTCCCACTTTCACCACTCCGTCAGAAAGGTTGAAATGTTAGTTTCTTTACTCAACCTGCTTTCTTCTCGAAATTGGATGCCATGGGGAGCAGTTTACGATAGAACCACCAGAGTTTGACCATGTTTCTCCATACTAGTCCACTGGGTGCACACCGCACTGCCCACTCTGGCCAGAGAGCGAGAGAGAGATACTCCTTTGTTCCGCCTCCACCTCAAACAGCCAATAGTGAAAGAGCCAAGAGCCCAGTGGGAGTCAACCAGCGTCCACACTGGTTTCCTAATTGCCTCTTTTAATAGCTCAAGCCCCACCATCCCCAGCTCCCAGCAGTGGTCCTCTCTCCACTGTCCTTAGGCTGCTCGCTGGGTAAGACAATCAGTTTAACCTGGGCCCCTGTGGCCCTAGGGTCAGCTGGGCGGAAGGGATCCACCGTGATCCTTTCCACAGAACATTCCACCGTGATCCTCTTTCATATGATTCACTGATGCTGCCTGGCCGAGCCAGCGGAAGCCAGCGGCCCTGATACGATTAGGTTCCCCGCGGGCCATCTTGTCCCCCCCCCCCCCCCCCGAGGACCGGGGAGCTATGTCAGCAAAGCCCCATTTGACTAAATCCTCATTGGAGGTGACAGTGGACCTAGGACACTTAAGCCCAGTGTCTGTTTCTACCACACGTCAACTGGAGATCTGACGTTTCCCGGCTTGTACGACTTCTAATCAGTAGAAAGTCATTGGGTTCCTTCCATACCTCCATTGGTAGCACAGAGCAGCTGGCCGGGGTCAAGTCCACACATACTGGAGATCTGATGTTCTGAGCTCAGTGGAGAAGGATCCCCCTTCTCCCTCTGCTTACTGCAGTAGTAGTAACTCATGTTGCAAAATTCTGCTCACTTTCTCCACATTCCAGAGGATTTGGGGGAGCCTACTGGAATTTTGCTAAAGGTAGCTCTAGGTAGCAACCAGCTGGTAAGTAGTGGTGGTAGCACAGTGTACAGAAGGGCTTAAAATCCAACTAAAAGTAATGTTAGGTCAGCCATAATGTTTACATTGTGGTTTCCCCGCTTCCTCCCATGCCGTCTCATATTATCATGACCAGTATGTTGACCATACGAGACTTGTCATCCTTTATCACCCTTACAGACGTGCAGCCACACTGATTTATGCTCTAAGAACACCATTTGCGGTGGAGTTATTTTAATGGTAGGGCATGTGCTTATATCTGAATGTCAATTTTGGAAAACGAACTGTTCAGTGGTTCTGAAGCGCTGTGCCGTTTCAGTTCTTCTCTGGTGTGTATTTCCGTGACTCGAATTCCTTGTAAATGTTCATACTTATCGACAACAGAACACGCAAAGGCATTATGTCTCATGTTTTACATGGCCCCTTTCTCTCAGAGCGTCTACATCTCGCCTCGTGCAACTGCTGCCGTTTGCAATAGAGTCACATTGGAGGTCTGTCGCTAAGTGGGTGCTTTCTGTTAACCAGACATTTGTCTGTATATGCAGTGTGACTATACGGTGAGCAGAGGGTTGGTTTGGTTCTCCCTCCCAGTCCCAGTACATTCTTCCCAGTTTAGTGACCTGCCTGGCAGTGACTGGTGTTACTGGGGTGGCAGCTCCGCTCAAACTTTAGCCTCCAGGCAAATATTTGCGTTCTTCATGCATGCGGCGTTGAACTGCACTGAGCCAGTGCCGGTTGGGGATTTATTGTGAGTGTGTGTGTGTGTGTGTGTACACTTTGAGTGTGCGTGTGTAGGTGTGTCTTGTTGCCCCGGTTGGCTGCCCCTGGGCCAGCCAGTGTTGTCATGTCAGCCCCCCTGAGGGGATCTGAGCCTGTTAACTCGTGTGTGTGTGTGTGTGTGTGTGTGTGTGTGTGTTGTTCACGTGTCCCTCTGCCAGCCAAAAGTCCAGGGGTTCTCTGGGCTCCGGCTCCCGGACACTGCACAGTTAATGTTTTTTCCTGGCCCACTTTCAAACTTCCCCTCAACCTCCCGTACCAGCCAGCCCAGCGCTGAACAAAAAAAACCAAGCTTGCTTCATCTGTTTCTACTCAAACCTTTCCCCACTCTCACTTTCCCAGTTTTTCGATTAAAAAAAAATTGTAAAAAAAAGAAGAAAATAAGTCTTTAAAATAAAGAGCTGTAGGTTTTCCTGCTTTTTGGCACACTTTCGACGGCAGCCATTTTAAGATTGGAGCAAGAGAGTGGGAGAGAGAGGAGGGAGAGAGGGAGAAAGAGAATGTCGCTCTCAGCCCTCCTTACATGGCGGATGGATTTGTTCCGCTTCCTGACCAATCGTAGGTGGCCATAGGATCATGTGACGTGCCACGATAGCACAGTCTCCTGCAGCAGACAATCCTTCTCTTTTCCCCTCTTTCTCTCCCTCTCTTTCCTCCCCTTTCTGGAAAGACTGCTCAAATGTCCTCAGTCTGAATCTTGTTTCCAATGACAGTTAGAAAGCATATTTTGGGTCCTTTCCGAACGGGGTACAACAAACTCCTCTCGCTTCAGGACAGGCTGTCTTTCCAGTGTAGAAGCTTCGTTCGGGAGGAAAAGTTTTGTGAGCGGTCGCACAGCTCTAGCGCTGCTCACATTCTTCATGTTTCATGGATTTCCCTTCCTGGCCTGAGTCCAAGAGCTAGGGATAGGGCTGGGGTGAAGAGAGTGAGGGGGGGGGGGGCAGAGAGACTCTTACTCTAAAAAGAGAACTTAGTGGTCTGACACACCAATTTCTTTCTTTTTTCTGTTACTTCCTCGCTCCTTTTCCTCCCCTGGCCTGTAACCAAGCATGAAGAGATTAGTGCCAAATTTCAACAAAATAACAAATGATGATGTAATGAGTCGCCTGCGTAACACATGCCTCAGTGCTCCGGGAGAGCCACCAAGCCAGTACCTAATGAGGTGTTTTCCTGTGTGTGTGTGTGTGTGTGTGTGTGTGTGTGTGTGTGTGTGTGTGTGTGTGTGTGTGTGTGTGTGTGTGTGTGTGTGCGTGTGTGTGTGTGTGCGCGCGTGTGTGTGTGCGCGTGTCTTTGTGTGTGTCTGTGTGTGTGCGCGTGTGTGCGTGTGTGTGTGTGTGTGTCT
The DNA here is from genome assembly GCF_034236695.1 of Oncorhynchus nerka. Lineage (NCBI taxonomy): Eukaryota > Metazoa > Chordata > Actinopteri > Salmoniformes > Salmonidae > Oncorhynchus > Oncorhynchus nerka. The sequence goes on along the minus strand of NC_088419.1, from coordinate 51,688,347 downwards.
GTGTGTGTGCGTGTGTGTGTGCGCGCACGTTCACCTGGGGTCCTATGGATACACACACTGCCCTTTTGCCTATCCCTGCACCACCAGTTGCTAGCTGTTTCCTAATCAATGAATATCTCCCTCTTGCCTCATGTCTAATTTCCACAGCGATCCCACTAACTCTTCACCCAGACAGTTTCAGACTTGCTCGTGCTCAACTTTGCCGTCCTTTGTGTATTTATTAGAAATGTTCCGAACATTTCTTGCCGGGAAGCCAGACATTGCAATACTTGTTAACTAAACAATGCATCAGGGAGGCCACATTTTCTTTTGGTGGATTTCAATATCAGATCCATTTTTATATCCAGTCCAATTAGCTCTTCCCTCCCTCTAATTCCAGATGAAGTCATGTGTAGTGAAATGTCGTTAGGATAGATTTTTTTTAACCCCGGTTCAAAATGGAATTGGAGTTGTATAGTAGGACCCCCCCCCTCCCCCAAACCCCCAGCTCTCTCCAGAAGTGGTTCGAAGTCTAAGTGGAGCTGTCTGTTTTCTTCCGTTTGGTGTCTAGTGAATGCGGCCCAGGTTTCTAAAGGCCTCTGGGCCGGAACTTTCCATGTCACTCCTCTCCTCCTTGTGCTTGTGTTGTGGCTGTAAACAAACGGCCAAGTGGTCGGCTTCTGTGGTCAACTCTCGAAACGTTCTGTTCATGTTTCTCATTTCCATTCCCAGTGGGAGCCCCGGGGCTTACATTTTTGTTCTAGACCAGCACTAACACACCTGATTCACCACATCAAGGCATATTACGGCTTGCCTGTTCAGTCATTGATCGGTTCATATGGTATAATAAACAACGCTTTCTTTAGGATATTAAATACTACATTTGATACTAACTACTAAATAGTTAACCAAATAGCTACCCGGACATTCTTAATTGACCTTCTTTGCACAAACTATTTTGACCACATACGCTGCTGCTTATATTTATTATCTATCCTGTTTCCCCGACTCACTTTACCCCTACCTTCATGTCCATATCTACCTCAATTACCTCGTACCCCTGCACTTCAGCTTGGTACTGGTACCCCCGTGTATATAGCCAAGTTATCGTTACTCATTGTGCATTTATTCCTTGTGTCATAATTTCTTTCTATATTGTTCTCTCTGCATTGTTGCGAAGTAAGCGTTTCACTGTTAGTCTACACCTGTTGTTTACCAAGCATGTGACAAATCAAAATGGGCTTTGATTTAACACAATAAGTTACTCCTCTCACAGCCCTGTCGTGGGTGAGGACTATACATCTGGAAAATGAGATACTACAGTATAGTTTATCAAGGCGCATCAGTACACTTTGAGATGAGAGATGAAGTGTTCATGTACAGTGAATGTCAGGGAGCTGCTGTGTGGAGCCCTAACAGAAGCCAGCAGAACCCGGGGCGGAGAGCACACACACACACACACACACACACGACTGCTGCGGGGTTGTGTTGGCGTCGTCGTTGCAACGCTCGCTCCATCCCTTAACCATGTCTAATAGCAACACGGCGGCGAGCTCAACCACAGCTCTTGGCAAGCCTCTCTCCCTCCTCTACTCTCAGCCAGGCGAACAAAAGGAAGCTCTCTCGCTCTCTGCAACCACACAGCGCTCACACACACACACACACACACACACACATACATATACACACGCACAAAGCAAGACAAAAGGGAACAAACGGCTCCCGCGTCGGGCGGGAAAAACAAGAGACGAAGAGACAAAATGGCGGTTGTCTACATGGCGGCTACTGGCCAGTTTTCCGAAAAATGCCATACACCACGGGCCTACCTAGCTAATGTCTGGGGGTTGATCAGCTTAGCTTAGCCTCCCCTAAAACCTGATTCATAACTTAGCGCTCAGGCTATTAGCACAGGGTGCAAATGAGTGGGAGGGAGTGGCTCCAATTAAGCAGAGAGGAGGATCCGAGTGTCGTGTGATTTATCTGGTCAGGGGCAGACAGGGTAATGACTGTAGCAGCTAAAGCCAGGTTTTGACCACTGCTGTTAATGGTGTGGAGGGGTTGGGGGGGGGGGATGTGGCTACTCAGCGCACAACGGCACTCACCACAACTTTGTATATACACACATACAGTCAAAGACTGACACACACACAAGCATGCATTCACACACACTGAGCAGCCTCCCTATCTCCGTGACCATCGCCCCTCCTCAAACACACTCTCTCCCACACTTGCACCAACGTTACAAGGCGCACACACTCGCGCAAACATTTCAACACACACACAATCCCACACAATGCTAAACCCCTGGCCAGGTTCCCCACTCCCTAGCCCAGCTCTCTTAGCTGACCCCTGACCTCCTAGTCAGCTCTGAGTGGGGCTCGTGTTAGCAGCGAGGGCGCGGCGGCCGCGAGGAGAGAAAGGAGAAGGCTCTTGTGGCTGATGAGGCCTGCGAGGCATTTTTCTTCCCTCCCCTTGTCTTTACTTCTTTTTATTGTTGCTGTTTTCCCCTTCCCAGCATAGTTTGGTAATGAGAGATCTGTAAACTGCTGTTAGGAATTAAAATCCTTCACAGAAATTAGAAACATATGTAGAGGCTTGTCAGTAATAGCAGCCCCCCGTATCACAATAAGCCACAGCACTGAGCGAGCAAACGAGAGAGAGGGAGGGAGAGAGAGAGAGAGAGAGCGCGAGAGAGAGAGAGAGAAAGGGAGGGAGGCAGCGGTTTTCAGATAATCACAGTAATAGCATGTGTTTATATTGGTTTTGGCAAAGGGGGAAAGTGTCTCTCTCTTTTTAGCGCTCTGCCGCAAACGTAAAGAGTGGCGTGCCGCTGATTAATGCAAGGCTGTGGGATTAAATGCTCGCCCCTCTACTCTAACCCGTTGTGACACTGTGGTCCATGGGACCTGTGGTCAGAGGAAGAGAACTGGACATGTGGGGAGGTGTGAGGGTGGGTTAGGGTTCCTGCTAGCACCAAGGTTGGAGTCTCATTCCATTTAGGAGAGCGTTGAACCCAATGGGTCGAGGAGCGTGGTTTCGACTGCTCCTACAGTTTTGTTTCAGTACTGCAGTCTAACTGACCACAGAAAGACTATTTCCAAACACAGCCACATAGAAAAGTTAGATTTGAACATTCCTTATAAGACACGTTAGCCATCATTTTTGTGCACTAAACATTCACCGAATTATTCAAATAATTGTAACTGAGCCCCCCCCCCCCCAGAAAATATCATTACTCACAGCCGAAGATATTAACATTTTATATTCATCAAATGTCTGCCTTTTTTTGGGATGACGCCTTCGCTGTTCCCTGTGCACACTGAGTGCTCGTGCTCATGTGATGTTGGTCCCTATAGACCCGATGCTACCCGGATATAGACATTCGGCGTATGCGAGCGTGAGTAGATTCTCTTGAAAACAATTGTCGGACATCTGTATTTAGGCTCAGCCAGCTAGGTGTATGTCGACCCAGGACCGGTCGCTGGCTGTTGTGATCGGGTTCCGTTGTCGCTAGTCACAGTGGCATGGCGTGGAGGGATGCCATGCCCGTCTCTGGCAGAGAGAGAGGGAATATAATGGTGCTTCCAACCACCACTGCATCCCACAGCCACTTTCCATCCCCACACACAAAGATGCGCACACACACACACACACACACACACACACAGACTTGTGCCAGTGGAAAGCACCGATCTAATCTAGCCCATTCGCCCCTGTACAGTTGCTTGGTATCTTGGCACTTATTACTGACCACAGTAGTATACTATACTTTTGATATATACATTATTAAAACGTATTATAAACCAGGTTGTTCAAGCCCTGGATGCTGATTGGCTGAAAGCCAATGGTATTTGAGACAATATACCACGGGTATGATGCAAAACTACTTGTTTACTGTTCGAATTACGTTGGTAACCTGCTTATAATAGCAATACGTCACCTCGGGGTGTGGGACTGTATATGACCAATATACCACGGCTTAGGGTTGCGTTGTGCCTAAGAACAGCCCTTAGCCGTGGTTTATTGGCCATCTACCACACTCCCTTGGGCCTTATTTCTTAATAATAAAACAGAGGATTCTTTCCCTTCTGCTCCATATAATACTACAGCTAATACACCAATAGATTAACAACATCAGACAGGCCAAAATGGCAAATATAGTTTTTTTATATACATTATACACTCATTTCTTTCCCACAGTGCTTGTTAATGCACCTTTCATGCGTGAAAATGAGGAGGTTGGATGGTGGGTGAAAAGCAACATTTCCATATATGTAAATAGGTTATCAGAAGAAAAAAAAGGGAAGGATTTTAATTTTTTGTTTTAATGTTCCAAGAGGGACCTCGATCCCGCTCGCACGTCTTAATACGTTTGACACAATAAATAAATGAAATCCATAATGTTCCTTCCTCTCCAACTCTACTATTAATAGGAAAGAGGGACGGCAGCTAGCGTTCTCAATTCAGACAGGATTAACATCGTTCTTGTTTGATGTGGTTCCACTTAGCCGACCGAATGCGATTTCCCTCCACCCTGTTTGTTGCTGCAGCCGGGAAACTTCAGAACCGACTGCCGATGTGCCGATGTTCTGCTTTTTTCTTGTTGGGGGGGACAATGCCAAATTGAAACCTTAGAAGGGTGGTGGGTTTAAATAATTTTCTTCAAGCTAGCTAGGCCTGGGGGGAATCAGAAGGAGGGTGGGGGGTTACCAGAGGATTTCACAGAAGTGAAAATGATCTGAGGGATAGATAGTGTTTTGGAGACAGGATTTGAGTAATTGAGGCGTTTCTGGTGCACCAGGAAGCAAACCGTAGAAAACACAAAACAAATGCAATCTGATATCATAAAGGGTATTAGTGGTTTCCTTTTCTAAACAAGCAAACACCCCGATCGATATATATTTTACGGAAGTCTTTTCTCTACATTGATAGTTGGAAATGATTCTATCATTATGATCAACTCAAAAGAGAAAATTCATAGCAGAGGTATTTCATCTAAATATACAGTGTACTTTGTGTCCTGCTTTGGATAAATGATCTGGCCAATCATGACTACCTTAGGCATTTTTCCTTCTCTAAAGGACAACTCCTCATCTCTCTCCAACACCTCTCTCACCCCCCCCCCCCCTATTCCTAACCCCCCCACCTCCAACCCAAACCCATCCTCTTGACTCTCAAATCTGAAGGACACTGAATGACACTCAATGAACCACCTGTGTGTAACACCTAACAGCCATCTACATTTCTATAGGCTGCTATAGGGCGGAGTTAGCTCTCACAAATGTTTGTCTAGTATAGACTTTACCCACAGCAAACCAACTAGGGCCACAGAGCAAAGCAAGACATCTGTTCATGGTCATAGGTTACAGAAAGAGAGTGAGAGAGCGTTTGCAAGGGGGCAGTGGTCCCCAGTCTCCCAGTCCCCTACTCTACTGTAAATTGTGTCTGTGTGTGGAAGTGTGGAGGAGATTATCTCCATTCACAAGACGCCCGCTCTAAGGGATATTATATGGAGGCCGGCTGAAAGAGGGATAAGTGTAGTGGACAAAGGAAAATGTCCAAACATTGTGAGAGGGCTGAAAGACCCCGGCCGTCTATTCACACCATGGAGTGGCTCTGGGTCACTCGCAGGGAGGGAGATGGGCAGAGGGGGGCGTCAAGGCCCCCCACCCCCCCTCGAGTGTTTGGGATGCAGCTTGACCCCCTCTTTCTTTACCCCTCTCATCACTTTCTCTCCTCATTAACACACACACACACACACACCAACATTCCACTCCCTCCCAGCTTCACATTTATCGATGAATCCCTCCAATCGTTGCCCCTCCCCCCCTAATCATTCCCGGGCCATAATTGGTTGTGGTGTGATGAATTCTGGGCTGGCATGGCCGCGAGTGGGTAACTAACACGAGGAAACATTTTGGGCACGCTGATCACCATAAGAAAGGGGCCTCTCACAGAGTAGCACGATTCTGCTGTGTAAAAGAACATAATGATTGCGTAATAATGCCACATTGTAGAGTACCTCGGGGGGGGGCTCGCCACTGGACCAACGAACGGGGGGCTAGGTAGAGCCGAGCGGAACCGGGCCGACCGTTGGGGAGGGGACATGGGGGGAGCCTTGGTTAACTCTTAGGCTGGAGCTGGTTATTCAGGTTATTAATCCAGTTATTATTCTGGTTATTATTCTGGTTATTACTCTAGTTATTATTCTAGTTATTATTCTGGTTGTTCTGGTTATTATTCCGGTTATTATTCCAGTTGTTCATCTGGTTATTCTGGTTATTATTCCGGTTATTATTCTGGGTATTCTGGTTGTTATTCCGGTTGTTATTCAAGTTATTATTCAAGTTATTATTCTGGTTATTATGCTGGTTATTATTCTGGTTATTCTGGTTGTTATTCCGGTTATTATTCTAGTTATTAATCCGGTTATCATTATGGTTATTATTCCAGTTATTATTTGGGTTATTATTCTGGTTATTATCTCGGGTATTCTGGTTATTATTCTGGGTATTGTTCTAGTTATTATTCCGTTATTGTTCCGGTTATTGTTCTGGTGATTAATCTGGTTATTCTGGTTATTATTCCGGTTACTATTCTGGTTATTATTCTGGTTATTCTGGTTGTTGTTCTGGTTATTACTGTTATTATTATGGTTATCATTCTGTTTATTCTGGTTATTCCGGGTATTATCCCGGTTATTATCCCGGTCATTATCTGGGTTATTATTCTGGCTATTATTCTTGTTATCCTTGTTATTATTCTGGCTATTATTCTGGTTATTATTCAGATTATTATTCTGGTTATTATTCTTGTTAGTAATCTGGTTATTATTCTGGTTATTATTCTGGTTATTCTGTTTGCATTGAAAATAGATTTTCCGTATTGTCGATGCTTGAAAGATTATTTTTGTTGTTGTTGTCAATTCTATGGCGAAAGTAATTCAGATAAATCTGAATGAAAATGTCTTCACGATGGCATGTCCACAAGAAAGATTAAAAAGACAATGTCACACTTACACGTTTCAATTGTATTTCGTCTTCTTCAGAGTGTGATACTGTATACAGTTTACTGTATGTTGTTTTGCTGCGTAACAGGGTGGATTGAGAGGGATATCTGAACACCGTTAGCTTAGCCTTTGTTAGCGTAACCTATTAAGTTGTTCTATTTTTCAAGGCGACCGCACAAAAGCACGATTCATTACATGTCTGTCAAAATGTTGCATGAAATAATAGATTTTTGATGCATGTTTGGTGGTGTTTCAGTTGAATATGAAGCTCTGCTGATAGATGCCTTTCACATGTGGTTTTGCAAGCGTTTTTTAGCGTTCCCATTTATTTTTTTTACAGCTAAGGTATACTAATGTGGGTGGGGCCATGTCCTTGTACAGTTGGGAGGGTGATTTTTCTCCATGCATAGCCATGTGTGTGTGTGCGTTTATTGATTTGTTTTTGTGTACAATTGCATCTTTGTCTGTGTGTCAGTGCACAGTTGTGTGTGTGTGTGTCAGTGCACAGGTGTGTGTGTGTGTGTGTGTGTGTGTGTGTGTGTGTGTGTGTGTGTGTGTGTGTGTGTGTGTGTGTGTGTGTGTGTGTGTGTGTGTGTGTGTACAGCCAGCCAGCCAGCCAGCAGTGCATGAGGAGGGAGGTGGGGGCGCAGAGCAGACAGCTGTGAAGCGGGGCTTGGCGGATCCTCCTCCATATGTTCGGGGAGCGTTGCACACAGCCACAGAAGCCCACTGCAGGCCCCCAGCTACCCAGAGCACAGCGGCAGGGAATTCACAACAATGTCTCCCTGCTCTTTCTCTGCTCCTTCTACCACTGTAGATTATAATAGTGTTTTGATGATACAGATCAGAGCCATTCTTTATTAGAGTACACTAGGATACAGTATCTGTATGTTGTGGGTTAAATATGTGTGTGTGTGGGGGGTGTATAGGTAGGGAGTGGCATAGAGATGGTGTCTCCCTCTCCCATACCCACTGTCGTAGCAGTGGGCGCAGTGGGCATGGCTGGCTCCACAAAGGCAGCCTGGCGCAGCTGGCAACCCTCTATGCCCGTCTCCCTGCGCATGCCCGTCTCTGGGAGGACCCGGGCTCATCTTGCCCCTGCAGAGCCCGCCACCCCTTAGCCCAGGAGCAAATCTCAATCATTGATTCAATCACAAGGACAGGGATTTCTTTTTTTTTTTCTTCCCCCCCCAGGAGGGCATATGTCCACACGTGCACGTGCACATTTTTTGGTGAGAGGGAAGAGAGACTAAGGGAGAGAGCGAAACCAGATAAAGAGAGAGGGAGAATAAGACCAGACGAGAGGGAGAGAAAGAAAGCGAGAGAACGGCACCTAAAAAAAAAGAAGGGCCCGGGGAGCCATCTGGGTAGGTTGTTGTGCCAGTGTCTTTGCCAGTGTGCCCAGACCACCTGGCCACAGCGCCAGCCAAGTATGCCAGCCCGGGCTCTTTCTCTCTCTCTTTCTCTCTCTCTCTCTCTCTCTCTCTCTCTCTCTCTCTCTCTCTCTCTCTCTGTAGCCTCCAGACAACTACTGCTGCTGCCCCTCTTTCACGCGGGCTTTGAACGTCGGGCGGCCCTGGAAAAACGGCGGTGGCAGCGGCCTGCCTTTTCTCTCTCCTGCCAATAGCTTTGTTTGAAGTGAGACAGGCTGTGTGCAGGGCCGGGGAGACGGAGCGGGAAACAGTGCCCCCTTTCAGCTCCCTTCTACTCCCTCTCAGACACACACTCTTTCTCACAAACAAGCAGACATACACATTGGCGCACGCATACTCTCATACACATTTTTCTTTGTGCCCATTTGGGTGGTGGGTGGTGGTCTCTCTCTTTTCTTTCTCATCTCTGTCCCTCACTCATCGCTGGTTCTTTATTACCAGAGACATTTTGTGCGGTCCTTTTTTCCTATCACCTGACTTTGGAGATGTTTTGTGTCTTAGGGCGAGCTCTGCTAACTCCTCCACCCCCCCTCTCGTCGCTACCCACCCCGCGCCCACCCTCTGGCCCTGCTCCCTCCTCCCCGTGCCCCCCTCCTCTCCTCCCAGCCGCAGGCCCTGGGCACTGGGCTGCCTGACAACCCTGGGAACAGGCAAACCCCAGTGGCACTCGAGGGGCACAAACATTGGCATTGCTGCCCGGGCTTTGTCTTCGGTGTGTGTGTGTGCTTGAATGCAAATTTGTTTCCCATTGTTTCACCAACAAACAAAACAATGATACCGATATGCTTATAAGTAAAATCTACAATATAAAATAGCATTGTAGGTCTATTGCGTTATAAAAAAAAACACAAGTATTTTGCCATTGACACTGTAATATCAGTATTTTCATACAATTTGCATCAGGGTACAACGTATCAGACGGAACTTGACTGTTAGTGAGCAGAGTCCAGTTCTAAGGTGGAATTATCACAGAACGCCACTCTCTTTTAGACATGATTTCGAAGAGGTTGAACAGGCATCTCTGCTGTGCCTGCCTCTCGTCTGAGGTATTCCAGAGAGAGAGAGAGAGCGTGAGAGCGGGTCCTAAGGGGGGAAAAAAAGGGGAAATGCGTGAGAGAGGATTTCCAGGAAAAGGCAGGCAGGCAGACGGGTAGAGCGGACAGACCGACAGGCGGGTGGTCATCTGTAACAGGTAGTGCCAGGGCCAGAGTACAGGATTCAGGTCCGCCCACTTGGAAGACTAATAGATTACTGCGGGAAATGGCGGGTGATAAATGACCTGATGCGATGCCTCTCTCCGGAGAGTAGCAGGCTGGGAGAGGAAGGCCGATTTGAGGATATTTTTGGTAAAGTGGCAGGGAGGAAGGGGGGCCTTCATGACAGGTGCGTAATCCATCCTGGAGACAGAGTGCGCCCACCCTGGAACACCCTCAAAGTCCAGTGCCCAAAGCAATGCATTATGGGCCAGTTTCCTGGACACATATACAAACAAAGAAGCTAAATGGAGAATCTCCCTTGAATCTCCACGAACCCACTACCCTGGCGGGGCAAGCATCATGCTGTACCAACCGAGCTACAAAGGACCAAGTATAAACACGATTAGAGTGAGGTCAGATAAGATAAACAGGAGAAAACATGAAGGGTTTTCAAAACACGGAACTCCGTGTGCGTAACAGTGTGTGTGTGTGTGTGTGTCTTCCATTCCAGTGCTGTGAGTGCCTATGTGCTCATTCCTGTATTATCTGAGGCAGACATCCTGACTGAATCCTGACAGAGAGGAGAGCGCCCCATGCCATGTCCCATACTGTGCTACGGACTGACAGAGAGAGAGTGCGTGAACATGAGAAAAGGAGAGATGGTGAACGAGAAAAAGAAAAGGGGGAGAGAAATAAACGAGAGGGTACCAACGTAATGAGAGTGAGTCGGGAAGTAAGAAAAGAAAAGAGCGCGGGGGTGCCCGGTTGGCAGCCTCACAGGGCAGTCCGGTGAAGAGAAAGCAAGGCTAGTGCCTAGAAAACCTAGCCTGCGCTACTGCAGCTCCCCTCTCAATTTCCCCCCAGCAGGGATTGATTCGCCGGTCGATGCTGCTGCCTGACATTGTCCACAGCTCACAAAGCGTGGCCCCGGCCCAATACACACTTATGTATATATCTGCTGTTAGTACATCCAAGGCCCACTCTCTCCGACATTTACAATTAAATGACTATTTCCACTGTGACATCGATTCTCGTAGTGTCTGTTGTGTGTTTGTTTGTTTTGTGGTGTGAACTCAAGCATGAGGCTACGTTTTTAAAATGTATTTTCTCCCTCACTGTCGGTGTCAACTTTATCACCACTTGGATGTGTGACCATGAATGCTGACTGCTCTCGGACAAATTACAGTTAAACGTACAAATTGCTACCGTAAAAAAGAAGCTGTATGCGACACAAATATGTCAAACCCATATGAAAATTCACATTTTTAAGCAATTCCAATCACCACGATTGCTGCCCAGAAAAAGCTCTAGTCGGGATTTAGTAGGGAATCGCTCTGCGTTGGCATGTTGTTAAGCCTCGTCATCGTTGGGCTGGACGTGTGTGTGTGTGTGTGTGTGGGTGGTCAGGGCAGCTCTTCAGACGGGTGCCCCTTGGGGGGAGGCCACGGGGGGTAACCAGAGACAGGGCCCTCCCACCCTCCCCTGGCTGCCCTATCGATCGCACTCCTCTCCTCTCCTCACCAGCACAGGGCTCTCCTCTCCATGGGAGGAGATGTCAAAACAGACACGCTCCCACACACCTGGCCTCCCACCTGAGAGTACTCCACCTCAACAACAACAGAGGAAAAATCCACCTTAGTCTTTCCTGCTGAATGGAAACGTAGCTGGGTTAGTTTACGGAGACCCTGCGGTATATATCATGTCTGTATAGATGGACTATAGCCTACATGATATAGCAGTGGAACTGAGTCTTATAAGCTGCAGCTCTTTGGTGTCTGTTCTATTCATATACAGTTAAGATATAATTTTGCAATCCCTTGTCAGAAACGTTGGTGGGACTGAGTTTGCCACACAGCTTGATTAATTTCCTGATTACAGGTGGTCACACGATGGGACAGAATAGTGGTAGGTTACCTACAAGAAGTCTCACTGTTCGGGTTCATTTGTTGTGAGTTTATGCTTGATTCTCTTTCACGGGCCTACCCCAGACGGAGCGCAGACAAAGGTTTTGAACCTTCGAACAGTATCAAGTAGTAGCTTGCCCAGTTAGTTACCACACAAGCACTGTCTGCTCTTCTCTTTTGTTCCCTCTCGTTCTCTCTCTATCCCTCCCTGTCGTCTTCATGCCCTTTCCCCTCCTCTCCTCCTTCTCCCTGTCTCCCCTCCCGGGGTAACTGTAGCCTCACAGGAAGCCCATTGTCTGGGCCTGAGGAATCTTGTTCTAGGCCGTTTTCTACTTATCAATGACTGGGGGGCCAGGAGGGAAGTAGGAGGGGGAGTAGCGAGGGCTCCACTTCTCTCCAGCTGAAAGTCGGCACTTTGTGTCTCTGCAGAGGTGATATCGGCTCCCCTCGCTGGCATTCTTCAAGGGATCAGAGCCGGCCCTGCAAAGAGACACTCCAGACAGACTGAAGAGGGTAGGGAAGGCAGGGGGGAACATGGGGGAAGGGGACTATTGTGGCATCGGATGAAAAGCATTATTTAATTTCCCAGACTAAGACCAGACAAGGCATGTTTAGCATTTATCACTAGTTGTTGTTGAGGGGAGAAGACCCCCTCTTCTCGAAATTCAAACGCTTCCACCATCAAACTGGGACGTTCAAATGAGCTTTGAGGGTGTTCCACCTACTGTTGAGGCAGAGAGGGAGCGAGGAAGCAGCAAAAAGAGAGGAGAGAACCCGTCTGACATCAGAAACGCCATCCATTACGGTGCTATAATTATGGTAAGTGAGGCAGAACCGAATCAATACGGCAATTCATCAATCGCATTCCAAACTATTTCAATCTGGTTTATGTCATCATGCCACTGCCCCACGGCGTCCTTCACTCCGCCAGCACAATATCTCGCCCACACATCAAGGTTCCATCCCGGCCTAATCCACTTTCCCCTGAACGTCCATTATTCTGGACGCTCCCCTTAATTGATCCACTGCCGCAGTAGTCCGAGTGCCAAGACTGGCCATAGGTGAACCCCCCCCTTACCTAGATAAAGGGAACAGCGATGGGCACAATGAGAGTATCTTCTCTAGATCCTGCCTATTGTGGTCCACACACACACACACACACACACACTCCCTCTTATCACCTACCCATGGCTGCCTAGTTCACATGGGGTAGCTCCTAATCCCACTTCATTCCCAGGGTTACTAATCAGCCTGTCACATTTGTGTTTAATGGACCGTTTTCAGACGTTTTATACTATATACCACGGACAAGCTGCCGTATGTCTAAAAATAGTGTTTTGGTATAATTAGTACTGTATGCAAATTGTATCAGTATTTTATTTGTAAGTTACATTGCATTACAATACAATTATGGCATGCTTAATTAGAATGTTGTATACCGGCAAGTTAAAGGAAATGAGTTTCTGTAGGCTGTGTTAATGCTGTGCTATAGACATATAGGCAATTTAATTAATTGCCAGCAAAGCAGTATAAATACATTTATACTGGAAATGACTGTGTACCTGGCTAGTCTACACACTAAACCCAATCGTAATGTTCTCCTCACAGCAAGACGGATGACTTTGAGATCTCTGTGATGTTGCTGAATGATGTATTTAGTGTTATAGCATAAAGTAATTGCTCGTTTGAGTAATTTGAGCATCACAGGCGTGTTGGGGAACAAGAAATGAAGCGTGTACGTACATGACTCGGAGCCATTTCACCTAATATGGGCCTTTCAATCAAGACTAATGCTGACGTGACAACCTGCAGCACTATTTCTGTTTCTATCCAACTGGTGACAGATTTTCATGTAAATATTCTAAAATCGAAATAAAAACAAGAGTCGCATTTTCCCACCAGAGATGTGTTTCCATCAAACTGACCTGTGCCGGATTAAAGCCTGGGCGTGATGATGTAGTGCACAAAGCATTTCACAATGGGTTATACTGTGGGTTATATTGTGGGTTATACTGTGGGTTATATTGTGGGTTATACTGCGGGTTATATTGTGGGTTATCCTGTGGGTTATATTGTGGGTTATACTATGGGTTATATTGTGGGTTCTATTGTGGGTTCTATTGTGGGTTATACTGTGGGTTATATTGTGGGTTATACTGCGGGTTATATTGTGGTTTCTATTGTGGGTTATATTGTGGGTTTAATTGTGGGTTATATTGTGGGTTATATTGTGGGTTATACTGCGGGTTATACTGTGGGTTATACTGCGGGTTATATTGTGGGTTTAATTGTGGGTTATATTGTGAATTTGCCCTGTCTGGTCATGGCAGGTGCGCTCTAGCCAACAGCTTGCAGATACAGCCTATATGTATGTATGTATGTATGTATGTGTGTGTGTGTGTGTGTGTGTGTGTGTGTGTGTGTGTGTGTATATATATATATATATATGTATGTATATATATGTGTGTGTGTATAGCCTACATGATGAGAATATTACAGACAAGCCAAGCATCGATCATTATGTCACCGGAGTAAGACTAGATGTTTATTGGAAAGCAGCATCGTGCTCATCACCTTGCACTTTCACCACCCTGTGAAGTTCAGCATAACTTATTTCATCTGTAGCCTAATAAACTGCATGGTTTCCTGAATCATAGTGGGAGGGCCACACAATATACCATTACTACGATATGACGGCGTTTCCGACCTCCATTTCTCGCATAATTCATTTGACAGACACTAACGGATCCCACCTTGCCTAGCGTATTTTGTTTTGTCGCCATTTGGAAAGTTTCCATTGGGCCTGTCTTGACGGAAAAAAAAATATCCGACATGTACTTTACTCGCATGAAAAGGTTGGATGGAAACCTGGTTTCTGTCAGAAAATAATGTGAATTTTGAACCACTTGACAGCTAGCACACCAATGTGAATGGTACTGTGTGCCAATGGACATAACGGAAGCAACACAAGCTGTAGTTTATTTTATTTGTGGCTTGATGAACAGCTTTATCTAAATGGCCTATTGTTCAAGGGACTTTCATGTGATGCCGTAGTAAGTTCAAATTCATATCGATTTCGATGTTCTATGTTGGAGAGAGCTGAATGTATCTCGTTGCACAGGAAATTGTACATTTATCAGTTGCCTGGTTTGTTCTGGGGAAGGGTCAGAGTTCTGTAACACAAAAGTGTCTTAAGATTCCTTTTTTGTTCCAAATGAAAACAAAACGCTTGTTTTTCTGTCTCTTTCACCTTTTTGTTTGGGAACATACAGTAAGTCTTTTGTGAACGCACGGTATTTGGTAGCGGAAGTGGTAATTCCGACTGCGTCTTTTGTTGTGGAAATGTGGCATGAAGAATGGCAACTGTTCAAAGGAGGACGAGCACTTTCAAAATGGTTGCCAAAGCTTTTAAGATGGCTGCCAGGGCATTAGGTGTAAAGGGGGTTAGGGGTGTATCAATGGTAAACGTTAGAGCTAATACCATGACATGTCGGCCATCTTTGTCACTGGAGATTCTGTCCTGGGCTCTGCTGAGTTCTGTGTTTGTGCCTTTTCCTCTTTTTTTTTGTAGCTCTTGCTGTCTTTTATCTGAATGTTGTTGAACTTGGCAGCAAACTTCTTGGCAGCGGCTGCTTCTGTGTCATCCAACAATGGAGGCCGCTAACGTGATTCTCTCAGTATAGCTTTGCCTGGCAGGATGGTTTAACAGCTACGTTGAGGATAAGCATGAGAGAGAGAGACACCGACTGAGAGAGGAAAGGAGAATGAAGACAAAATACGAGCGAGAGAGACTGACTCGCTTTAAAATGGCGGCTCGACAAGCGATGGCACTCATTCAAAGCCAATGCTTTTCATCTCCGTCAAGTATTTTATTTGTGAGTGAAGCGTATGGGCGACAGTTTTTGTATATTGGACAATCGATGATAGCACTGTATTTGTGCCATTCTTAGAGGAAAGGGCTGCCATAAAATGGAGGCAGTCAGATGTTCACAAAATGGAGGCGGTTGGGAGGGGCGAAGAGGAGAGTTTGGGTGCGCCTGTAACAGGCTACTCTGCTGTGACGTTTAAGGAAGGGGGGAGGGCACATAAAAAGAAATCCCCACGTTTTGGCTACCTGGCACAAAAAAATGCATTATTGCCACCAGTCGTCGAATTGTTTGTCTTTTTTATGTAGCATTCAGAACCGAACAAAAGCATGTATCTCCTTTTCTCCCTCTCTCTTTCGCTGTCGATTTGGCTGCGAGTACAGGGGTCTGCCAGGGTGGAAATGCCAACCCAGCGCCTTGGTTGGCATAAGCCCTGATCCTTACGCACTGGTGGGCATATGCCAGACAGACAATTGGACTGGCATACTCTCCACTAGTGAGCCTTTTTCTACAGGCTGTTTTCCTCAAGTTTTCTCTCAAATTCCTCCGTTGTAGCAAATCCGTTAGCGAGCATTACTTACGTTCCGATGATCATGCTATGATCAATAGTGAACAAAAGTCATATTTTGTACTTGTCTGTGCAAAATGCAGTATAGTGTATTGTAGGGTTATTGGTATTGCAATATTTGCATTATTTATATATATATATATATATATATATATATATATATATATAGTGCACTCTCAAAGCTCTCAATATATATATACACACACACATTTTCTAAGAAGAAGTATATATATGTGTATTGAAATGCATAGAGTTGGAGAGTCGAGGTACCATAAATGTAAATATTGGTAATTTATGATTTCTCTGAAATTAACTGCAGAAGAAAATGAATGGTGGCTCGATATAGATTGACAGCCTTTTGAAATCATACCATATATCATATCATTTCATTAAAAGGAAAATAAAAAAGTGTCTGTAAAATTGATAAGGAATATATTGTTTTACAATGCACATTTCATAATAAAGTTAAGTCATTTATATGTGGCATGGTAGGCTATTTAAATTTCAAATAGGAAATAAAAAACGTTTTATTACAAATTCTTCTCAAGGAAGAGGCAGTCGAACTGAAATTGTTTTTATTTTGTAACAATAATATCACAAAACATATCCCCCGATCTGATAATATTTATTGGCATATTCAGTTAGTATTTGTTGCATAGAGCTGTGTTTAATGAGGTGTGTGAGTGCGTGCGTCTGTGCGTGTGTTAGTCAGGCAGGGCCCAGGAGTTTTGGGTGGGTAACCCTGGCTCTAGTGACTGTAGTGGGGGCAGTGTGTAGGCAGGGGGAAGACCCAGCAGGAGTGGCCAGGCTGGGCATGTTGTGTGCAGTGACTGGGGGTTTCCCTTCCCTCCTCGCTGCGGGCCATGTGTGAAAGCCCCACTGTATGCTGGGAAGGAAGCCTAGCGGGTTGAGGAGAGGATAGCGGCTGGGCTGGGTTTGCCGTGGAGCGGTGCAGATCGCCACTCACCCAGTTTTTCAACCCTGGCACCAACCTCCCTCCCCTAGTCTGCTCCAGACAGGAGCTCTAGCCAGGGACTCTCTCTACGAGAGAGAGAGAGAGAGATAGAGAGAGAGAGAGTGCACTAGCATAACAGAGAGAGAGAAAATGGAGAGGGAGGGGAGGCGGAGAAGTAGGCAGCGCAAAAGTTGGCTGCCAAAGCAGTTCGCCCTGTCATTTTTGTATTTTGTTTTGCTTTGTGCTGCAGGGAGATGTTCTATTTCCACTGTTTCAAAGAGCGTGAAAGAGGAGAGGAGGGGAGGAGAGAAGTCGAGGCTTCCCTTCCCACAAGGCGAGCTCTGGTTTTGTGTCGGTTGTTCCTGCCAGGGTGGCAGTACAGTCGCTCCTCATTCCCCTCCCGACGACCCCTGTTCCTGCTTATTTTCCCAGGTCACATGTATTGACTCATCTGGCCCAGAGTGACTTGTTTGTGTGCAAAGTCGCCCCTTTTGTTTCAAGGAGTAAATTTGATTAGATCACCGCGGGGGAGGACGGGGTGGCGTGATCATTCCCCGTCTTGTTCCCCCCTCAGACCCCAACACCCCTCCTCAATTTCTCTCCATCTTTTTTTTCTCAGTGTGGAGAATGGACATTTTTGGGTGGGAAATTCGGAGCGAGAGACGAGAGTGGGTATGGTCTC
The DNA here is from genome assembly GCF_034236695.1 of Oncorhynchus nerka. Taxonomy (NCBI): domain Eukaryota; kingdom Metazoa; phylum Chordata; class Actinopteri; order Salmoniformes; family Salmonidae; genus Oncorhynchus; species Oncorhynchus nerka. The sequence continues at coordinate 51,670,755 of NC_088419.1, read as the reverse complement.
AGAGCGAGAGAGAGATCCCGCTGCTCCCTCTCAACCATGTTTTCCATGACCTCCTCGGTAGGAGAGCAGAGAGGCGGTGACTGACACTTCCTGGTCTCAGACAGCACGTCGTTCCCTGCAGTTGTAAAATGGCGGAGGTGGAATGAGGGGGCTCTAACTTGGCACTATGGGCTCGCTGCTGTTTAGGAGACTGGTGTGACGACGCCTTTGACAGGCTCTGAGCACACACACACACACACACACACACACACACACACTCACACAGTACCTCGACACTGCAGCTGGAGCCTGTCAGCTGGGCCCTGGGACCACAGTGAATTACAGCTCATAGACACACACACATTCTCTCCCGGCTTTCTTCCTGTGTCACAGAAGGGCAGACCTCCCCAGTACTCACCAAGATTAGATCTCTGGCAAATGACAATCAAACTGACAACACTTTTTTTTTGATTCAATACTGTACACCCTCTGACCGACGACAACTCCTGCTGTCCCAGGCTGCTGTCGGGTAGAAAAAGATGACATGAGGAGAAGTTCAAGATGTCTGCCTTCTCCTCCTCTCTTACCCGGAACACAAGGGCCTGGCCACAAGCAGTGCACTATTTAGGGGACAGGGTGCCATTTGGGAGACAGACAAGCAAGAGGAGCCTGTGAAATCTCAAGTGTTTGTCGACGTTCTCCTGCTCACGATAGCTACGCTGTTAGAACCTGTCAGGGAGAATGTGTACCGTATTTGAGGGAGAATGTGTACAGTATTTGAGGGACAATGTGTACCGTATTTGAGGGAGAATGTGTACAGTATTTGAGGGAGAATGGGTACAGTATTTGAGGGAGAATGTGTACCGTATTTGAGGGAGAATGTGTACCGTATTTGAGGGAGAATAGGTACCGTATTTGAGGGAGAATGTGTACCGTATTTGAGGGAGAATGTGTACAGTATTTGAGGGACAATGTGTACCGTATTTGAGGGAGAATGTGTACAGTATTTGAGGGAGAATGTGTACAGTATTTGTTGGAGAATGTATACCGTATTTGAGGGAGAATGTGTACCGTATTTGAGGGAGAATGTGTACCGTATTTGAGGGAGAATGTGTACCGTATTTGAGGGAGAATGTGTACCGTATTTGAGGGAGAATGTGTACAGTATTTGAGGGAGAATGTGTACCGTATTTGAGGGAGAATGTGTACAGTATTTGAGGGAGAATGTGTACCGTATTTGAGGGAGAATGTGTACAGTATTTGAGGGACAATGTGTACCGTATTTGAGGGAGAATGTGTACAGTATTTGAGGGAGAATGTGTACAGTATTTGTTGGAGAATGTATACCGTATTTGAGGGAGAATGTGTACCGTATTTGAGGGAGAATGTGTACCGTATTTGAGGGAGAATGTGTACCGTATTTGAGGGAGCATGTGTACAGTATTTTCCGCGTCCCAAATGGCACTCTATTCCCAAAGCGGTGCACTACTTTTGTTGAGGGCGCAGAGCCAATTTGACAGTGGAAAGTAGGGCTGTAAAGCAGCCTCTATTGTACCTGTCCTGAGCTTTCTCCAGTTGTTAGTTGTTACCATAGCGAGAGCGAGTGTGTGTGTATAGAGTCAGACAAAGACAGGAAGTGTTTTTGAGCGAGGGGGGGGGTACTGAACGCTTTTTCCATCACTATGATCACTGGACATCTTGTGGGGAGGGGGGTTGCGATTTAAAGAAAAGAGCAGTACACACAGTACATTATTTTTTATTTATTTCATTGAACCTTTATTTAACCACATGCCATTAGCTTGTTTTGATATCTTTTTTTAAGAATGCTTTATTTGTGTCTGCTTCATTATTATCTTATCTTCTCACCCACCAGTCCTCCTAGCATGTAAAACGCACACACACACACACACACACACACACACACACACACACACACTTGGCTCTCATACACAGTTGACCCTTCCTCAATCTTTCTATTTCTCCCCATCAGGGCTAAGGGAGGTCGCGGAGCACATCAGATCCATGACAGCTTCGACTTTTCTCTCACAGTCCTGCTATTTAGAGAGAGAGGGAGAGAGACGGGGAGAGAGAAGATTAGACACAGAGAGAGAGAGAGAGTAAATTGAAAGCGGCCCCAGGGCTGTATGTTTCACCAGACCCCTAGAGAATGCTGGGATTGGACTGCTGTTTTTTATTTTTTTGCCTTGCTGGGAAAAGGCCAAGAACTTGTCTCTCCTCCTCGGCCTCCCCCCTTTCTTTTTCCACCCTCTTCCTAGAAACGACGGCAGAATAACAGCAGAGGAGAGGAGGAAGGAGGGAGTGAGTGAGCAAGGTCCTCTCTCTCTTTCTCCCTCTATCTTCCCTCTCTCTCCCCTTCTTCATTCCACATAGCCCAGCCTACGGGGCCACAGAGTTTGACTTTTCCCACAGTTTTCTTCTGGAGCAGCAGGGAGGTCTAGTGAGCCAGCTAGGAGGGAGCGCTCTCTCTCTCTCTCGCTCTCTCTCTCTCTCTCTCTCTCTCTCTCTCCCTCCTCCTCCTCCAGGCTTCCCTAACTCCCCTTCTCTTTACCTCCTTCACTGCATTGTTCCCTTCTTTCCCCAATGAGCCCGGTGGCCTTTGTAAGCCAGTGTCCAGGAGGGCAGACCCAGAACACTGAAGCACCTATGAGGAGGTGAGCTAGATCGGGTAGATGGAAGTGGAGATGAATGTGGAGAGGTAGAGATGGATCGGGTAGTTTGAAGTATAGATGAATGTGGAGAGGTAGAGATGGATCGGGTAGATGGGAGTATAGATGAATGTGGAGAGATAGAGCTGGATCGGGTAGATGGAAGTATAGATGAATGTGGAGAGGTAGAGCTGGATCGGGTAGATGGAAGTATAGATGAATGTGGAGAGGTAGAGATGGATCGGGTAGATGGAAGTATAGATGAATGTGGAGAGGTAGAGCTGGATCGGGTAGATGGAAGTATAGATGAATGTGGAGAGGTAGAGATGGATCGGGTAGATGGAAGTATAGATGAATGTGGAGAGGTAGAGCTGGATCGGGTAGATGGAAGTATAGATGAATGTGGAGAGGTAGAGCTGGATCGGGTAGATGGAAGTATAGATGAATGTGGAGAGGTAGAGCTGGATCGGGTAGATGGAAGTATAGATGAATGTGGAGAGGTAGAGATGGATCGGGTAGATGGAAGTATAGATGAATGTGGAGAGGTAGAGATGGATCGGGTAGATGGAAGTATAGATGAATGTGGAGAGGTAGAGATGGATCGGGTAGATGGGAGTATAGATGAATGTGGAGAGGTAGAGATGGATCGGGTAGATGGGAGTATAGATGAATGTGGAGAGGTAGAGATGGATCGGGTAGATGGGAGTATAGATGAATGTGGAGAGGTAGAGATGGATCGGGTAGATGGAAGTATAGATGAATGTGGAGAGGTAGAGATGGATCGGGTAGATGGAAGTATAGATGAATGTGGAGAGGTAGAGATGGATCGGGTAGATGGGAGTATAGATGAATGTGGAGAGGTAGAGATGGATCGGGTAGATGGGAGTATAGATGAATGTGGAGATGGGTGAAGAGAGGGGTGGAGATGATAGATGATGACGAAGGAGAGTTGTTGAGGTGAAGACAGGCTGGAATGGAGGCAGACTGGAGAAGAGGCAGCAGAGTGCTTACGGCTTTACCAGGGCTGCAGCAGCAACCGGGATCAAACCGTGAACGACCTGAACCTACACACACCTTCCTTCACTTGTGGAAACGGCAACAAATAGAATAGACAGAGGACAACTGGAGACATTCCCTAATGCCTATGTCCAAACCTTGCACACACACACACACACACACACACACACACACACACACACACACACACACACACACACACACAGTTCACCAGCCCTTCACACACTCAGTAACACACAGTGGAGTGTGTTCTTTAGTGGTTTGGGAGGGGCGTTACGGCACAAACATAACTTATTGACGTTCAGGATATTGGATAAGACGATAATTAAAGACGTTATTATGTCTTGTACAGTATTGACAAACCAAACATTAGCCCTTGATGCCTGGGCTATGTTCAATGGGTAAGAGACGTTTTGAAAATCTTTAGAAATGGCAAGGTTCTCCTGGAACTTTTCCAATTGGAAAGCTTCTTTTTTCCCCTCTTTTTTTTTTTGTTGTTGACCTACTGAACAACCCGTTTTTTTTTTTTTTCCGGGGCCGGTTTTCAGGCCGACGGGAAAACAGAACCCTTTATGCCCTTGTTCTTCTTCCACACTCCTCCAAGGTGGTCAGTGTTTTTATTTCCACACACACACGCTCGCGCTCAAACGCCCGGGCTGTAACTTTACACTCGTTTGTCCCCTCTTCCTCAGCCCCCCCCAAAAAAACACAAAATAGCACACTCGCCAGCGGAACGCAACCCATGTACACACATAACACATTCAGTACAATCAAACACACGCTAGCAATCGCACACACGCGCAGGAGTGGGATTGAGGCTGTGCCGTAGATGAGAAGCAGAAGGGTTCTATGTAAACACTGAGCTTATTAAATATGGAGTGACGTAAGGGAGCCTGAATGAAGGTCGAGGTTAGCCAAACACTGGACACAGGGAACGCAGACAGAAACAAACTCACCCGGGCAAGCTCTCCCTATATGCTCTCTCCTTTTTCTACTTTGCCCTGGCGCAGGCTAGGTATGAGTAGCGCCTGTGTGCTGACACCATGCACTGAAAGGACCTCAGCGTGCCTTCAGGTTTAACCCTACAGGGCCCGATTTCAGAGAAACGATTCAAAATGGCCGCTTACGTTTTTTCACGTACTGTAGCTACTTGAAACTTCCCACGGCTAATCTTCATGTTGATTGGGACCAGTGTTACAGTTTATATAACAAAACCCACATCAAGTGTCCCGGTGGTGGATTGTTCTGGAATGGCTCTCCGGTCATGTACCATTTCATTCCGAGGAAGGGAGGGTGTCAGGGTGATGGAGAGAGGAGGGAGGGATGGAGGACGAGAGGCTTACAGGAATGCCAAATTAAATCCGAAGGTTTTGGCGAATCCGGCCACAATCGTTCAACAAAGCCCGGGCTTGACGCTCAACTCGGCGAGAGGGGTTGGAGAAAAAAAAAAGCTCGGGAGGGAGACGAGAGGAGACGATACTTGTGAAAACAATAAGCCAATCCCTGTGGCTTCACCTTCCATTGATGGCGGACAGAAAGGGCCGTTTGTATTTCTAAATGAAGTTTCTGCCTCCTCTTTTATTGGCATGCGTGTTCCTGGGCTCAGTGTGCAAAAGGGCCTTTAGAAAGCAGGGTTTTAACACACAATTGGATTACAGCACGAGCACTTGGTGGGAAAGCGGGCCGGCGGGAGGGAGAGGGACCCGGGAGAGGTACAGAGGGTTTGGCGCATGCATAATGAAGTGGCCGCTGGGGCGGGCTGAGCGGGCCAGGCGGTGTTCCCCTCTTAGTCGAGGCTCAGAGGGGGGAAGGTAAGAAAGAGACACTGGAGACTGCGAGCGAACGAGGGGGAGACTGAAGAGAGGGAGAGAACTGTGGGATGGAGGGAGGAAAAAGAGAGGGTACACAGAGGCCGAAGGAGCGGGGGAGGCCGAAGGAGCGAGGGAAAGAGACAAATCTGGGAGAAGACGGGGAGAGTGCAGACAGAAAGAGACTAGAGTGAAGCAGAGAGAGATAGGAGAGGGAGGGACGAGACAGAGGGATGACCTGGGAATGTGTGTGTCTGAGGCAAAGAGCTGCACCAGTAGAGCAGTCAGCACACATGCAGCCGCGAGGCCGTCCCCTAACGATCTAATTAGTGTGTCAACTCGTTCACTAATTCAACTACCAGCCATCAAGACATTCCATACACACACACACACGCACATTCCCCCAGCTCTCCTCATCTCTCTTCCAGGCCCGAGACACCACTATATACTCCCACTCTAGTAGTAGTATACCGTACTCTACTGTAATCTGCTCTCTCCCATTGGTCCGTTTAATAGACGAGGGCCTGCTCGTAAAAGTTTACCAGCTCGGTGGTTAAGAGTGTTACTGGTCTAGCCAGGTCGTGTTAAAGACCATACAGAGAACCAACGGTATGCAGCCACAGTTAGACCCTAGGTCGTATTCATTAGGTAGCAAACGGACTGAAACACGGATGGACAACCTGAGAGTGTCCAATCAGAAATGCTTGTTTTCTGTTACAAAACATTTTGCTACGGTGTGCACTAATGAACACGACCCAGGCTTTCCTCTCTCTCTCTCTCACTCTCTCTCTCTCTCTCTCTCTCATGACTCCATTGTAAAAAAACGTCGGTTGCTATGGTGAAAATACAGCCTCACACAGCTCGGACCGTTAATTAGTCGTATGAAAGTTATTGGCTCGCCGTAGAAGGAGCTGTGACACTAATCCTGCAATGTATTAATGCCTCCAGTGAGGGGTGATAAATTCCATGACAGTGCATATTCATAACGGCGTAACCATAATGAACGTTCTCTTATCCAGCCGTTGATCTATGGTGGCTGTAGTGCATCCTCTGTCTGGACTGGAAGGAGGTGCGTGGGGGGGGGGGGGTCTTTTGGCTTTCTTTACTTTCTGTACCCCACCGGTCCCCCCCATCAAGTGCCCACCCCTTCAGGGCTCTTAGACGTAGTAGTGAAGGGTGGGAGGTGGTCAGAGCCCTATACCAGACACGGCCCCTGGCTCTAGTCCTCTCCTCCTTCCCTTCAGACGGAGGGAGAGAAAGATAAAGAGCGACTTGTTAAGGGACTTGTATAGAGGCTGTGTGAATAGGTCTTGTTTGTGTGTGTGTGGGGGGGGGTCCGTTGTTTGTTGTTTAGTGTGTTTTTTTGTTTTAATCGGCCAGATTTTTCGCCCCCCTTCTCCCAGCTCTGAGGGCCCTCAACAGGGGGTAAATGCAGATGTGAGACACAGTCTGGGTCTCACGCCTCATTTGCATATTTAATTAGCGAGGGGGAAAGGCGCGTGAGAGCGCCGGGGTAGACTAGGGTGGGGGGGGGGGGCTGTGGACTGTGTGAAAGTGCCTCCCCCACCCACACCAGGCAGCACCCAGCCACTAGCCTCATGCCCCCGGCGAACCACCCCCACCCCACCCCTCTTTCAACCGCCTCTGTTCGGTTGCTGGGGGGACGTTTTGTTCCGCGGGCCTCCCGATTGCCTTTGTTTTAAGCTGTTGATGCAGACCACAAACGCTGAGCAGAATGCAAACAAGTTCCCTCTAAATTGTTTACTTTGTCTTGCGAGTGGAGGGAAACCACCAGCCAAAAACCTTTTTCTTTTTTTTTTTCCTTTTCTCCTTTTTTTGTTTTGTTTTAGTATTTCAAGCAACACTTTTGACTTTCTGTCCTCCCTTCGCTGTTTTTGCCGCCTTTCGTTGCCCATCACCCCTCTTGACGTTCCAGTCACGTATGTTCCCCGCGTCATTGGTTGCCTCGGAAATGGACCTTTTACACTCTCCCCCCGACAGATCAAAGGGGTCAATCAGCTTGTCTGGTAACACTTGCCTCTGAAAAATCTTTGTTTTTAGAGATAAACATTTGGTGTAAAACGCACTCAGCCTGATTTCTCTCACCAGCAACAGAGCAGAAAAACATTTCGGGGGGGGGGAGAGAAAATGAAACTCTATGCCAAAAAACCATGGTCCTGGTTCGATTTTATCTCAGCCTTGTTAAGATAAGTACCTCCTCTTGCAACTATTTCACTACTCTGGCAAACATCTTGTACCTATTTCAGTAGAACACAAGGAAACTAGTTTCAGTGAATCAGCCTTCCAGCCTATGTGTAGCAGCAATACCAGGCACGTCGTCCTATCAGCCCAGCAGGCCTTGAGTCATAGCTCTCTGTCTCTCTGCTTGGCTCTCTTCAGTCCCGACTCCCAGAGTGGAGATGGGTAATATTTCTCCCACTCCCAACAATTTTATCTGCAGCCCGTCGGATCGATACAACCCAGCAGCAGCTAAATCATCCAGAGGTTATGTTCCTCTGCCATTTTTGGCAGCAGTAAAAAAAAAATTAAAAAAAGGGGGAATCGGGGAAAAAAAGGGGAGGCGAAACATAAGGAGCGGACTTCTTAGGCACCAAGAACGGCTCTTTTTACACGTGACTTCCCTCACCGTCGCTGTCACCGCTAACGACGGTGTTAGACGTCCTTGCGCCGGGGCAGAAGAATTGCCCGTAAAATGTATGGGTTTTATGAGCCATGGATGGAGTTGTTGCGGTAGGCATCGGCTTCTTAGTGTTTCTCCAGCCAGACCAATTTCCATAAGTGAGTGTTTGCCAACAGTGTGACATCCTCGCACTGGGCTTTCTCTCCAGAAGCCTTATTCCCCCTTCCCTTTCCCCAACCACAAATTCCTCAACTCCTTCCCCACCTCTGACCGACACCACATCTGAAAACATGTCAGTCTAAAGCCCCAGAAAAACACTCCGACACCCCACGCCACCACACCTTTCCACACAACACCCACAGACAGCGTAGTGCACTGTCAGGACAGTGAAGACGCTGACACAGGCTGGACAGCACAGTAGAGTACGATGAGACGAAGGCAGAGTCAATGTCATCGAGGAGGAGGGGCATCGACCCATCACACTAGACCAGACGAGCCAGTAGTCTACAGTAGCTTTAGCCCATGGCCTGTCAGTCAGTCAGTCTGTCTATAGCTACGGTTGCAGTCTCCTACAGTGTGGCTCAGGCTGTGCCAGTGTGCAGTCGATGCGTAGGCCGGGGGGGGACAGACACCCGCATCGATCGCAGAGCTTGAGACATGGGGGCTAGGGTTTCACCTGAGCACACTCATTCACACACACACACACACTCACACAGAACACACCCGGTGGGTTGGGTTAACCCTCTGACTGTAGGCAATCCCCCGACCGCACTCACATGCACAGTACTATGGTGACAAAATGCATTGAGTATTGCGACCGAAGAATCTTACCCTATCCGCGTCTTTTCATGGACTCTGCGTGTTTCGCAGTCTTGTCTTACCTTGTGTATATCCATGGCATCTCATTGTCGACGAAAAATTTACCATCTTGGCTTTCATGAAAGTTACGTAGTCAGAACCTTTGCTCCAGTCCCTTACAGTATCTCTCTCTCTCTCTCTCTTCTCTCTCTCTCTAGATGGCCAGTCAGACAGTCCCAACCAGCAGAGTGAGTCTGACATCAAGGACCAGCCTGAGAACGGTAAGAGTCTAATGACAACGTTGTACTCTACTATAGAACTACTGTAGTACTACTGTAGTATACTAGTACTATCATAGCACATTTGATTTATGAAGTGCTTTTTCTGCAATCGTGCTACTAAAATGACCAGTACACAGGTGTGTGTGTGTGTGTGTGTGTGTGTGTAAGTTCACCTGTCTTCATTCCTACTCCTGCCCGTCTGTAAAATTACACCCCCAACCAGTGCCTGCCGAGCCAATGCTTTGAAAATACTTCCCTCCTTGAAGTGATCACTGATCTCAACACGACTGGATTGCGCAAAGCCGTGTGGCGTGTAGAGTCCTTGCTTTGACCTACGGTATCCAGTGTTCACTTGAAGGGAGGAAGGAAGTCTTACTATTTTTTTATTGACAAAACAATGACAAAGGTGCAATCGGGTAATGGGACATTTTTCTTATTTTAAGTCTCAAATGGGAAGGTCCATTCCACATAAGTCCACTTCTATTCACATTCACTTAACCTTCCTGTACGATTTTAAACTACAGTACTTTCTGCCAGTTGGATTTTTTAAATTATCCGTGCCAAAAATTGTCTGGACGCTGTCGGGGAGAAAGAGTTGATTTATTTTTCAACCCCCCCCCACGCCGAAACCACACAGACACACACACACGGACATGTGTTTTGCCTTCGCTAAGCAGTGTGGTTGTGGCCCAGCCAGGCCTCTTCTCCTGGGCTGCTCGGAGCTGGCGATTTACAACACGCTCACACCCCGTGTGAACATCTAGCACCTTAAAGCCAAAGGGGAGACGGGAGGCCATTACCTAGCCATGAGGAGAGTGTGTGTTTGGGGAGGGGAGACGGGAGGCCATTACCTAGCCATGAGGAGAGTGTGTGTTTGGGGAGGGGGGGGGGGGTCGACCATCTCTCTCATAAGTGTCTAGTGTTGTTTTTATAACATGACCATATCTTAAGATTGTCCCTGCCAACACCCCGTTGCCTTATAACAAATGTCTTTCCCACTCCCCAGATAGCTGGGAGTGGTACTTAGTATAGGGAGAGGGACCTATTTGCGCGTGACACCGCCCCGCCCCGCCCTGTGTTTGTGTTTGGGACTTTTTATAGCAATTAACACAGACAGACAGATGAGGAGCTTGTTTATTCCCCCACCCCCCTTCCCTCTCTCCTCCTCTCCCCCCTCCCTCTCACCTCCCCTCCTCCTCTCACCCCCTGGCCCATATGTAGCTGATGTCATCTGCTCATCTGCTCTCTCTCTCTCTCTCTCTCTCTCTCTCTCTCTCTCCCTCTCTCTCTTTTTTCCCTCCCCTGTGGATGAACTGAAGGTCGCTCCATCTTGCATGTGCCTCTCTTGCGGATATCCAACATCACCTCCCATAATGCCTGTGTGATATTTTAGTTTTATTTATTTGATTTAATGTTTTCTTTTTTTGGGAGGGAGCCAAAGTCCATCTGCTGGCTGGCTGTAGCGCCGGGTCGAGATGAGTTGTGCATGTGTGGGTACTCAGCAGAGGGAATAATCCCTCCCTCCCACACACGCGCACACACACACACACACACACACACACACACACTTCCTAAAAGTCACCTCAGCCTAACAGACAGGTCATCTCAACCGCTCAATCATGTACCAGATAATAGTTGATGTCTCAACCTAACATACAGCTCACACTATGTCTCAACCTAACCTACAGCTCACACTGTCTCAACCTAACCTACAGCTCACACTGTCTCAACCTAACCTACAGCTCACACTGTCTCAACCTAACCTACAGCTCACACTATGTCTCAACCTAACCTACAGCTCACACTATGTCTCAACCTAACCTACAGCTCACACTATGTCTCAACCTAACCTACAGCTCACACTATGTCTCAACCTAACATACAGCTCACACACTGTCTCAACCTAACATACAGCTCACACTATGTCTCAACCTAACCTACAGCTCACACTATGTCTCAACCTAACCTACAGCTCACACTGTCTCAACCTAACCTACAGCTCACACTATGTCTCAACCTAACCTACAGCTCACACTGTCTCAACCTAACCTACAGCTCACACTGTCTCAACCTAACCTACAGCTCACACTATGTCTCAACCTAACCTACAGCTCACACTATGTCTCAACCTAACCTACAGCTCACACTATGTCTCAACCTAACCTACAGCTCACACTATGTCTCAACCTAACATACAGCTCACACACTGTCTCAACCTAACATACAGCTCACACTATGTCTCAACCTAACCTACAGCTCACAATATGTCTCAACCTAACCTACAGCTCACACTATGTCTCAACCTAACCTACAGCTCACACTGTCTCAACCTAACCTACAGCTCACACTATGTCTCAACCTAACCTACAGCTCACACTATGTCTCAACCTAACCTACAGCTCACACTATGTCTCAACCTAACCTACAGCTCACACTATGTCTCAACCTAACCTACAGCTCACACACTGTCTCAACCTAACCTACAGCTCACACTGTCTCAACCTAACCTACAGCTCACACTATGTCTCAACCTAACATACAGCTCACACACTGTCTCAACCTAACCTACAGCTCACACTATGTCTCAACCTAACATACAGCTCACACACTGTCTCAACCTAACATACAGCTCACACTATGTCTCAACCTAACCTACAGCTCACACTATGTCTCAACCTAACCTACAGCTCACACTATGTCTCAACCTAACATACAGCTCACACTATGTCTCAACCTAACCTACAGCTCACACTATGTCTCAACCTAACCTACAGCTCACACTGTGTCTCAACCTAACCTACAGCTCACACTGTCTCAACCTAACATACAGCTCACACACTGTCTCAACCTAACATACAGCTCAGACTATGACTCAACCTAACCTACAGCTCACACTATGTCTCAACCTAACCTATAGCTCACACTGTCTCAACCTAAACTACAGCTCACACTATGTCTCAACCTAACCTACAGCTCACACTGTCTCAACCTAACATACAGCTCACACTATGTCTCAACCTAACCTACAGCTCACACTATGTCTCAACCTAACCTACAGCTCACACTATGTCTCAACCTAACCTACAGCTCACACTATGTCTCAACCTAACATACAGCTCACACTATGTCTCAACCTAACATACAGCTCACACACTGTCTCAACCTAACATACAGCTCACACTATGTCTCAACCTAACCTACAGCTCACACTATGTCTCAACCTAACCTACAGCTCACACTATGTCTCAACCTAACCTACAGCTCACACTATGTCTCAACCTAACCTACAGCTCACACTATGTCTCAACCTAACCTACAGCTCACACTATGTCTCAACCTAACCTACAGCTCACACTATGTCTCAACCTAACCTACAGCTCACACTGTCTCAACCTAACCTACAGCTCACACTATGTCTCAACCTAACCTACAGCTCACACTATGTCTCAACCTAACCTACAGCTCACACTATGTCTCAACCTAACCTACAGCTCACACTATGTCTCAACCTAACATACAGCTCACACACTGTCTCAACCTAACCTACAGCTCACACTATGTCTCAACCTAACATACAGCTCACACACTGTCTCAACCTAACATACAGCTCACACTATGTCTCAACCTAACCTACAGCTCACACTATGTCTCAACCTAACCTACAGCTCACACTATGTCTCAACCTAACCTACAGCTCACACTATGTCTCAACCTAACCTACAGCTCACACACTGTCTCAACCTAACCTACAGCTCACACTGTCTCAACCTAACCTACAGCTCACACTATGTCTCAACCTAACATACAGCTCACACACTGTCTCAACCTAACCTACAGCTCACACTATGTCTCAACCTAACATACAGCTCACACACTGTCTCAACCTAACATACAGCTCACACTATGTCTCAACCTAACCTACAGCTCACACTATGTCTCAACCTAACCTACAGCTCACACTATGTCTCAACCTAACATACAGCTCACACTATGTCTCAACCTAACCTACAGCTCACACTATGTCTCAACCTAACCTACAGCTCACACTGTGTCTCAACCTAACCTACAGCTCACACTGTCTCAACCTAAAAACAGCTCACACACTGTCTCAACCTAACATACAGCTCAGACTATGAATCAACCTAACCTACAGCTCACACTGTCTCAACCTAACATACAGCTCACACTATGTCTCAACCTAACCTACAGCTCACACTATGTCTCAACCTAACATACAGCTCACACTATGTCTCAACCTAACATACAGCTCACACACTGTCTCAACCTAACATACAGCTCACACTATGTCTCAACCTAACCTACAGCTCACACTATGTCTCAACCTAACCTACAGCTCACACTATGTCTCAACCTAACCTACAGCTCACACTATGTCTCAACCTAACCTATAGCTCACACTATGTCTCAACCTAACCTACAGCTCACACTATGTCTCAACCTAACCTACAGCTCACACTATGTCTCAACCTAACCTACAGCTCACACTATGTCTCAACCTAACCTACAGTTTATTTCTCTCCCAGAGACCAACCACCTTACCCAACCCATCTAGAATAAACACTAAACCTTGTCACACAGTCCTAGCCCCTACCACCTACACTCGGTTTGATCAATTCCACCCAACACTAGTGTGACATATAAAATGCCACAGGGTGCCTCCTAAAAGTAAACGCTGAATGGCTGTTGCTCTGCATCGCTCTAGTTTCAGTCGGTGTACTAGGCGCTGCATAGGCAGAGTAACTATACCGTCAGCTTTGGCCCACTAACTTAGACATATCCTGCACTTGACCCTGGCGGTTAGAATAGAGAGGCTGTGGTTTCAACAATGCTGACTCCACACACACTTTACTACCTCTCCCCTCTTCCCCTCCTCACCCACACCCAGCGCTCTGACGCGACGTCGCCCCGTCTCGCTCCCCCCGCCTCTGTCGTCAGCACAGGAAAACACGCTGTGTGACTGTGAGGGGAAAGTGTGTGTGTGTGTGTGTTCAAATATGTGTTTGCAAATGTTTGTGTGTCTGCGCAAGTGTGTGACTGAGAAAGCGTGTGTGTGTGTGTGTGTGTGTGTGTGTGTGTGTGTGTTTGTGTGTGTGGCCTTTCCTGGTTAACCTTGACCCGTGGGTCCGGGTGCTACGTGCTGTTTGACAAAGCTTGACTGGTGTCTTTCGAGGACAAGAGGCTTGTTGTACAATCCACAGGCCATGAGATAAGACCAGAGGATATCCTCGCCTTTACACCCTCTACTGCTGCACACATATGAAACAATACACACACACACGTTTTTAGAAACAATACACACACACACACGTTTTAGAAACAATACACACACACATGTTTTAGAAACAATACACACACACGATTTAGAAACAATACACACACACCCGTTTTAGCAGCAACACACACACATGTTTTAGAAATAACTCACAAACACGTTTTAGCAACAATACAAACACACACACACATTTTTGAAACAACTAACACACACGTTTTATCAACAATACCCACACACGTTTTGGAAACAATGTACACACGTTTTAGCAACAATACACACACACACACACACATTTTAGCAAACAGAAAAGCACTTGTTGATATGTCAAAAGTTTTCTCTGACTTGTCATTGTTTGGTAGGGACACGTTTTCTCTCCCCTAACTCAGTTGAACTTGGGCCTCAACCTTTTTTCCTCCCTCCCTCCCACGCTGTTGAGCTGAGTTTTTTTGGTCTCCCTCGCCAGTCGGAGGGGAGGTTAGCTCTCCCAGCTCTTATGAAAGCCGAACCTCTGGCTCGTCCTACCCTCCTCTCTTTCTCTTATTTCTCCCTCTCTTTTCCCCCTTCTCCCTCTTCTGCCCTCTCTCTAACTCTCTTTCTCAGCCCCCCCCCCCCTCTCTCTCTGTCTCAGTGGACACAGCTGGGAGTGATTATCCTTGTTGAGATATAGAAGCCCTGCCCCCTCCTCCTCCTCCCCCTGTCTCCCTATACGAGGCGCTCACTCATGGAAATGGCCTTGTTGAACCCGGGCTGCCGAGTGCATATATATATACCTTCCTGCTCCCTGTACCGGCAGCTCAGGCTAGTGCGCTGTGGCTATGCTATGCCGCTGTGTCCTACAATCCCACAGTGGGGCTGTGTTATGCTCTCTGCACAGACGGACAGGCAGACAGACATGCTCGAACACACACACACACACGCTTTGTGTAATTGTTGTTTCACAAGTATGTAAAGCTGCATGGAAACTTTGACTTCTCTACGCGTGTATATATATAGTGTACGCACACAATTTAACTTGCCTATGGACACACACGGGGACACACACGTATATACTGTACACACACTATTTAACTTAATGCTTAGCACACGTGCGCGCACACACTCTTTTTCAAACTTCCTCTCCCTCCTGCTCTCTCTCAATTCTCCGACACACACTTTCCGTCTTTCTCTGTCTGTCTCGGAATTTTCACATTCTCATTTTCCTTCTTTCTCTTGTTTGTCACGTTCCCCCTCGTTCCCCCTCGTTCCCGTTCGCACTGCTTCTCCAGCACACCATTTCTCTCCTTCGTTCTCCTTTCCTCTTGTCCTGTTTATTCCTCTCTCATCTCTTTCTCAATCCCACTCCTTCTCTTTCCCTCTCTGCCCCCCCCCCCCACCCCCCCGTCCAGTCTCAGGGGCGTCTGCGCGGGAGTGCTCTGTGGGTCTACAGACTTTCAGCTAATGTCAGCAGTTTGGCTCGCAATGAGCCGTATATATTATCGCTCTCTCACGCAAGAGGCTCTCTTTCTGTCTACCTCTCTCCCTGCCTCTTAGTATCTATCTCTCTGCCTCTACCCCCGTCCACCCTCTACTCTCTCTGTCAGTTGCCTTCTTTATGTATGAATCTAGTGGTCCACATGCTGCAGGTCTCCTCAGCCACCGACCAGAGTTTCACCCGCCAACACTCCCTGTATGGGGGTGGGTGTACCTAATTCCCTTAATAGTGTACTACGTTTGAGCAGAGTACTATGGGCCCCTGGTCCAACGCAGTGCGCTATAATGCTATTGCGTGCTGTCTGGGACACAGTTCTGGGCAATGAAGATGAGTTGTGAGGGGGGAAAGTGTAGGAAAGCATGTCCAAAGTTTTGGAAAAAGTCTTGGAAAGATGGGTGGAGATGGGATTTAGTTCGACACTCAAATTTGTTTAGTACCAACTCAAGACATGCTCCAGTAGTTTGATTAGGGGCCCTCCTGGAGCCCCCTGCTGTAGTGTTGGGAGAGGCAAACACACACCCATGGGGACAGAGGCCCCAGATGTGCCCTGCCCTCTGGGTTACCCTAAACACACCCTCCTCCCCCACACGGCCTCTCTTTCCCACCGGGACATGGAAGGGTGGGTGTGTTTGTGCGTGTGTGTGTGTTGCGTAACAGGAGAGAATGTCGTGGTGTGTGTTTGAAAAGAAACGTGGGGAATCCTGTACCTCTTCCCTTATACCTCCTCTTTCATGTTTCCGATCCCTCTGTTGGCAATAGCATCACCTTGTGCTTTTCTATCTCTCTCTCTCTCTCGCGCTTTTAGGACATCTTGGCTTCCAGGACAGCTTCGTCACATCGGGGGTCTTCAGTGTTGCTGAACTCGTGCGAGTCTCACAGAGTAAGTTTGTCCATCTTGTTATTTCAATCTCTCTCTTTTTCTCTCCCTGACCCTCCCTCCCTCTCTCTCTCTTTCCTTCCCTCCCTCTCTCTCTCTCTTTCCCTCCCTCCCTCTCTCTCTCTTTCCCCTCCCTCTCTCTCTCTCTCTCTCTCTCTTTCCTTCCACCACTCCCTCTTTCCCTGTCCCCATCCCTCTCTTTCCCTCCCTCTCTTTCTCCCTCTCTTTCTCTCTCTCTTTCTCTCTCTCTTTCTCTCCCTCTCTCTCTTTTTTTCCCTCTCTCTCTCCCTCTCTCTTTCCCTCTCTCCCTCCCTCCCTCTCTCTCTCTTCCATTCTCCCTGTCTCTCCCCCTCCACAAAGAGATCCCTGCAGGCTGTGATTTGATTGCAGATCTGCCATCGATATGGTCCGGCCCACTAATGCAATTTATCAGGACCAGTACGGAGAGCCCCCCCACACACACACATACTCTCTTAATGAACTAAGAGCAAACCCCAAATCTCTCCCAAATCAGACAGTCGGCTAAAAACAAAGACCCAGATCAACTAAGATCTGGGCCCGTATTCCCAAAGGACTGATAGGACCAGTTGCCTTTTAGATCATAAGGAAATAATACATGGGGGGGACCTGATCCTAGATCAGCACTCCTACCCTGAGCCACTGCAATACACGCCCTGGAGTCCCTTTTATTTCAGGTAAGGCTGGAAGTGAACTAAAACAAGACCAGGCACCCGTCTGCTGTGGCATCATAGCTGGTCCCCAAGACCCGACAAGAAGGCCTACGTAATGATCGACTGGTGTGTCGTGTTGGGACTGGGGGACTCTGTAGGACCTGCGTGTAAAAGCCCTCTAGGAGAAGGAGAATGGGGCAACGAGAAAGTGAAGGGGTGAGAAAGAGGTGAGGGACGTGGCGAGACGAAGTACTGAGCAAAAGAAAGCCATCGTCGTCGTTCGGATAAGGAGGAGGAGACGGGAAAGACAAAAGAGAGAGATGGGAGGAGAGGCAGAGTGAGAGAGGGAGGGGAAGCAAACGTGACCTTTAAAAAGTGCCGTCTACGCGCAACACGGGGCGGTAGAGAGAGGGGGGTAGAGAGCGAGGGAGGGATGGATGGAGGGAGGAGAGTGACAGAGTGCAGAACAATCCATACGGCCCTGTCGATAGCCCCCGCTAACAATAGCCCATTGAAAGTGCCTGTCAGCACTCCGGCTGGAGCCCCTTTTGATCAAAGGTGCATTGATGACCACCCTACCACACACACACACACACACACACAGACACACACACACACACTGTCGTGACCCAATACTGGGCTGGGCCGCACCACACCTAGGACCAGCCATAGTGGGGATGGTCAGGGAGATGCGGGGGAGGTGAGACGGGGGAGGGTTGGGGGAGACCGGAGTGCCAAGGGGATCCAGACAGGGTGGACCCGGGCATCCGGCCCACCGTGTGAATCCCCCCACTAGGATTTTAACCTACACACACACATAGGCACACACACACAACCCCCCCCTTCTCAGTCTCACAGAGCTGGCACCCAGGTCTTGGCCCTCTCCAGATGCCTCCATTGTGTTGGCAGAGGACAGGGTAGGGCAGGGCAGACCCATCGTGTGTGTGTGTGTGTGTGTGTGTGTGTGTGTGTGTGTGTGTGAGACGTGTCAGGCAAGCAATCGGACAATCGTTTATTGTGGAGTTGTGTGTGTCTGTTTGGGACGAAACCAGAAGGATCCCATGATCCTGAGTGTACAATAGGTTGTGTTCTATTGGGACGTGTATGTGTGTGTGTGTGTGTGTGTGTGTGTGAGAGAGAGGGGGTGCATGTGTATCACTAGCTTGTGATATTAGTCTGATTAGCGCAGGCATAGCGCGGCCCCCGCATCAGAAGTCCTGGCATGTGATGGTTAACAAGATTAAGGAATATGCATAATGGATCTGGTTCTATGAAGAGCTGGGCTTTTATCCCAACATCTGTGACACGGGTGGGGGTGGTGGTGTGGGGGGGGGGGGGGGTAGGTAGAAGAAAGGAAGTTACCGGGTGGCTTATGTTTTCTGGAAGATTTCTTTCTCTCTCTCTCTCTCTCTCTTACAAACTTTTTATTTCGCTGTTTCTCGCTATCCCTCTCTCTCTCTCTACCACGCTCTCTCTCTCTCTCTCTCTCTCTCTACCACGCTCTCTCTCTCTCTCTCTCTCTCTCTCTCTCTCTCTCTCTTTCTCTCGCTCTCTTCCAGCCACAACATAGCCACAAGGGAGCTTTATTCACTTAGCTACTGTACATCTGACTGACTGTGTGTGGCCCTTAAAGCTAACAGTCTAGAAAGGTTTTTTCTTCTAAATGCCAATACATAATAAATCAAGTATGGAATGAAGTGTTGTGTTGAATATATCAAATAAAATGCCTTTGCCAATCAACAGGTCAGGCAAAGAATACTGTAAACCTTTAATACACAGACACAGTGCACATGAGACAGACCTACAGGGCTGGAACAAAACCCTGCACAACTTGTAGCTACAGGAAACTCCTGCCTCCTGACAAGGTCCATACGAGTGCACTCCAGGTTCTCTCCATCTTGAAGACGATCACAGACACACTGTCCAGCACTCTATCTGGCCATATAGAGCAATCCCCTTAGAGATCCCCCTCCCCCCCAAAACATTGACAGCACCCGTGGTTTGCCGAAGGGTGCCTGGTCTTCCCTTAAATAGCCACTGGCCCAAAGTGTCCATATCTACCCAGTCAGCAAAGCTGTATCTGTGTGTATTTGTGTGGGTGGGGGTCGACGGGTCTCTCTAAGGGGATTGCTCTATATGGCCAGATAGAGTGCTGGACAGTATACACAGCCATGACTTTGGTGGACACACACACACACACATACACTTCCTGAGCGAGTGTGTGTGTTTTTCCTTTTTTTTTTGTGGAACAGTTGGCATCAGAAAGCTGATGCACTTTAGCGTAATCCCAGTGGAAGTGTGGAGGTGCACGTAAGGTCGACATTACGACGCTCCGTGTGTGTGTGTGTGTGTGTGTGTGTGTGTGTGTGTGCATGCGTGGAACCAGGCAGGGGTGGGGGGGGTTGACTTGTGCACAGTGCAGAAGATGAGAGGTCGTTCATGGTATTGAATGGGGCGACAGCCCCCCACCTACCCCCGTCTATATGGCAGTGTGACCTTGGCTTTGTGCACCCATTACACAATTCAGTGGCAGGGCCCAATCGAATCTGCTTCTGTCGATCAATATCCTATTAAAGCACCACACAAAAAAAACGAGAGGGAGGGAGGGTGGAGAGAGCGAAATGAAAGTCTTCATAAAGTTAGTGGTTATAGCTACATCGTTTTTTACATTTATTTTGGTAGTCGTGACTTGGGCGGAATTGTAATTGTCCTGTTCATTACCGGGCCCGGGTATCACCCTTTCCTTTCCATGCCTCCCTTTTTCCTCTCTCTCCTCCCTTACCTATCTATGTCTCGTACATTCTATTCTACGTACATTCTATCCGTCTCTTCTGAGACAGTGTTCCTCTAATCTAGTTCACTGGTCCTTCTAGACATTCCCAATCAAATGCGGTATCACTACTTTGTCATGCCACACAGTCATGGGTTTATCTCTGTAGCCCAGTGCCAGTTTGACCAGGGCACCCTGTCGAGACTGTGCCAGTTTGACCAGGGCACCCTTTCGAGACAGTGCCAGTTTGACCAGGGCACCCTGTCGAGACAGTGCCAGTTTGACCAGGGCACCCTGTCGAGACAGTGCCAGTTTGACCAGGGCACCCTGTCGAGACAGTGCCAGTTTGACCAGGGCACCCTGTCGAGGCAATGCCAGTTTAACCAGGGAACCCTGTCGAGGCAGTGCCAGTTTAACCAGGGAACCCTGTCGAGGCAGTGCCAGTTTAACCAGGGCACCCTGTCGAGGCAGTGCCAGGGAACCCTTTGCCAGTTTGACCAGGGAACCCTGTTGAGACAGCCAGTGCCAGGGCACCCTTTGAGTTTAACCAGGGAACCCTGTCGAGGCAGTGCCAGTTTGACCAGGGCACCCTGTCGAGGCAGTGCCAGTTTGACCAGGGCACCCTGTCGAGGCAGTGCCAGTTTGACCAGGGCACCCTGTCGAGGCAGTGCCAGTTTGACCAGGGCACACTGTCGAGGCAGTGCCAGTTTGACCAGGGCACCCTGTCGAGACAGTGCCAGTTTGACCAGGGCACCCTGTCGAGACAGTGCCAGTTTAACCAGGGAACCCTGTCGAGACAGTGCCAGTTTAACCAGGGAACCCTGTCGAGACAGTGCCAGTTTGACCAGGGAACCCTGTCGAGGCAGTGCCAGTTTGACCAGGGCACCCTGTCGAGACAGTGCCAGTTTGACCAGGGCACCCTGTCGAGACAGTGCCAGATTAACCAGGGAACCCTGTCGAGACAGTGCCAGTTTAACCAGGGAACCCTGTCGAGACAGTGCCAGTTTGACCAGGGAACCCTGTCGAGGCAGTGCCAGTTTGACCAGGGCACCCTGTCGAGGCAGTGCCAGTTTGACCAGGGCACCCTGTCGAGGCAGTGCCAGTTTGACCAGGGCACCCTGTCGAGGCAGTGCCAGTTTGACCAGGGCACACTGTCGAGGCAGTGCCAGTTTGACCAGGGAACCCTGTCGAGACAGTGCCAGTTTGACCAGGGCACCCTGTCGAGACAGTGCCAGTTTAACCAGGGAACCCTGTCGAGACAGTGCCAGTTTGACCAGGGAACCCTGTCGAGGCAGTGCCAGTTTGACCAGGGCACCCTGTCGAGGCAGTGCCAGTTTGACCAGGGAACCCTGTCGAGACAGTGCCAGTTTGACCAGGGCACCCTGTCGAGACAGTGCCAGTTTAATCAGGGAACCCTGTCGAGACAGTGCCAGTTTGACCAGGGAACCCTGTCGAGGCAGTGCCAGTTTGACCAGGGCACCCTGTCGAGGCAGTGCCAGTTTGACCAGGGCACCCTGTCGAGGCAGTGCCAGTTTGACCAGGGCACCCTGTCGAGGCAGTGCCAGTTTGACCAGGGCACCCTGTCGAGGCAGTGCCAGTTTGACCAGGGCACCCTGTCGAGACAGTGCCAGTTTGACCAGGGCACCCTGTCGAGACAGTGCCAGTTTGACCAGGTCACCCTGTCGAGGCAGTGCCAGTTTAACCAGGGCACCCTGTCGAGACAGTGCCAGTTTGACCAGGGAACCCTGTCGAGACAGTGCCAGTTTAACCAGGGCACCCTGTCGAGGCAGTGCCAGTTTGACCAGGGAACCCTGTCGAGGCAGTGCCAGTTTGACCAGGGCACCCTGTCGAGGCAGTGCCAGTTTAACCAGGGCACCCTGTCGAGGCAGTGCCAGTTTGACCAGGGAACCCTGTCGAGACAGTGCCAGTTTAACCAGGGCACCCTGTCGAGGCAGTGCCAGTTTGACCAGGGAACCCTGTCGAGACAGTGCCAGTTTAACCAGGGCACCCTGTCTAGGCAGTGCCAGTTTGACCAGGGAACCCTGTCGAGACAGTGCCAGTTTAACCAGGGAACCCTGTCGAGACAGTGCCAGTTTGACCAGGGCACCCTGTCGAGGCAGTGCCAGTTTAACCAGGGCACCCTGTCGAGACAGTGCCAGTTTGACCAGGGAACCCTGTCGAGACAGTGACAGTTTAACCAGGGCACCCTGTCGAGGCAGTGCCAGTTTAACCAGGGAACCCTGTCGAGGCAGTGCCAGTTTGACCAGGGCACCCTGTCGAGGCAGTGCCAGTTTAACCAGGGCACCCTGTCGAGGCAGTGCCAGTTTGACCAGGGAACCCTGTCGAGACAGTGCCAGTTTAACCAGGGCACCCTGTCGAGGCAGTGCCAGTTTGACCAGGGAACCCTGTCGAGACAGTGCCAGTTTAACCAGGGCACCCTGTCTAGGCAGTGCCAGTTTAACCAGGGAACCCTGTCGAGACAGTGCCAGTTTAACCAGGGAACCCTGTCGAGACAGTGCCAGTTTAACCAGGGCACCCTGTCGAGACAGTGCCAGTTTAACCAGGGAACCCTGTCGAGACAGTGCCAGTTTAACCAGGGAACCCTGTCGAGGCAGTGCCAGTTTAACCAGGGAACCCTGTCGAGACAGTGCCAGTTTAACCAGGGAACCCTGTCGAGGCAGTGCCAGTTTAACAAGGGAATCCTGTCGAGGCAGTGCCAGGAGGCACCACATAGACACCTGGGGCCGGATTCACAAAACCTTAAGAAGAAATGTCTTCTTAACTGCCATTTTGACCACTTCTTATGCCATACCCCCGACGGCAGAGACCGACTCGGCCGCTCTCGCCCATCCTCTCTTTTTGGTGTCTGCAGTGACCACGCAGTTTTCAAGTCTCCCCAACAGAAACCTTTTCCTGGCTGCTGTTCCCTCCACCGTCACTTCAACCTCTTGTTTGCTTGACTTTTTAATTGCGCTTTCCTTGGTTATCCATTTTTGATTTTGATGTACAGTAGCTAACGTTAGTCTGTAAGATAACGTGTGTGTGTGTGTGTGTGTGTGAAGGGTTCGCGAGCCGACTAACACATTTTTATTCTTGAGGCATTAAGCAAATAAATACATGTAATATAATGTAAATATCAACACTTTGTTGTGGTGGGTTAGATCCTATCATCCCTGTCATTAGATCCTATCATCCCTGTCATTAGATCCTATCATCCCTGTCATTAGATCCTATCATCCCTGTCATTAGATCCTATCATCCCTGTCATTAGATCCTATCATCCCTGTCATTAGATCCTATCATCCCTGTCATTAGATCATATCATCCCTGTCATTAGATCCTATCATCCCTGTCATTAGATCCTATCATCCCTGTCATTAGATCCTATCATCCCTGTTATTAGATCCTATCATCCCTGTCATTAGATCCTATCATCCCTGTCATTAGATCCTATCATCCCTGTCATTAGATCCTATCATCCCTGTCATTAGATCCTATCATCCCTGTCATTAGATCCTATCATCCCTGTTATTAGATCCTATCATCCCTGTCATTAGATCCTATCATCCCTGTCATTAGATCCTATCGTCCCTGTTATTAGATCCTATCATCCCTGTCACATTAGATCCTATCATCCCTGTCATTAGATCCTATCATCCCTGTCATTAGATCCTATCATCCCTGTCATTCGATCCTATCATCCCTGTCATTAGATCCTATCATCTCTGTCACATTAGATCCTATCATCCCTGTCATTAGATCCTATCATCCCTGTCACATTAGATCCTATCATCCCTGTCATTAGATCCTATCATCCCTGTCATTAGATCCTATCATCCCTGTCATTAGATCCTATCATCCCTGTCATTAGATCCTATCATCCCTGTCATTAGATCCTATCATCCCTGTCATTAGATCCTATCATCCCTGTCACATTAGATCCTATCATCCCTGTCATTAGATCCTATCATCCCTGTCATTAGATCCTATCATCCCTGTCATTAGATCCTATCATCCCTGTCATTAGATCCTATCATCCCTGTCATTAGATCCTATCATCCCTGTCATTAGATCCTATCATCCCTGTCACATTAGGCTTATTTATTAGTTGTCACTGATGTCAATGCCACATAAGAAGATATTTACGAAGTTCCTAAAAAAAAAACGACATATTCCTAAGAACATTTTGAGGAATTGCATTTACGAACTATCGTGAACTTCTTATTTTTTGTCCTAAGCAGCTTCTTAAGTTCTTTTCGTAAGTAATGTTTTGTGAATCCGGCCCCAGGACAACACACGCCTCGACCAATGGTGTCCACCTGCAGGTCATCTGCTAATATTGGCCCACCATAGACACACACACACACGTATTTTCAAGCGCATGAATACACACGAGTACACTCACACACACTCTATCTAAAAACTAGTTGGCACCATGCTAGTATTAGTGGCAAACAGCACCCATTTCAAGGGGCATGCCCACCTGGGATCCCTCCAACACACACACACACACACACAATGGGGCCTTGGCATGGACACCCAGAGACCAGACGACTGGGAAGAACAGGGTGAGCAAATGAATGAATAATGGAAGAGAGAAGGGCTGGCAAGGCCTTCCCTCCATCCTGCCATCCTTCTATCCAACCCCCCCCCCTTCACCCTCAGCCACTCTGTCTGCCCCCTGGCACTCCCTGGCACCACCTCTGGGGAGACTTAATGCACACACACATCACACACACACACCCTTCATCCACCACACGGTGTGCCAGCCTTGCCAACCCCAACAGCATCACCATGCCCCGACCGGCTCCTGTGCCAGTGGGCAGTGCCATCTGGTCGCCACACACAGCCACTGGCGGTACTGGTGTATGGGGTTAAGCAGTGCAGCTGGTATGGCTCTGGTGGCTGTGCCACAGTAGCAGCACTCAATAACGGGTGTTAAAATATACAGTGCCTTCAGAATGTCTTCATTGGCCTAAAAAACAATACCCCATAATGTCCAAGTGGAAGGATGTTTTTGGAAATGAATCAAACAAACAAAAAGGTGAAACGTCTTCTGTCGTATAAGTGTTCAACCCCTTTGTCATGCCAAGCCTAAATAAGTTCAGGAGTAAAAACAAAAAGTGCTTCACTATAAGTTGCATGGACACTCTGTGTGCAATCATGGTGTTTAACATGATTCTGGAATGACTACCTCAACTCTGCACCCCACATATACCATTTCAAACGCAGATTTAACCACATAGACCAGGGAGGTTTCCCGATGCCTCGCAAATAAGGGCAGCCGTTGGCAGATGGGTTTTTAAAAAAAGCAGACATTGATTATCCCTTTGAGCATGTTGAAGTTATTAATTACACTTTGGATGGTGTATCAATACACTCAGTCACTACAAAAGATACAGACTACCTTCCTAACTCAGTTGCCAGAGAGGAAGGAAACCGTTCAGGGATTTCACCATGAGGCCAATGGTGACTTTAAAACAGTTACGGAGTTTAATGGCTGTGATAGGAGGAAAACTGAGGATGGATCAACCACATTATAGTTACTCCACAATACATGTACTAACCTAAGTGACAGAGTGAAAAAAAGGAAGTCTGTACAGAATAAAACATATTCCAAAACATGTATACTGTTTGCAATAAGGCACTAAAGTAAAACTGTAAAAAAAAAAAGTAAGAAATTAAGTTTTTTATAAATATAAAACGTTACGTTTGGGGCAAACACAACACATCACTGATTACAGTACCACTCATATTTTCAAGCATGGTGGTGGCTGCATCATGTTATGGGTATGCTTGACTAGGGAGGTTTTTAAAGATAAAATTAAACGGAATAGAGCTAAGCACAGGCAAAATCCTAGAGGGAAACCTGGTTCAGTCTGATTTCCAACAAACACTGGGAGATAAATTCACCTTTCACCAGGACAATAACCTAAAACACAAATCCAAAGATACTCTGGAGTCGCTTACCAAGACGACATTGAACGTTCCCGAGTGGCCTAGTTACAGTTTTGACTTAAATCGGTTTGAAAATCTATGGCAAGACTTGAAAATGTCTGTCGAGCAATGATCAACAACAAATTTGACAGAGCTTGAAGAATTTTAAACATGATAATGTGCTAATATTGTACAATCCAGGTATGTAAAGCTCTTAGAGACTTACCCAGAAAGACTCACAGCTGTAATCACTGCCAAAGGGGATTCTGACATGGGGTGTCAATACTCATGTAAATGACATGTTTCTGTATTTCATTTTCGATAAATAAAAAATCCTAGAAACATGTTGTCATTATGGGATATTGTGTTTAGGTGGGTGAGATAAAAATAAAAATAAAATACATGGAATTCAGGCTCTAACACAACAAATGTGGAGTAAGTAATGGGGGTATGAATAATTTCTGAAGGCAGTTCCCAGTACCAGTAGCACAGCGGTAGCTCACTGTGTGTGTGTGTGTGTGTGTGTGTGTGTGTGTGTGTGCGTATGGGTGTGAGAAGCCCCACCAGGAGTGTGTGTGTGTGTGTGCGTATGGGTGTGAGAAGCCCCACCAGGAGTGTGTGTGTGTGTGCGTGCGTGCGTATGGGTGTGAGAACCCCCACCAGGAGTGTGTGTGTGCGTATGGGTGTGAGAAGCCCCACCAGAAGTGTGTGTGTGTGTGTGTGTGTGTGTGTGTGTGTGTGTGTGTGTGTGTGTGTGTGTGTGTGTGTGTGTGTGTGTGTGTGTGTGTGTGTAAGAAGCCCCACCAGGAGTGTGTGTGTGTGTATGTTAAGTCCAGGAGCAGGTCTGCAGGGCAGCAACAGAGAGAAAACACAGCGGCGCTGACCAAGCAGAAAAACTCAAGTCCTGTCAGGGCCTCTCTCTCTCTCTCTCTCTCTCTCTCTCTCTCTCTCTCTCTCTCTTTTTCCCTCGCATCTCCTCCCTCTGTAGCCGTTCGCTCATCCCATCATGCCATTACACTCTCCGTCAATAAAGCGATGGAAAGGAGAGGAGGAGGGATGGAGGGAGGAGAAGCTCGGGGGCTCTCTCTCTCTCGCTCTCTAGTTGCTGGGCGGATGTCCGGGTTTGAAGTTGATTGCTGCCTTTGTTGTCAAATGCTTCAATTTGAAAATCCGCTCGAACAAAGGAGAGGTTTTTTTCTCCTTTCTCCCTCTTCTCTTTTTTTCTAAAGACTGCCCTCACAGCTTTTGTGGAGGTTTAGATCCCCGGTGTCTGGCTGGATTGGGGGGGGGGACCGGTGAGGTGAGGGGGGCGTGGGGAGGAAATGGCAGCCTCTTTGGTAGTGGACCACACTGGAGAGCGAGAGGGGAGGGAGAGGGGGAGGGATAAATAGAGAGGCTAGCAAACAGATGGGCCAATTGTACAGCAGCACCACCTTGTCGCGGCACTAGTGTGCACTAGTTTGTGTGTTTGCCTTTGTCTCTCTCTCGCACACACACACCTACCGTCTGACGCATTCCTTTGCACTAAAGTGGCTAATGAGTAGATTGAGCTGATTGAAACATTTCGCTAATGCTAAACTTTCTTCCTGCACCGGCAAGGTACAACCAAGGTAGTCTGACAGATATGGTGGGAGAGAAGGGAGAATGGCTCCGTCAGAGAGAGGAAGGCTCCGTCAGAGAGAGGGAGAGCGAGGGAGGGAGGGAGAGAAGGAGAGGGAGAGAGAGAGAGAGAGAGAGAGAGAGATCAATGCAGGCCTGATAGCTACAGGTTTCATTTGGAATCCTCCAGGAGGCAAAAAGCACTTGATAAAGCCCTTAAGAGGTAGAGACTGCGGATTACCTTTATGATTGATTTCCATTCCAGTCAGACAGACTGCAGCGTTGGTCATTTTTCTCCTCTCTCCCTTTATCCTGCCTCCCTCTCTTTCTCATCCCTCTATCCCACTGGTTCCGAAGGAAGGGCCCTCGCTGTACACCTTTATTTCGATATCCCTCTTTCTTTCCTTCCCACTATCACTCTCCTCCTACTTTCCTCTCCTTCTATCCCCCTCTTTCCCTCTATCCATTTCTCTCTTTCCATCCCTCCTTCACTCTCTTTATCCCTACACCCCCCTTCCTTTCCTCCATCCCTACACCCCCTCTCTCCCCTCCCTTCCTCCATCCCTACACCCCCTTCCCTTCCTTCCTCCATCCTTACACCCCCTCCCCCTCTCCCCCTCCCTTCCTCCATCCTTACACCCCCTCTCCCCCTCCCTTCCTCCATCCTTACACCCACCCTCTCCCCCTCCCTTCCTCCATCCTTACACCCCCTCTGTCCCTACTCTCCCGCTCTCCTTCCATCCCTCTCTTTCTTCCTCTCCAGACTAGAGCTATAGGCTGAGTTACTGCAGCCCGGTGCCCAGGTTAGCTCTCTCACAAATTACTTCTGCGGCCCCCACTATTAGCCATGCAAATGTACCCTCCGCTTTACTGCCCGCCTCGTAAATAAACCCGCCAAGCCACTTTGGATTAGGAAGGGAGGGAGGATGAAGGGGGATGGAATTTTGGAAATGACAGTGGCATTTGTTTTTTTTTTTGGGGGGGGGGTTATGGAATGACTACGAGGGACAGTGTTGATTTTTTTGGTAGTTATTGTTAGAGATGTTTGCTGGATGCTGCGTTGTGATGACACATGCACTATCGCGCTTTCTCCCTCTCCTCTCTCCCTGCTTCCCTCCCGTTCTCCATCCCTCCCTCTCTCGCCATCCCTCCCTCTCTCTCCATCCCTCCCTCTCTCTCCATCCCTCCCCCTCTCGCCCTCTCTCTCCATCCCTCTCTCTCTCTCCCTCCCTCTCTCTCCGTCCCTCCCTCTCTCCCGCTCTCTCCATCCCTCCCTCTCTCACTCTCTCTCCATCCCTCTCTCTCTCTCTCCATCCCTCCCTCTCTCCCTCCCTCCCCCTCTCCCCCTCTCCATCCATCCCGCCCTCCCTTTCTCCCTCTTGCCCCTGTACCAGTGTCCTCTTCCAATGTTAATTAGGAACACCATTACCGTGTCTGTCACAGCCTCCTCCTCCTTCTCTTCCTCTCCTCCTCTTCCTCTCCTCTGTTTGGTATGCAGCGGCAACCCTCCCTCATCCCCTCCGCCTCACGTTTGCGCTGTCCTCATCAAAAATAGTGGTCCCTGTCACCATGAATATAAAGAGGCACCAACGCCTGCCTTTATGGACTGGCTGACAAAAGGCGCTCGATAGCATGCCAGCTAGTCCCACGGTGACCTACACACACACACACACACACACACACACACACGAGTGAGTGAGCAGGCAGCGGGAAGGGAAACCTTTTTAGTGGGACACTTTGGTGCAACAAGGCGAACGAGGTACCGACCGCGTCTCAATAGTCAAAAGTGGCTTCCTTTCCTCTTGTCTCCTCTCATCAGCACTGTACAGGTGGGAGCACATTCCCAATACTCCTCCATGTTGCTCAGGTCTATTCTGTGTGTTTGGGCTCAGTGAAGATGAAGGAGATGACAAGAAGACAGGGAGAGGAAACACACGTTTGAAATGTAACACAACTAATGGTCTCCCTCCCTCTCCCTCTCTCCTCACCATCTCTCATCTCCCTCTCTCCTCTCTACTCTCCCTCTCTCCTCTCCCTCTCTCCTCTCCCTCTCTCCTCTCCCTCTCCCTCTCTCCTCTCCCTCTCCCTCTCTCCCTCTCTCCTCTCCCTCTCTCCTCATCTCTCCTCTCCCTCTCTCCTCTCCCTCTCTCCTCATCTCTCCTCATCTCTCCTCTCCCTCTCTCCTCTCCCTCTCTCCTCATCGCTCCTCATCTCTCCTCTCCCTCTCTCCTCTCTCCTCTCCCTCTCTCCTCATCTCTCCTCTCCATCTCTCCTCTCCCTCTCTCCTCTCTCCTCTCCCTCTCTCCTCATCTCTCCTCATCTCTCCTCATCTCCCTCCTCTCTCCTCTCCCTCTCTCCTCTCCCTCTCTCCTCATCTCTCCTCTCCCTCTCTCCTCTCCCTCTCTCCTCTCCTTCTCTCCTCTCCCTCTCTCCTCTCTCTCCCTCCCTCTCTCCTCTCCCTCTCTCCTCATCGCTCCTCATCTCTCCTCTCTCCTCTCCCTCTCTCCTCTCTCCTCTCCCTCTCTCCTCATCTCTCCTCTCATCTCTCCTCTCCATCTCTCCTCTCCCTCTCTCCTCTCCCTCTCTCCTCTCTCCTCTCTCCTCTCCCTCTCTCCTCATCTCTCCTCATCTCTCCTCTCCATCTCTCCTCTCTCCTCTCCCTCTCTCCTCATCTCTCCTCATCTCTCCTCTCCCTCTCTACTCTCCCTCTCTCCTCCTCTCTCCTCATCTCTCCTCTCCCTCTCTCCTCTCCCTCTCTCCTCATCTCTCCTCATCTCTCCTCTCTCTCTCTAGCCCCAATCGCAGCGGGGACGGGTCCTAACTTCTCGCTGGCGGACTTGGACAGCTCCTCCTACTACAGCATGAGCCCCGGGGCCATGAGGCGACCCTTACCAAGCACCTCCTCCAGCAGGTAACCACACACACACACACACACAGAATGAGAGGGACACACACGCAAACAATCACACACCCTCACGCACACACAGAATGAGAGGGACACACACGCAAACAATCACACACCCTCACGCACACACAGAATGAGAGGGACACACACGCAAACAAGCACACACCCTCACGCACACACAGAATGAGAGAATGAGAGGGACACACACGCAAACAGGCACACACACTCACGCACACACTCAAGCATGCACCCGCAAGCGTGCGCACACACACACACAGAACACACACACACACACACAGAACACACACACACACACACACACACAGGGCTTGCTCATTCTCCGAGCAAGACCCTTACCTCACAGTGTGTATTTGCTCAAGCGCACGTTTGTGCGTTAAAAACCAATGTGTGTGTTTAGGAGCGCATTTATGTGTGTTTCTCTCAAACGCAAACACACACACACACACCCATTCTGACTCTGCCCGTTACTCAGGAGACAGCCCACGCACCGTGTAAGGTCTGAAAGAGCAGCTACACACACAGAGCCTGGAGGCACTGCTCACTGAACTGGGCTCAACCTCCAACCTACCATCTCCTGTACCGTACTCACATAATGACTGCAAGATATCCATCCTTTCTAATGGAAAGTGTTGCACTGTATACGCTCTAGCATACACACACACACACACACACACACACTCTCCATGTGCATTGGTTAAACTTGCGCATGTTAAATGCACATGGGTTTGCATATGTGTATGCGCAGGCACTGTGTGTGCAGGTTCGGATGCACGTGCACACCCGTGTGCGTCAAGCCCACGTGAGCCAGCGGCCTTGCTCTCCGTCCAGCCTCCTCCCTACCGAAGCGAACACGGCTGAACAAGGAGGCTGTGTGTGTGTGCCCCGCCTCTAATTATGCAATTAGGAGGGAAACCCGCCAGCAGACATCACACACACACACACACACACACAAAGAAATGTCAGAACCAACGGCAAGGGAAACAACTCACTGGTTTAGGGGTGCTTCCCCATTTGCACCCTAGTCCCTATATAGTGTACTTTTGATCTTAGCCCTATGGGATACCTATGGGCCCTGGTCAAAGGAAGTGCATCATATAAAGGGAATAGGGAGACATTTGAGACGCCCCCTAGCAGTGGTCTGGTAGATATACACACACACCAGCACCAAACCACTGTCCATGTGTGGAGTGATACTGTGTGAAGCAGAGAGCAGTGTGGGACAGGCTTTGATGGGAGGCCCCGGTGTGGCCGCAAGTAGGAGCCCAACACACACACACACGTGCGCAGACACACGGATGCATGCTTACATACAGACAGAATACACACACACACCCGTTAACCCAAATGCATAGGCTACATCCTAACTGTATACACATCAAACACAAACATATGCAGACCGCCCCCCCACACACACACACACATAACCTGGTAGACTCAGGCCAGCCGTGTGTGTCAGTCCCAGGCTCTTGATCCTTGGCCAGAGTTGCCACTGTTAAAGAGGATTACATTCATCTGGCCTGCCTCTCTCTCCGGGGGATGGCTGCATTCATCAGATGATACCCCTATGTACACACACACACACACACACACACACACTCCATATTCTGGCCGATGCAGAGCATGGAAGTTGATCCACATGCATGGGCACCAGACACAAAGAGATCAACCATTAAACGTACACACACACACACTGTGTTTCTATAAAGACACCAGTGACAATATACTTCTTGTCGACACATTTAGATCATGACTGAATGTACGATTTTATGAGTGAAGATATTTAAACAGGCGTATTGTCATTCAACTCTAAGCGCTAAGGAATGGCCTCTGAATAGCACTGAAACATTGCTAGCAGGCGTTCACCCTTGTACCTGTGTGTGTGTGTGTGTGTGTGTGTGTGTGTGTGTGTGTGTGTGTGTGTGTGCGTGTGTGCGTGTGTGCGTGTCTGTGTGTCTGTGTTCCCACCAGCTCGGCCAAGAGGATCAAGTGTATGGAGGATGAGGTGGACAGTCCAGGAGAGGAGTCCTACTACCCGGGCCAGGGTCGCTCCCCGGGCAGCGGCAGCCAGGCCAGCAGCTGGCACGAAGTGGAACCAGGTACGTACTGCTGTAAGCTGCCAACCGACCTGCCCTTAATGCCAACACCCCTGTAACACACCTTTACCCTGATGATACCCTCCCTACTCTTACTACTACGACTGTACATAGCTCTTCTCCTCTGCTTTCAAGCTAGAGAGGGAGTGGTGTGTGTGTGTGTGTGTGTGTGTGTGTGTGTGTGTGTGTGTGTGTGTGTGTGTGTGTGTGTGTGTGTGTGTGTGTGTGTGTGTGTGTGTGTGTGTGTGTGTGTGTGTGTGTGTGTCAAGAGTGAGAATGTAGGATTGTGTGTTTGTGAAGGGTGAGAATGTAGGATTGTGCGTTTGTGAAGGGTGAGAATGTAGGATTGTGTGTTTGTGAAGGGTGAGAATGTAGGATTGTGCATTTGTGAAGGGTGAGAATGTAGGATTGTGGGTTTGTGAAGGGTGAGAATGTAGGATTGTGCGTTTGTGAAGGGTGAGAATGTAGGATTGTGTCTAAACAGTGAGGGGGAGAATCGTGTCCTGTCTCTTCCTTGTCTGTCTGAGTCTGTCTCGACCTCACGCGTTGGTGACGCGTGAGATTTCCATTCTTACATAAAGCGAAGGCTCACATGATCATTTTTCAGAACCACTTTTGGACTTTATATACTTTTTTTTACAAAGGCGATCTGTCTTGATGGGCAATTTGCCATTTTGCAGCTTTCCTCTGGAAAGTCCAGTGTCCTACCCTGTGTGCTCACAAGCTCAGAATTTCAGGATGCTTTTACTTTATGGGTCACTTAATAGCGCCGTCGAGCCCATGGGCTTTTCCCCCTTCATTTTATGGCTCACCTTCATGGTATTAACGATGACATGAATACTATTACTAACATGTTGTGATCCATGAAGGGACTGGTGCCGGGGTGTGTTTGTGGTTTGGGAATTTTAGGGAGGAGTTGCTCAGAGGCCCGTCTTCAGAGTGCGAGGACTGGCGGCGGGTGTGTGTGTGTTCGTTTTTCTATGGTGCGTCTGTGTTCGTGTTTCTGTTTCGTGTTCCAAGAGGATAGAAATTCGACACGGCGTCAACGAGTGCATGTCCTAGGCATGAGTTAAACAGGCTGTGCGAGTATGTTTGCTTACAGTGTGTGTGTGTGTGTGTGTGTGTGCGTTCTTTTGTATTTGTGTGTGTGTGTGTGTATGCTTTTGTGAATGGGTGTGTGTGATTTGTATGTGTAATGTGACCCCCGGCCAGCATTCCCTCACGGGAACAGGACTGACATGCATACTTAATTGATGAGGTAATGCTCCATATTCTCTCCTAACGCTACACTATATTCACCCTGCCTCTTTTTTTTGTTTGTTTTTCTCCCCTGTTTCTTTCCCCCCTTTCCTTTTGTCTCTCAAAAGCTGGATATAAACTGCGTGGCTCGCTAGCTAGTTCGTTCATCTCAAGACAAGGTAAAGATGCATTACTGTTTCCAATTTCACCTCCGTCCTATGTTGCCCCCCTCCCCCCCCCCAGTACCCTAACCCCCCCCCCCCCCTCCAAATCAGGAGGTTCTGTAGTTGGTTGTGGTATCGAGTTTTGTGGTTGGTGTTTTGTATTGTCCAGGTTTCCCCCCACCTACCCTCCCCCTCCACCTCTCCCTCACTGTGTGTGATTGTGACGAAAAATAGTGGGACTGAAACAGATCCTTGCGGCACACCTTAGGCCTTATACCTGCACTGTGTCTGTACTGTAGCATGGGGCTCATATCCATTTAAATCCTGACTGTGCACCATGATATGTACATTCAAGCGACTCCACCCATTTTATATCTTAAGTGTCTGTCAACAACTTCAGTACATATTGTCTACGTATTCAGAGCGAATTGTAGCTACACCCTCCCACCTCACAGCCCCCATCACCAGCCGGGGTGTGGACTGTGTGTCTGTGTGTGTTTGCATACATTTTCCGTGAACATGTGTCCTGGTGCCTGTGTCCTTGTTTATCTACACCCCGAGTTGGAACATTACAAGCCGACACATGAATGTCTGCGTTACGCATGTCTGCCTGTTCGTTTGGATGACGATTTTCATCGTCATCCAAACCTCCAGCTTCACCCCCCCCCCCCCTCCCCTTGTGTCATTTTCCTTTTGCCTTTGTCATCCTGTTGAGCATTGCGATGTTGTTTGATGGTGGATTTGGCTCTTGTTGATGTCCAGTTGGCTTTGTTTGTGGTTACCGAGACGCGCGCGCGTGTGTGTGTGTGTGTGTGTGTGTGTGTGTGTGTTGAAACACTCGATGACATTGGGACAAGTGTGTCACGTCAACAAGCTGCTGAAGTCTTGTCTGGTGTGTGTGTGGCCCTTTCACCACGGTGGGGACAGTGTTATAATTAGCCGCAGCTCGTGAAAGTGCATCCCGCGGAACGGCATGCCATCCATTTCCCAGGTAACCCACGTCAGGTCTCAGGAACACGTCACTCACATGGACGCCTCGCCGGGGCTTCGATAGCTAAGTGTCAGAGGGAGAGAGTGTGTGCGCGTCTCTGCGTGTGTGTATTTTGTCTGCTTGGGAGTGTGTGAAGGGGGTTAAGCAATGCGCTGAGCTGTACGTCTCAACTGACTGTTCAAAGAAGAAGTTGTTTCATCAATTAACATGTCCAGAAGAAGACTTACTCAATCCACATATTTCATAGGTTAAAGTTCGGGAGCGTAATCACATTTCATTTTATTTGAACATTACCTACACCCGCTTCCTGATATGTCTCCACCTATCAGAGAAGGCGTTGTGGGGCAGACATGACTCTGCACGTTGTTGTCCTTGGCATTGATAAGGCCGCCTGAACCTGCCCTGCTTGTCCACTCGGGTAAAGGACCTTTCTCCATTATAGCCTGTCTGGCTGCTGTGCATGCCCACTTGCACACCCTGAGTTGGGGCAAAGCAGGGATAGCTTGGGCCTGATTGATGCTTGCCGGAGATGAGGCCTCGGAAGCAGGGGAGACGGATGGACAGCAGAGAAAGACGAGGAGGGGGGCGGATGCTCGATACAGAATCGCCTGCCCGCCAGCCAGCAGGCTTGTCAATTTGTCAGAGGCAGGAGAGAGCAAAGGAGAGAGGGGGGATGGAGAGAGACGGGGGGAGAGAAGCGGCCCCTCTATGTGTAATAACGCCTCGGAATGGGGAAAGTGCTGAGTACAGCCCAGCTCTGATTCCACCTGACAGAATCTTTTTAAGTGTTCATTACTCACTCTCAGACTTCAGGCCCTTCACACACACACACACAAGCAAGACAACACACGAGCAAGTACACACAGTTGCATTCCCACACACACACACACACACACACACACACACACACGCAATCTCTCTCTCAGTCCAGATGTTTTGCCTCCCAGTCTCAGCCCCTATACCCACTTTCTCCTATTCATTCTCTCTCTCTCCCTCTCTACCTCGCTTTCCCTCTTCTCTATCTCACTTCACGCATACCTCCATGAATCTCTATCTCTTCTTGAATCACGTGCACCCAGAGCTTCCTGAGCACACGACCCCATTCCCTAGCACATGAAGAAGACTCTAGTCTACAATAGCTGCCTGCACACTGAACAGGGCTCTTACTGTTTGAATATGATCCTGGCCATTAGCACACAAATCAACCTGTTGACTCCAGCCCAAGTCTGAGCCTCCTGCCCCTTCCAGACCCTCCAGCCTCTCCTATTGCTTGGTCTATGCTACCCTATTGGAGAGGGACCAGCCCAGCGGGCCTCTGAAGCTAGCTAGCTAGCTAGCCGCCGCTAACACAACTTCAAAGGACCAGGTATAGTAATGAATGGGCAGAATTGTTCTCCGAAAGTTCTCCCCCTCAAAGAACACGGCCAACGTTTGGTCTGACCCCTCCCCTGTCTTTCATCTCTCTGCTTCACACAGCCCATGGGATCATGGCGTTTATGGTTCTGACGGCCCATGCGTGGTGCAATTGGTCACAAACCTCCTCGGGATTTGAAAAGGGCGACTCGTCTTTGGTGGCCACCCAAACGTCAGATGTTTTTTTCCCATGCTTGACTGCCGCTCTCTCTCTCTAGAAGTTGTGGTTACTGTTGTTCGTGTTGTTTATGAGGCTGGGGCTTCAAATATATATATATATGCACTTCCAGTGGCTTTAGAGAAGGTGTTTGAGATCAAAGTAGACATTCAGCAATATGTCTGATAAGACTTGGGTTTCAATTGAATTGATAGGTCTTTATATGGTGAACAAGTGTGTATCTGAGGGATGAATGCTGTGTGCTTCTCAGCCATTGTGGAGCATCTAATTGAGTGAAAGTGTATGTTGAATGTGGGTTTGTAGACCTGTGTTTGTTCGTCTGTGTGCCCTCTTGTTTCTTGATCGCTAGGATACTTTGTATGGTGTCAGTATGACCTGGTCTCTTTGTGTTGAAAGCAGCCAACCCTCTCCTCTTGATGTTCTCTAAACTGTGACTGTGTGTCCATCCTCCAACCTGCCCCCACCCCAGAGAAGTTTCCCCTAACTGGTCCAAGAGCAGATATGATTTACCCCCCAAATGGCTACGGTTACGATTGGGGGCTGTGCAAACTGATCCTATATATATATATATATATAGGATCAGTTTGCACAGCATATATATATATATATATATATATATATATATATGGTTAGGGTCTACTTCTACCTTAAGTCCTTCCCTTTCCAACTCAGTTTGATCAAACAGCCTTCCCCCAAAACCCTTCTTTACCCAACGGAGGGCAATTACTAGTCAGTCCTTCCATCTCTTTCTTTATCTCCCTCTCTCACTGCCTGAAAGGGGAAAGGAGTCTGCGAGTTATGGAGACTTCTGTGTCATTTAGGGCTAGATTGACACACACACTTTTTACACACAGACCTCAGTCCATTGACACAGACCCATCTAGAGACTTTAGATCCCAACTCCAATGCTTTCAAGACGAGCTAGAAAAAGGCCAAATCCAGCTCTGCTTGGTGCATGATCTTTTCGGAATGTCGGAAGGAATGTTTAATTCTTCCATAACAAAAATGAGAGGCATTACAATTATTAAGAAAGCTTTATTCTTAGACTAATATTTTAAAAGCCATTGAGTGTTTATCAGGGGCATTAGTTTTACCTTGTATGGTGTACAGAGTTTGCATAATTTAGACCATTCCATTGGTGCATCTGGCAAGGTAAAATGAAAGCATCCAGTGTGGTTGGGGTGTGGTCAG
Source organism: Oncorhynchus nerka (assembly GCF_034236695.1). Taxonomy (NCBI): domain Eukaryota; kingdom Metazoa; phylum Chordata; class Actinopteri; order Salmoniformes; family Salmonidae; genus Oncorhynchus; species Oncorhynchus nerka. The sequence goes on along the minus strand of NC_088419.1, from coordinate 51,632,752 downwards.
ATAGAGCTTTGATTGGCTGTGGTGCACAACCAATTACAGTAGAGACTGAATATGAACCATATAAATAACATTATCATGCATGGTCTCTCTATTGACTATTCTCTTTGGCTTAAACTCTTGTGGAAAATGCTATCTGAGCCTATTGCTCACATTAACCCAGCAAAGCCCCAGTACACACTGGACAGGACTGTGTGACCATGCTGTGTGCTTTGCCACTAGGACCTTACCTGTCTACTATACCATCTATTCCTCCTTCCCCTATTTTTACCATTCCCACATCTCTCTCTTAACCCTAAACCCCCATCAGTCCACGGATAAGGCATGTCTATTCGTTCTATATATTTGTGCCCATTTTCTGGTATGGAAATGATATCATTCATTTATTAACAACTAACCTCAACTCGATAAAAATAAAATAAAATCTACATTTTCTAATTAGTGCTGTATCCTGGAATTTCATCAACTTTCCTCTAAAAACTTGAACTGAATAGGCAAAGAGGTCCTTACAAAATGGCAATCAATGCACACGTATGTGCCTCTGAGCTATGCTTCTCAAAAGTAATACAGTAACTTAGCTTCTGTATCGTCATCAAATCCCTAACATTGTTAGATGGATTAACATTGAGGACCCTGCAAACAACAAAGGTGAGGATTTTTGGAAATATCTTAAAAAATAATAATTGCGACGCAAGGCACAAAACTATCTGTATTCCCCTTTAAAGACCGGCCTCCACTCGTACAGTAGCCTATGCTGCGCTCCGTTGGGCCCTGACCACTCCCCTTTCCTCCCCCCAACCCCCTAGTCTGGCCCCCACGCCTCGCCAACCCCCCTTCCTCCACACTCTCTCACCTGTGAACCCAGCCTGTGAGTCTCCGTGCCCTTTCCTTATTAAATTTCACTTATCAATCATTCTTGCCAGGGATGCCATCGCCCACCACATTAAAGAAGTCAGAGAAGTGTGGTTTCAGCAGCCCTGTCGTGCCTTCGCAGACCACCTCCTCCCCCCGAACGGCATTCACACACCATCATCGGCCTGTCATTACAGGACCTAGAGGTGAGGCCCCCCCCCACCCTCACCCCCAACCGTGTCATCCCTGGCTCTCCCTAGTTCACCACCTATAGCTGCCTACTCCCCTCTGTCAGATAAGGGCTGTAGAGAGATAGAGACAAAGCAGAGTGCTCCATGTGGCTGGTGCTGCTGTGTGTGTGGCTCTGCTCAAACGTAGTGTTGCTACTGTAAGTGTGTTGTACAGCAGTGTTTCCCATCAGCGGTCCTGGAGGACCCCCAACAGTACATATTTTTGTTGTGGCCCCAGACAAGCACACCTGATTCTACTTGTCAACTAATCATCAAGCCCTTGACTGGTTGAATCAGGTGGTTTTATCTGGGGCTTCAACAAAAATGTGTGCTGTTGGGGATACTTGAGGACCGGAAGTTGGGAAACACTGTTGTTCAGTTTCTGCTTTGTGGGTTTGAGTGCGAGATCCCATCCCCCTTTCACACTTGGTGATTAGTTCCGTGTGCACGTGCGTGTTTGCGTGTGTCTGTTTTTGTGCGTGCATGTATGGCTGGCTGTGGGTTTAGCCGGGAATGGTCATGTCAGAACACGAGTTCATATTTTTACTGTGAGTGTAATCCACAGATGACCTCACCAAGGCAAGCTGCTTTTGCTTTGGCCGGTTTAGTTTATATATGGTTTGGTTTATATATGGTTTGGTTTATATTTGGTTTATATATTATGACTTATTACCATATAGCCTTAAATGTAGACCACACAGGTTTATACGATATGAATGTTTCAGGAGACCAGTAACTAACATTGAAATGAGTAATCGTCATAGATCATTAGCTGTAAGTGCTACTTTCTGAACTATTATCCAAGTATTAGGACGGGTCCTAAATGGCATAGGGCCGTAGGGCTCCAAGTAGTGCCCTTTAAAGGGAATCGGGTTCCGTTTGGGGGACTGCGTTACAGTATAGTGTGGTTATCCGGGAGCTTTGTTTCCCGTCCTGCCCACCAGCAGTATTTGCTTTAGCGAGGCAATGCTTTCATATGCTCTGGCAATGCTTTCATATGCTCTGGCAATGCTTTCATATGCTCTGGCAATGCTTTCATATGCTCTGGCAATGCTTTCATATGCTCTGGCAATGCTTTCATATGCTCTGGCAATGCTTTCATATGCTCTGTCAATGCTTTCATATGCTCTGGCAATGCTTTCATATGCTCTGTCAATGCTTTCATATGCTCTGGCAATGCTTTCATATGCTCTGGCAATGCTTTCATATGCTCTGGCAATGCTTTTTGTTTGAGGGGGAAAATATGGGTCATCCAAACATTGTTTTGCACTCTGTTGCTTTGTCCAGGCTAGTGTTCTTGCAGTTTGAGAAATGGGTTGAGGAACGTGTAGTCCTATAGTGTTCGTATAGCTTTTCTTTTTTAAATTCACCATTTTATTTATTCTCATTTTTCAACCGGTCTCCCCATTTTGTTCGTACTCACTGCTAAGCTCGGTGCAGATAACTGTGCGTCGGATAATGTGGAACACGTTAGGAAGACCATTCATCGACAGTGACGTGAGCACTTTGAGCTCTCTGTGTTGTCAAGCAGCTAGCTAGCTTGTCGTCACTGTCTGTCTGAGAGAAGGTAGTCGTCACAAGCACACAAACACACCACTGTTTCGTTGATGTCTTCCATCTGCAGTGGGGGGGGGATTACTACAGGCTTGATGTCCATAATATTTTGACCTAAAAAAAACCGTTAAAACCCACTGGGGCTTAAAGGTTGAGGCTTGGGGGGGATTAATTAGTGTCAGTAAGTAGTATAACTGTCACATTTAGGATGTTGTGTTCTACGCTCACATAAAAGGCCAAAATGGTGGGGTTCATTCATCTTCATAAGTCGAGCCGGTTGTCATGTCTGTTTGGTTGACTTTAACCGGCCTGTTGTACCGATCTCATCTGTAATTGATTTATCATAGTTGGAGCGCCTTCTTCACGCCCCACGTTCCTTTTGAAACGTTAGCCGAACCCGTTGAGCCGCGAGACGTAGGTGTCGTCACAGGGCGCCACAATTTGGCAAACAAAGACTCGCGAGCCACACGGTTCGTTAGCTTGACTTCTCGTCTTCAAAAGGGCTATTAAAACGGTCTTCTTTCGTTGTCTCCCTCTGCACTCTCCTCAGCAGCCTCCTCCCACGGGTTCGCACACACACACACACACACACACACACACACACACACACCTGTTGATATCTCTCCAAGTGAAAACCACCCTTCTCAGTCATAATAAGGGAGGGATTTCTTTTTTGTATCATTTTTTTTCAGCATCCCTGTGGAACGCTTTCCACACCTTGTAGAGTCCATGCCCCGACAAATTGAGGCTGTTCTGGAACTCAATATTAGGAAGGTGTTTTTAGAGTTTGGTATACTCAGTGTATTACCACTAGAATATTACTAGTATTTTATATATTCCTGCTACCGGTCACTGTTTACAGGTGTTCTTAAATGTTTGTACGCTCAGTGTATAATATATTTTTCAACTAGAAGTTGGCAGTGGGGGTAAAATAGAACAAAGTGGTAGGTGGGGGAAGAAAAAGCCACCGAACCAATTCAATTTGCAAAGTGGAACTAATCCGTAGCACTTTTCTATTGGCCATGCAGCACCACATGTAGGCCCAGACCACAATGGAGCCCGCTGCTCCCTCCCTCCCTCCTTCTTTTCCTCCCTCCCTCCCTCCCTCCCTCCCTCCCTCCCTTCCCTTCCCTCCCTTCCCCCTCCCTCCCTCCCTCCCTCCCTCCCTCCCTCCCTCCCTCCCTCCTACTTTCCCTCCCTCCCTCCATCTCTCCTTCTTTCCCTCCCTCCCTCCATCTCTCCTTCTTTCCCTCCCTCCATCTCCCGCCAGCTGTCTGAAGCCTTAGCCAGCTTCCCGTCTTGTTCCCTCCCCTCCCACGTCATGATAATTTACATATTTGACCCGGGGGGGGGGGGGGGGCGATGCCCCTGGACCCCCTCCAGATTAGCTACAGGCCCACCCACTGGGCGCATGTGGGGAGGACCTGCTGTCCATCCAGCCCCACTTTCATCTCTCCTCCATAATGACGCGTTAAAGTCACAGCTAACAGGCCTCGCTTAGAGCCCCAGTGAAAGGCCCTCAGAGACCCTGCTGGGGATGCTGTCCCCTACCTCCTCTCCCTCCCCTCCAAGCTACAGCTAGTCCCCTCGGATTTGAATGGGATGAGGATGGGGGCACGGGGCTACAGAGCCCATAGTTAGCGTACTAGCAGGCTAGCAGCATATCAGCTGCTTCAACATATTTGATGGGGAGCCATTGTCCCAACAATGTGGCGTTAGTACACCTTCAGCACAATGTGACGCATCGCTCACGAGGCGAAGCCCAAATAAACCCCGGAGAGGGAGAGAAGAGAAGAGGGAGCTTATTCCGGGAGTTATGAGCTGTGCTGTGTCTGCTGTCAGGAATACATCCTTCTCTGTAGCAGTGGCAGGTTACTCCACCCACCCCTCTAACAGGCCTTAACACTGTTACCCCAATTTCTCCTTTACCACCTGTGGAGTCTTTTCAAATCAGCAGTGTCATAACAGGACGAATGCTCACTAACAGGTTTGTAGAGACGTGTGCACAAAATTAGAGAGAAATAAGCCTTTTGTGCGTATGGAACATTTCCGGGATCTTTTATTTCCGCTCACGAAGCATTTTTGTTCCGTATGGACAATTCAGATATGAGGTGATTGATGGGAATGACAAGAAGTATTGACAGGGCTCCCCTAACCCGTTTTAAAGCAGACTGAATGTTGCGCTGACGAGGTAATGGTGAGTACAGCATTCAGTCGGGTATTAACCAGGCTAGCGGTCCCCCAGGATCGGTAGTGTGACCCCTGGATGTCAAGAGGGGACTAAATGCAGTAAAGATGGGTTTAAGGGGTAGAGTAGCAGCACCCCTCCGCATGCTAAAAGCCTTTTTTGGGCTCATTAGTTGACAAGCTGGGACATGGGCGCCAAACTTAGTTTACTCACAACTTCTCCCCTGGAAATTATTCATCAGAGCATAAATGAGGAACATAACATGTGAGCAAGGCTATTTAAGTAATTGGAAATCGTTCTCGAACACTTAAGTTTAGTCTCCCCCAGAAATAAATAATGATTCCTAATTGACGCTGGCCATTTGTGTAATGGACATTGGCGGACCCCTCTTGGACCGGCCCATGCCGGTCGGCACAGTGGGACAGGAGCTGGTCAGCGGCCAGAGAGGCAGCGGTCAATCACTCAGACTCTACGGCCATATACTGGACGGGGTAAGCGATGATAAGTGGCGGTGATCCAGAGACTAAGGGTGCATCCAAAATTGCACCCTATTCCCTACATACTTCACTACTTTTGACCAGATCCCATTTAAGGGCATTTTGGACACAACCTTAAGTGACACCCGACAATGGTAGTCTACTTAGACAATCTGCCTCGCTAGCGGGAGGTATAAAAGCACCAATGATTGATTATGATTCTAATGGGGGACATAGTACCTCCTTGAGTTGTGTGTGCGTGTGCACGTGTCAAGTTTGTCTGTGCCTGTGCGTGTACGACTGCAAGTGTGACGGGGTGTTTTATTAGCACACTTGTCAGGCGCTAACTAGAGAGTGACTCGTCCACATTTTACGAGCCCGACTCGCCAGTGTGCAAAGCTGTGTGCAAAGCTGACATCAAGGCAAACGGTGGCTACTTTGAAGCATTTCAAATATAAAATAGAGTTGAAGTCGGAAATTTACATACACTTAGGTTGGGGTCATTAAAACTCGAGTTTTCAACCACTCCACACATTTCTTGTTAAGAAACTATAGTTTTGGCAAGTCGGGTAACACATCTATTTTGTGCATGACACAAGTCATTTTTCCAACAATTGTTTACAGACAGATGTTTTCACTTATAATTCACTGTATCACAATTCCAGTGGGTCAGAAGTTTACATAGACTAAGTTGACTGTGCCTTTAAACAGCTTGGAAAAGTCCAGAAAATGATGTCATGGCTTTAGAAGCTTCTGATAGGCTAATTGACATCATTTGAGTCAATTGGCGGTGTACCTGTGGATGTATTTCAAGGCCTACCTTCAAACTCAGTGCCTCTGCTGGACATCATGAGAAAATCAAAAAAAATCAGCCAAGACCTTAAAACAATTGTAGACCTCCACAAGTCTGGTTCATCCTTGGGAGCAATTTCCAAACGCCTGAAGGTACCATGTTCATCTGTTAAAACAATAGTATGCAAGAATATACACCATGGGACCATGCAGCCGTCATACCGTTCAGGAAGGAGATGCGTTCTGTCTCCTAGAGATTAACATACTTTGGTGTGAATAGTGCAAATCAATCAAGAACAACTGCAAAGGACCTTGTGAAGATGCTGGAGGAAACAGGTACAAAAGTATCTATATCCACAGTAAAACGAGTCCTTTATTGACATAACCTGAAAGGCCGATCAGCAAGGAAGAAGCCCTGCTCCAAAACCGCAATAAAAATGCCCGACTACGGTTTGCAGCTGCACATGGGGGCAAAATTTTTACTTTTTGGAGAAATGTCCTCTGGTCTAAAAGGAAAAAGGGGGAGGCTTGCAAGCCGAAGAACACCATCCCAAACGTGAAGCATGGGGGTGGCAGCATCATGTTGTGGGGGTGCTTTGCTGCAAGTGGTGCACTTCACAAAATAGATGGCATCACGAGGAAGGAGAATTACAGTGCCTTGCGAAATTATTCAGCCCCCTTGAACTTTGCGACCTTTTGCCACATTTCAGGCTTCAAACATATAGATATAAAACTGTATTTTTTTGTGAAGAATCAACAAGTGGGACACAATCATGAAGTGGAATGACATTTATTGGATATTTCAAACTTTTTTAACAAATCAAAAACTGAAAAATTGGGCGTGCAAAATTATTCAGCCCCCTTAAGTTAATACTTTGTAGCGCCACCTTTTGCTGCGATTAAAGATGTAAGTCACTTGGGGTATGTCTCTATCAGTTTTGCACATCGAGAGACTGAAATATTTTCCCATTCCTCCTTGCAAAACAGCTCGAGCTCAGTCAGGTTGGATGGAGAGCATTTGTGAACAGCAGTTTTCAGTTCTTTCCACAGATTCTCGATTGGATTCAGGTCTGGACTTTGACTTGGCCATTCTAACACCTGGATATGTTTATTTTTGAACCATTCCATTGTAGATTTTGCTTTATGTTTTGGATCATTGTCTTGTTGGAAGACAAATCTCCGTCCCAGTCTCAGGTCTTTTGCAGACTCCATCAGGTTTTCTTCCAGAATGGTCCTGTATTTGGCTCCATCCATCTTCCCATCAATTTTAACCATCTTCCCTGTCCCTGCTGAAGAAAAGCAGGCCCAAACCATGATGCTGCCACCACCATGTTTGACAGTGTGGATGGTGTGTTCAGGGTGATGAGCTGTGTTGCTTTTACGCCAAACATAACGTTTTGCATTGTTGCCAAAAAGTTCAATTTTGGTTTCATCTGACCAGAGCACCTTCTTCCACATGTTTGGTGTGTCTCCCAGGTGGCTTGTGGCAAACTTTAAACAACACTTTTTATGGATATCTTTAAGAAATGGCTTTCTTCTTGCCACTCTTCCATAAAGGCCAGATTTGTGCAATATACGACTGATTGTTGTCCTATGGACAGAGTCTCCCACCTCAGCTGTAGATCTCTGCAGTTCATCCAGAGTGATCATGGGCCTCTTGGCTGCATCTCTGATCTGTCTTCTCCTTGTATGAGCTGAAAGTTTAGAGGGGCGGCCAGGTCTTGGTAGATTTGCAGTGGTCTGATACTCCTTCCATTTCAATATTATCGCTTGCACAGTGCTCCTTGGGATGGTTAAAGCTTGGGAAATCTTTTTGTATCCAAATCCGGCTTTAAACTTCTTCACAACAGTATCTCGGACCTGCCTGGTGTGTTCCTTGTTCTTCATGATGCTCTCTGCGCTTTTAACGGACCTCTGAGACTATCACAGTGCAGGTGCATTTATACGGAGACTTGATTACACACAGGTGGATTGTATTTATCATCATTAGTCATTTAGGTCAACATTGGATCATTCAGAGATCCTCACTGAACTTCTGGAGAGAGTTTGCTGCACTGAAAGTAAAGGGGCTGAATAATTTTGCACGCCCAATTTTTCAGTTTTTGATTTGTTAAAAAAGTTTGAAATATCCAATAAATGTTGTTCCACTTCATGATTGTGTCCCACTTGTTGTTGATTCTTCACAAAAAAATACAGTTTTATATCTTTATGTTTGAAGCCTGAAATGTGGCAAAATGTCGCAAAGTTCAAGGGGGCCGAATACTTTCGCAAGGCACTGTATGTGGATATATTGAAGCAACATCTCAAGACATCAGTCAGGTTAAAGCTTGGTCGCAAATGGGTCTTCCAAATGGACAATGACCCCAAGCATACTTCCAAAGTTGTGGCAAAATGGCTTAAGGACAACAAAGTCAAGGTATTGGAGTGGCCATCACAAAGCCCTGACCTCAATCCCATAGAAAATATGCGGGCAGAACTGAAAAAGTGTGTGCGAGCAAGGAGGCCTACAAACCTGACTCAGTTACACCATCTCTGTCAGGAGTAATGGGCCAAAATTCACCCAACTTACTGTGGGAAGCTTGTGGAAGGCTACCAGAAACAATTTAATGGCAATGCTACCAAATACTAATTGAGTGTATGTAAACTTCTGACCCACTGGAAATGTGATGAAAGCTGAAATAAATCATTCTCTCTACTATTATTCTGACATTTCACATTCTTAAAATGAAATGGTGATCCTAACTGACCTAAGGCAGGGAATGTTTACCAGGATTAAACGTCAGGAATTGTGGAAAACTGAGCTTAAATGTAGTTGGCTAAGGTGTATGTAAACTTCCGAATTCAACTTTACATTTGGATTTGATGAACACGTTTTTGATTACTACATGATTCCATATGTTGTTTCATAGTTTTAATGTATTCACTATTATTATACAATGTAGAAAACAGTCAGATAAAGAACAACCTTGGAATGATTAAGTAAGGTGTTCTAAATCCTTTTTGGTACTGTATATAAAAAGCATGAATGGATAGCGTACGATCATAGATACCATTTGGCTACATAGGCCTATAAACATTTACAATGAACGGCAAAATCACAAGAATCACAAGAATGGATTCAGATCAAAGTCTACGTCGAGATCGAATGGAGCAAAGGTCTTTAAATGAAAGATCCAGGCAGCCTCTCGTTTTAACAATAAATTGTCACGGTTACCCCCTCTCCTAGGGAGGTTGACGTGTTCGATGCCGATATGTAAGGTAGGGAAGAAATAGGGGGATTCGCTTCCAAAAAGTGGGCCGCAACTGGATACGTCGAGTCCTTGCACCGAATGGTGCTACGATGCTCCGAGATTCTTACTTTTAGTTTGGGCTTCGTTTTTACCCACATCATTTTTTACCACAAGGAAAAATGAGAAGATAAGCAACTGCCTTAGTGGAGCACGTGTCTACACCTTTGATTGGGATAATTTTCCTTGTTTGAGGGTGTTTGAAGGATCTCCATTTGTAAGTGCCATTGCCTCGAATGCAGCCAACATTAAAATTGGCAATACTTAAGTTTTGTCAATTAGGCTGTGGCGATAAAATGATCTCTTTGCGCTGCTGGGTTACTGTACCCGGTACTGCCCTGTCTGTGAGGAGGCTCAGCAATGGCCTATTGCCATGAGCCAGAGAACAGGTCTCAGACCAGTGAGCTGGAAAGAGGAGTCGAGGGTAGAGAGAGGGTGGGAATGGGACAGGAGAGAGGTGTCTGAAAGAGTGGTGCCTGAGGACATAGAGTGAGAGAGCAAGAGGATGACAGGGACAGAGAGTGTGTCTGTGAGAGAGGGAGAGAGAGGGAGTGACTGAGTCAGCCTGTGAATGGGTGTGTCTGCCTCTGTGAGGTCAGTGTGGTTCTGTCTCCTGCCTGCAGCTTCTGCAGCATAGCCTCAGCACACAGCACAGCAAGGCTAATTCAATTGTAGAGTCTGGACACTCCACTCTTCCGCCTGTGTGCACGCACATGCACATGCTCATGCTCATTATGTCCGTGTGTGTGTGTGTGCTCGCGCAGCCAGGGAGTGCACAGCGAGGGTCTCTCCACTCCTCACCCCCGCCGACCCCACCCCTCACTTCAAAAGTCCAACATTCCAGCCCCCCAGACAAAAGGCAGGAATATGAAAAGACGGGGCACGCCAAAAAGAGAAAAGGAGGGGTTCTGTGTCTTTCAGCCTCTTAGGCTGGAAAGTGATAGAGGAAGGGCATGGAGTCTGCTTCCCAAATGGCACCCTATCCACTATGTAGTGCACTATATTTGCCCAGGGTCCAGTTTCCTGTCAGACTCTATTGAGGCTGTAAGTATGGAATAGGGTGCCGTTTGGGATGCACCCAGAGAGAGCCATGGTCCATTCTATTATTACTGTAAACACAATGGCCACATAGCGGCATGGCGGAGGGGGAGCGTCCCCCCAGTTTCCAGTCAGCCTCTATTGACAGAGCCATAAATCACGGCAAAGTTAAGTGAATTAATGCAGCAGGGAGCTGTGGCTTTAACAATGTTTATGTAGTATCAGCTTACCATCTCTCTCTCTCTCTCTCTCTCTCCGATAGCTGTACGATCCCTGCTTCTCTCCCTGCCCTCTCTCTCCCTCTCTTTCTTTCTCTCTCTCGCACTAAGTTTACCATCTCTCTTTCTTAGTTAACCATCTCTCTTTATCCTACTCTGTCTCTGTAATTTCTGTACGTTCTCTCTCTTTCCCTCTCTCTCTGTTTACCATCTCTCTCTCTCTCTCTCTCTCTCTCTCTCTCTCTCTCTCTCTCTCTCTCTCTCTGATATGGGCAGAGTGGCGGAGAGAGCTAGTCTTATTAAGAGACCCAGCAGTAATACATCACAGGCTTAAAGACCCCCTCTCTCTCCCCCGCCGTTGCACGTCCCAGCCAGGCATTATACTAATAACCAATAACTGAATATTACCTCTATTAAGAGCAGCCTAATTAGATTGTGCTGGTTACAATTAAATACTTAATAAGCTTCGATCCATTACAGCACTGTCAGTTATACCACGGGATCCGGATGGAGGACAGGTGCAGACCTGTGCCAGTCGATTAATTGAGCCCGCGTGCACACTTGCATTGAATCTCACACACACACGCAGATCAACACACACACACACACAAACCTTACATGCGGTCACACTCTCACAGACACACGCAGGATTCACACACACACACAAACACACATGCTTGCGTTCACTCTCACACCGACTCTCACTCACATGCAGACGTCACACACACACACACACACACACACACACACACACGTGTTCACGCACACTCATGCTCACACACACACAGATTTGGAAGTTAAGAGGATGGAAATGTTTAATTGTGTCATCGGTGACGCAACACCTCCAGACTCACCTCCAGACTCATTGCTCTCGACACTTCTGTTGTGACACAGTGGAAAGTCAAATGCCATCAGCGGACATCACAAATGTCACTAAGTGTCATTGCCTAATTACAATGACTGTATACCAATTTGTGACAAATATCATGTTTAGAAGTGTCAAGTAAACGGTTACCACATTTTCCCCTTGTGCGAGAGTGAAGGAATGCGGACCAAAGTATGCCTTTGGTTGAATCATGGAGGGCCCGCCTCCCTTTTGATAGACAGTGAGGGGCATTGTGGTCCGTAGACGTCTTGTCATCTGCACCGTGGGCCGCCTGCCCTCTGTCACCACCACGTCAAAAAGGCCTGTCACACACACACACACACGCACAGCCCAGCTTGTGTTTGTGCCTTGGCGTTTGTTTGTTTGTTTGGGAATTACTGGGTGTGATTATGTGGGTGTGTCTGGATGTGAGTGTGTTGATGTGCGGAACATGTATGATATTAAGTGACATTCTAAATGGTGTGTGACAAACTGTGGTGCATGGCGCCCCACCGTGATAGATGATGTCACCTTCTCCCCTCCATCCTCCCATCTCTCTAGCCTACTCCCTAACCAGACTCTCTCTCTCTCTCTCTCTCTCTCTCTCTCTCTTATTGACTGACATGACAAACTTGCTATCTCCCCCCCACCTCTCCGCCCACAGCGAGTCCCCACGCCACGCCGTCGAGCCTCCACTTCCCCACGTCGCCCATCATCCAGCAGCCCGGCTCCTACTTCTCCCACCCGGCCATCCGTTACCACCCCCAGGAGAGCCTCAAGGAGTTTGTCCAACTTGTCTGCCCCGACTCTGGCCAGCAGGGAGGACAGGTGGGCTTCCTTAACGTAAGAACAAGGAGCCTTCTACAGTACATACATACCACAAACACCTAGGCTGTGTCCCAAATGGCACCTTATTCCCTATACCAGGGGTAGGCAACCCTGGCCCTGGAGGGGCCGCGGGCACTTCGTTTTTTTTTATTGAACCGACCTGGAAGACCAGGTGTGTTGAATTTAGGCAAACCACTGAACTGATCAGTTAGCTCAGTTGGTCAGGTGTGGTGTCTAGTTGGAACACAATCCTGCGGCACTCCAGGAGCAGGGTTAGCTACCCCTGCCCTAAATAGTGCACTAATTTTGACCAGGGCCCATAGGGATTAGGGTGTCATTTGGGATGCGTTACTTGTTCGATGCCTCTTGCTTCTTTTTTTGGGATTCTTCTGTTTAAATTCTTCTGTCGTTGTCTTTCTCCCTCTATAGTGCTCTACATTCATGCTGGTCCATTCACACACACACACACATATATATATATACACTAATGGGGGATTTTTTTCTCTGTTAGAAGTATGCAGAAATACCATGGGGGAAATACTGTACAAGTGGTCGAAGAGAGAGCACTGCAGTGGAGGTGTGTGTGTGCGTGCGTATGCCTGTATGTGTGTATATGTACTTGCGTGGGAATGCGTTTGTGTGGGTGGGTGTGTGTGTGTGTCTGTATCTGGGGGGGGTTGACTCGATGTCTGCAGTTAGATAGTTGATATATTTCTGTCTAGACACTGAATCAATACCCAGACCAGTTTCCCCATGCACACTTTTCATTCGCCCATTTAATCTGAATCCATCTCTCCGTGTACTCCTGCCCACAATACACACACACACACACACTGCGAGACACACACACACACACACACACACACACACACACAGAGAGAGAGAGAGAGAACAGCACTGTGTGTGTAAAGGTTTAGTGAGCCGTGACGACAATCTCAGTACATGACTACCTTCTAGCTTTGAATAGCAGTAAAGGAAAGGGTAGACACATATCCAATACCATCAATTAACCGTCTTACCTGGCCCTTTTCATAGTAATTCAATCACCAAAACAGAGCAACAGAATTGTTCTCGATCAGATCTGAACATGACGCGGGATTCTATATCAAACGACTTAGCGTATCTGATACAAGTGGCTGGGTGATTTACAGCTGTCTCTATTGCACACGCGCATAGACCCACACACACACACACACACCGGTGTGACTTCCTTCCAGGCATAAATCTGGAGTGCACGGTAGCTGACCCTACAGCCTGCTGTCTCCAGCCTGGCCCCGACACTACAACAAGAGGCGGCGGGATAGGAGGAGGTGGAGAGAGCGAGAGAAAGAGGGATGGATAGATTAAGAGGGAGAGAGAGAGGAAAGAGAGTGGGAAGAGAGACATGGAGAGGGGGGGGGGTAGAGGGATAGAGAGGCTGTGAGGAGAAAGAGGGAGAGTGGAGGAGTTAGCCCTAGCACACTGTTTTGGTAATAGATTATCAACGGCAAAGTGCGCACAGCAGCAGAATTCTTTATGACCAGGAGCAGGGAAAATTGCTGAGCAGTGTCTCGCAAAGAAGCGCTTTAATGTGCGCGTGTCCTCCGTGGAACGTGCACGCACACACACACACACACACAAAGGGCCTCTTTAGAGGACAAGCAGGACCAATACTCTGATAGTGATACCGTAACAGGTTACAGCACTGACCTGTTGGGAGGCTTGCGCGCGCGTGTTTGGTGTGTTTGGTGTGTTTGTTGTGTGTGTGTGTGTGTGTGTGTGTGTGTGTGTGTGTGTGTGTGTGTGTGTGTGTGTGTGTGTGTGTGTGTGTGTGTGAGTACGTTTGTGTTGGGTCCAGGTTTTGAAGGTGCAATGTTGCTTGGTTTTTACTTTGTATTCTCTGTCTCCCTCTGTCTCGCTTTCTCTACCCCCCCCCCCACCTTTCTCTCTCTCTCTCTCTCTCTCTCTCTCTCTCTCTCTCTCTCTCTCTCTCTCTCTCTCTCTCTATACATATATATATCTCTATATCTCTCTCTCTCTTTCAGCCCAACGGAAGCAGTCAGGGGAAGGTCCACAACCCATTCCTGCCCACCCCCATGCTGCCCCCTCCACCCCCGCCCCTATGGCGCGGCCCGTACCCCTGCCTGTGCCAGACTCCAAACCACCATCCACCTCCACCGAGGGAGGGGGTAACTCCCCCACCTCGCCAAGTGAGTGGACACTGGACACAAACACATCTACACACACACACACACACACACACATATCACCTGGCTACTTGGGTTGACATCCTCCTTTTGGAATTAGCGAGCACTCACCTTCTCTATCTCAATGGATGACCGAGGCATGACTTTCTCTCCCTTTCTGACCCGTTGCAGCCTACTCCACACCGAGCACGTCCCCAGCCCAGCGCTTCGTCAGTGTGGGCCCCCGAGACCCCAGCTTTGTAAATATCCCTCAGCAGCCCCAGGTGAGCCACATACCCTACAGTGTTGTACGGCTACTGTCCCCGTCTGCTGGGAAAGAGAGTCCTCTGTTTCCCCGGAGTCTGATACACACACACGACATACTGTAGCTTCTGTTCACAAGGGAGCTGTGTGATAAGCTAACACTTGGTGACTAGTGTGTGCGTGTGTGTGTATGTGTTTCAGTAGTAGTGTCTAGGCTGGACGGGGACCTATTCCAGAGGTGATTTATGGATTGTAATTGGTGTGGCACTGACTGAGACCCCCTCTCTAATCATTGACCACTGCGCACACACACACATACACACACACACACACATACATACTCACACACACAGAGCACTACACACTAGTTCACACCCCTGCCCACTAGTACACATCACGACACACTAGTTCACCTCACTACACACTACTAAACGTCACTACACGCTAGCACACACTAGTTCACATCGCTACACACTACTACACGCCAATACACAGTAGTTCGCATCACTACACACTAGTACACTGAAACCAGTTTTCTGCACTCACATACCATCATATCCCAGTACACACAAACCAGACAGACCAGTATGCGCCGTGACTTAACCAGCTCCAGCACCATAACTGAGAAACCAGCTCTTACAGTCCACAAGAGACCGTGCTTCAGCCAAGTTACATCCAGCCAGACAACCAGCCCACAGAGGACAGACTCACTGCCAGAGAAAAGGAAGGCGGGATGGGAAGAGAGGGGGGAGAGGTGAAGAGAAGTGAAGGAATGATGACGTGTGTGTGTGTGTGTGTGTGTCAAAGCGGCGAGTCTGCGGCCCTCAGCGAGTGGGGCCGTCGATTTATTGACTCTGTCACAGGCCGCAAGACACACACTTCCCCCTGGGAGAGTGGAGGCAGGTGTTTGTCACAACTGCCAGAAAGGAGGGTGGGAGGGAGGGAGGGGAGGGGAGGGAGGTTAGCCGAGTGGCTGCTGCTGTTATTTATTGTTTGTGTTTATTTATTTATCTATTTATTCATCACGGCCTCTCTCTCTCTCTCTCTCTCTCTCTCTCTCTCTCTCTCTCTCTCTCTCTCCCTCCTCTCTTTCTTTTTCTTTCTGTCATTTCTTACCTCTCTCCCTCGCTCTCTCCTTGTCCCACTGGGGTTATCCACTAAGCCTCCAGCCCAATCTGCACATCTATCTGTGTTTGCTCAGGCCTGCCAATCCGGCGCTCTGCGCATTATTAATTTGGCCTGGCGCTGAGGACTGGGACTCTGAGGCCTGTTTCTCGAGCACACGCCTACCCACACGTGCACACACACACACACTCCCCATCTGGGTGTTTGTGAGCCATTGTTTGAGTATGTATTCAGGACGCCATTTTTCGCCAGAAAGCTCAGCGCACTTGGTGATGATTAGGTGGTCATGATTGTATGGGACACTGGTTTTAACTCCCCTACTCTTACCATAAGAGCCATGGAATCTTAAGTGGACACTGTTGTCTTATCTAATAAATAACCTGTTTTATTCCGGAAGGACAAAGGGCCTGCTAAAAGTAGAAAAGGGTATTCTCATTAACTTCTACATTAACGGGCAGAGCTAGGCTCTCTCGCCACAGCAGTAGCGCTGTTGCAATCTCTCTGTTCTTCAGACGCCCATAGAAATGCCCGTTGAGGCAGAGCCTCTGGACTACTAGCGGCTCTATGTGCAAGCGGCCATTTTCCCTCTGCCTTGCATTCCGTCAATGTCAATTTCGTCTGGGGGGGGTCGTCTGATAGAGCCGCGATATTAAAGCCCCCGACATAAAAAGGCTCGAGATGGACAGTGAGGGCTTCGCTATATTAAAGTGTGTGACCCCCACAGCGGGAACTTGTCTCACTCACACCCTCACACACACACACCCAACACTCGGCCCCTAGTTTCTAAACCTCCCTGTGGCTCCAAGGACAAAAGTTACCCATGGCGGCCATTGTAGACAGAGAGAAAGGGATAGAGGGAAGGAGGGATTGATGGAGGGAGAGTGAGAGAGAGAGATGTGACTGTAACAGTAAACATTCCCAGTCCGCTCGCCATGGAAACGGAAAGGGGGGTACAGTCGGGACGGTTGATTGAGGGGCCGTTGTTTGTGTGCCTGTGCCCACTCTCCATACCTCCTACCCCCCTTCCCCCTCTCTCATTGGCAGCTTTTTGGGAGAGTGGGTTGGGGGTGATGAAGGCTATACCAATGAAAGAAGCGGGATAGGTGTTAAAGAAAAGCCAAATAAAGAGTGTGTGTGTGTTTGATGGGCACAGTGCCCGCGGGTCAGTGCAGTGTAGGGGGGTGGGTGGAGGCTACCATGGGAGCCAGTGTTGGTTGCCCCCTGAGACCAGCACCACACTGAGGACCCCGTGATGCCCTGCTCTCTGCCCGTCTATCATACAGTTCTCACACACCAGACACACACGGCCCGCCCCTTGTCATCCTGGGTAGACACATACGCCCCCTATATACAACATACATACACACACACACACACACACACACACTTGTCCTCCTCTCCTCACCCTCTTACCCCCGGGCTAATCCAACAAAGACATTGGTACACACACGCAGCTCCAGTCCCATAGTAACGGCACTCCTCAGACAAGTCACACAGCCCTGCAGAGGAGAGACAAAGGGTGGAGTAAACTTCACAGACACACACACACACACACACATCCGTAGTCTACAGTTGGATAGACTGCCTCTTGCATAGTGTCAATAGGTCTGGGATCACGTTCAGATTCATAAGCAATGTTTCAATTGGGGAAGGAGTTTATAGTTTGAGATATAGGAGTGTGCAGCGTGATGTGGAGAGTATGCTTGCAAGTACGTGTGTGCGTGTATGTGTATGCCAAGCCTAGCCCTTTTGTCTTTGCCGTGTGTGTGTGTGCGTGTGTGGGGCAGTAAATTGAAGCAGCGGAGACAGTAGCCCTGGCTGCCCAGTCCTTTAGTTCCCTCTATATAAAGGGCAAGCAGAACAGAACAGGACAGATAAGACCTTTAATAGGCTCTTGTACTTTGTGTCAATTTGCTCCCAGTGAAGAGTCTACTGCGATGGCCCACAAACACCAGCCAGCATCATTGTGGTGGCACACACACACACACACACACACACACACACACACACACACACACAGAGAGACAGTCGCCTCACAGCCACTTCTCTTAATAAGGGCAGCCCCTACACTTAAATTGAGGGGATAAATGTGTATAAAAGTTACAGGTTTGCGTCCTATAAATGGTTTATTTTAGGGCTACCATAAACATAATCAGCGTGTCATGTGTAAAGTCATGTTAGGAGTCACTATGTAAATATTTAGAGATTTTTATTGGGGGGGTCATGACCTGGTTGAACCAGCGGGGAGATGCTCTGACCTGTCTACTCTCCCACAGTAATTCTGATGCATATTCTTATAAGCAGACCATGTCTAAGACAGCCACCTATCACTCATCAATGCATCAATGTAATATTACAGCATCCACAGACCAGGAATAGCTAACGCTGCTAATAATGCTAATGACGAAGCATTACAATACTACTCATTTCACTGATAGTCAGCTAGTTTGAGGTGTTGGTTCTAGTGTGCACTGAAAGAGACCCGCAGGATACTCTGGTAGTGTATCATAGATCAAAAGTAGTGGCCTATAAAGGGAACAGGGTGCCATTTGGAACGCAGGCATAGTGTAAGGTGTAGTGTGTTGCAGTGTTGCTGATAGGTGTGCATGTAAATAAGTCCGCGGGGTGAGTGTCTGCTCATCCCTCAGGGAGCTGTAAATGATGGAGGGAGAGGAAAAGGACAGAGACGGGAGGGGCGGCAGAGGGGAGATGTGGAGGCTGGGGGGGGGCAGAGAAGGGATGAGATGGAGAGAGGGGAAGACGGAGGTGGAACGAGTGAGAAACAGTGGTGGGGCTGGCGGAGAGGGTCGAGGTGGAATAATAGAGGGGTAGAGGGAAGGGACGTGGGGCGCGAGGGAGAGGTGGTTTCATAAGCGCACCACTCTGGGTGCTGGGAGCTGGTTTGCATTACATGAGGCTGAACTCCTCCGAGATGACACTCATCTGCAGGCACTTTACCCAGCGGCCTGAGTCAGCACTTCTCCACGTGATGAGATTACTGGTTCCATTGAAAGGGAGTTTAAAGGAACAGGCTAAGATCCCACACCACACTCTTTCCCCGGGTGTGTGTCCTTTCTCCCAACTCCCCGTCTCTTCTGCTTCTCTCTTGCTCCACACTGCGCCACACTTGACTCCATGACTCAAGTGTGAAGTGTGTGTGTGTGTGTCTGTCAGTCTGCGTGTGTGTGTGCGCGCCAACCCATCCATATGAAACTAGCTTCACCTTGAAGGCGCTCAGATAGGACACCCAGACAGATGAGCGCAGAGCGGCTGTCTGTTACCTGCTGCTAGCATCGTACTGTGCACACACACTCAGTCACGCACACAGATACGCACACACACACACACACACACACACACACACACACACACACACACACACACACAGACAGCCCCAGAGCAAACAGCTGCAGAGCTAGAGTGTGAGGGTTGGAATCCCCACCTTTTTCTCTCCCTGGGCCTGTGTGTTATTTACTGATCCAACCCTGGGACTCTAGGTCTCCCTCTCTCTCTCTTTTAAATGTTTACATTTTTCTTTCTGTCGTCCCTTCTCGCTGTCTTTCCTATTAAATAGTTGCCCTCACCACCACCACCACTTTTACTGGTCTGGTTGTGTGATTTCTATCTATCTAGGCCCCAGATTGGAGGTAGAAGGAATGTCCTGAAGAAAGAACAGGGCACAGATTCACAAAAACCTTCTTAAGAAGAGATCTCTTCTTAACTGCCATTTTCTCCTTAACTACAGACTTAAGAAGGAAGCTAAGCAAAGTTGCTATTCCTCAAAAAGGTTCTTGGAAATGTTCTTGTGCTATTTCTTATGTTTCTCCTTCAGCAAAACGTTAAGAAGAAGTCAGATTCTTGAAAATAAAGTTATTGCAAATGTTCTTAATTCCAAGACAGCTAAACCTTTGTCTTAAACTGGACTCCCGAGTGGCGCAGCGGTCTAAGGCACTGCATCCCAGTGCAAGAGGCGTCACTCTCAGTCTCTGGTTTGAATCCAGGCTGTATCACATCCGGCCGTGATTGGGAGTCCCATTGGGCGGCGCACGATTGGCCCAGCGTTGTCTGGGTTTGGCCGGGGTAGGCAGTCATTGTAAATAAGAATTTGTTCTTAACTGACTTGCCTAGTTAAATAATAAAAATTTAAAAATTAAAACTAAGGGCAGTGAGAGAAAAGGCTCATGAAAGCAATTTAACATGTTTAATTCACTCACAAAATGAATCTGAAAGTTTCAATATTGATTATTTCAAACACAATAACATGTTTTAGAACAGTAATCTCAGAATGAAATATGCTAACGCGATTGCCATTTCTAGCTAGATAGCTAGCTGAAACGGTTGCCTAGCAACAAACATCTCAAGAAGATTTGTACGGAAAAAAATCAGAAGTTCGTAAGAAAATCATTCAAACTTAAGATATTGTTAAGGAATTGCACTTACGATTTGCAAATTTTTTCATTAGAAGCTTCTTACGTTTTTGCATAGGAAGTTTCTTGGTGTGAATCTAGGCCCAGGCTGTAACCACACAAAAGAAGAGCTGTCGTTCTCCAAACACCCAGGTCTGTGTCTTTACAGTTTTATGTCTCATTCAGGGAGGGAGGGAGGGAGAGAGAGAGACGGAAGGGAGAAAGAGAGGGGTATGGATTGAGTGAAAGAGAGAGGGCGAAGGATGGAGGGGAAGAGAGAATGACTGAAGTATGGTCTTTGTAACAAACACCAGTTTGTGTTCCGTCAGACCACCGAATAAAAACAACGTTGCTTCTATTTGCCTCCCTCACGACGGACAGCGGGCACAGAGGGGTCATTCCCTCTTTCTCTATCTCTGTGTGTGTGTGTGTGTGCGTACATGTGTGTGAGGTCACTAGTGGCACACGGGGGGGTCACAAAGGGCCATTTCTCACCCCCCCTTGTGCCCGCTCGGGCCCCACAACACATGGTATTGCTCATCCCCGACCGGGCATCTGGTGGGCATTCCTGTGGGCACTGGAACACACCACAGTGTAATGGTTAGAGTTATAGTGGAGCCCCGGGGCACCGGTTCCAGCTCCAACCACCCCAGTCTAGCCTAGCAGAGCAACACATGTCCCCAATAACATCTTCCTCTGGTTCTACTAACAAGACACACACTGGTAACCAATTGAACGTGTCCGTCTGCTACTTGTGTGTGTGTGTTTCTTGCTTTCTTTCGTCATCTCTCGCTCTCTCGCCCTCCCCCTCTCTCGCCCTCCCCCTCTTTCGTCCCCATCTTTTTCTCTCATTCTAGGCTTGTAGTACTGTGCCCTGACACAGTGTCTGAGTATCTTTATTCTAAATCACAACTACCAGCACCAGTCCACTGTGTGGTAACACTACCCCACTGTCCACACACACACACCGTCTGGTCTGCAAGAGCCCGTCTCCCCAGGACAGGGGGAAGAAGGGGGGCGGGAGGGAAGTAGTGAAGGAGGGATGAGATGAAAAAGGAGTCAGGGGGGTTGAAAGTTACCAGTAGACAAGGATGGGGGGAGGGAGGGAGCTGCACTGCAGAGAGAGAGAGAGAGAGAGAGAGAGAAGAGAAAGTGAGCGAGGCAGAAAGTCCTAGCGTCAGCAACTTGTATTGATTAAAAACTAACCTTCCAGTCTTCTCTGCCGCCGAGCAGCAGCGTGCGCAGGCCCGGCAGTAGAATTTCAACGAGTCACGAGCCAGCACACTCACAGGCCTGGGCGGGCAGGAAAAGAGCGGCTAGCAACGTGCAGGAGCACACACACTGACTCGCACACAACGCACAGGACAGACACCACACACATAATATACACAACGCACAAGCACACACTCAAACAATGCCTTCATTTGAAACACCAGGCCTTTCGTTTTAGCCTTGGGCCATTTCACCCCTCTAGTCCCATGACTTAGTTTGATGCTTCTTTCCGCTATATGGAATAATTTATGTTCAAGATGATTTCATTCCTTGTGTTTTGAGTACATGTGTAAGTGAACCAAAAAGGAGAGACGCTAGTCTGTTATTTGCTCATATTGTTTGCTTTCGTGCATTGAAACCAGCAGTGTAGACAAGGTTTGTTTCCATGGGTGCGTGTGTGTGTGTGCGTGCGTGCGCGTGTGTGTGTGTGTGTGCGTTCCCTCTGAATCAGTAGCACAGTGTCTGCGGCAGCGTCTGGCTGCTCCGAACTCACGGAACAGTGATAAGGGAGAATACAGCGGGACAGGAGAGAAGGAGTGAGGAGAAAAGAGAAAGAGGGAGAAAGAGGCCGAGTGAGGAAAGAGAGGGAGAAAGAGGCCGAGTGAGAGAAGAGAGGGAGAAAGAGGCAGAGTGAGAGAAGAGAGGGAGAAAGAGGCAGAGTGAGAGAAGAGAGGGAGAAAGAGGCCGAGTGAGAGAAGAAAGGGAGAAAGAGGCAGAGTGAGAGAAGAGGGAGAAAGAGGCAGAGTGAGGGAAGAGAGGGAGAAAGAGGCTGAGTGAGAGAAGAGAGGGAGAAAGAGGCAGAGTAAGGGAAGAGAGGGAGAAAGAGGCCGAGTGAGAGAAGAGATGGAGAAAGAGGCCGAGTGAGGAAAGGGAAGGAGAAAGAGGCCGAGTGAGGAAAGAGAGGGAGAAAGAGGCCGAGTGAGGGAAGAGAGGGAGAAAGAGGCCGAGTGAGGGAAGAGGGAGAAAGAGGCCGAGTGAGAGAAGAGGGAGAAAGAGGCCGAGTGAGAGAAGAGAGGGAGAAAGAGGCAGAGTGAGAGAAGAGAGGGAGAAAGAGGCAGAGTGAGAGAAGAGAGGGAGAAAGAGGCAGAGTGAGGGAAGAGAGGCAGAGTGAGAGAAGAGAGGGAGAAAGAGGCCGAGTGAGGGAAGAGAGGGAGAAAGAGGCCGAGTGAGGGAAGAGAGGGAGAAAGAGGCCGAGTGAGGGAAGAGAGGGAGAAAGAGGCCGAGTGAGAGAAGAGGGAGAAAGAGGCCGAGTGAGAGAAGAGAGGGAGAAAGAGGCAGAGTGAGAGAAGAGATGGAGAAAGAGGCAGAGTGAGGGAAGAGAGGGAGAAAGCGGGATACACAGGGAGGTAGCCATGGGCCGGGTCTTGCTAATGGTAGCATGAACTTCAACTTGGGGCAGGGAGGAGGGAAGTTGAGAGAGGAACGGAGGGAGAGGTGTCAGGGCGCTTGCTCACTGGAAATATGAACAATGGAGAGAGCAATAAATATGGCATTTCACTGAAGGATGTGAACACCACCACTATACACACTCAATTCAATTTAAGGGGCTTTATTGGCATGGGAAATATATGTTTACACTGCCAAAGCAAGTGAAATAGATAGTAAACAAAAGTAGAATAAACAATTAAACATTTCAAATGTCATATTATGTCTATATACAGTTTTGTGAGGATGTGCAAATAGTTCAAGTACAAAAGTGAAAATAAATAAATATAGGTTATATTTACAATGGTGTTTTGTTCTTCACAGGTTACCATTTTCTTGTGGCAACAGGTCACAAATCTTGCTGCTGTGGTGGCACACTAGAATTTCACCTAATAGATGTGGGATTTGTTTTGTGTTCTTTGTGGGTCTGTATAATCAGAGGGAAATATGTGTCTCTAATATGGTCATACATTTGGCAGGAGTTTAGGAAGTGCAGCTCCATTTCCACCTCATTTTGTGGCCAGTGTGCACATAGTCTGTCTTCTCTTGAGAGTCAGGTCTTTCTCAATAGCAAGGCTATGCTCACCGAGTCTGTACATAGTCAAAGGTTTCCTTAATTTTGGGTCAGTCGCAGTGGTCAGGTTTTCTGCCACTGTGTACTCTCTGTTTAGGGCCAAATAGCATTCTAGTTTGCTCTGTTTTCTTTGTAAATTTTTTCCAATGTGTCAAGTAATTATCTTTTTGTTTTCTTATGATTTGGTTGGGTCTAATTATGCTGCTGTCCTGGGGCTCTGTGGAGTCTGTTTGTGTTTGTGAACAGATCCCCAGGACCAGCTTGCTTAGGGGGCTCTTCTCCAGGTTAATTTCTCTGTAGGTAATGGCTTTGTTATGGAAGGTTTGGGAATCGTTTCCTTTTGGGTGGTTGTAGAATTTAACGGCTCTTTTTTTGGATTTTGATCATGAACGGATATCGGCCTAATTCTGCTCTGCATGCATTATTTGGTGTTTTACGTTGTACACAGAGGATATTTTTGCAGAATTCTGCATGCAGAGTCTCAATTTTGTGAATTCTTGGTTGGTAAGCGGACCCCAGACCTCACAACCATAAAGGGCAATGTGTTATTTTCTGTTCCTTTTGATGTGGTAGAAGGCCCTTCTTGCCTTGTCTCTCTGAACATTCACAGCTTTGTGGAAGTTACCTGTGGTGCTGATGTTTAGGCCGAGGTATGTATAGTTTTTTGTGTGCTCTAGGGAAATGGTGTCTAGATGATGGAATTTGTATTCGTTAACCTTTTTTGGAACACCCATTATTTTTGTATTACTAAGATTTACTGTCAGGGCCCAGGTCTGACAGAATATGTGCAGAAGATCTAGGTGCTGCTGTAGGCCCTCCTTGGTTGGGGACAGAAGCACCAGATCATCAGCAAACAGTAGACATTTGACTTCAGTTTCTAGTAGGGTGAGACCTGGTGCTGCAGACTGTTCTAGTGCCCTCACCAATTCATTGATATATATATATATAAAATTGGCACACACAAAAATAATCCCTGGGGGGTGAGACAGGGATGCAGCTTAAGCCCCAGCCTCTTCAATATATATGGATGCAGCTTAAGCCCCACCCTCTTCAATATAAAAATATGTATTTCCCCGGGGGGGAGGGGGGGGGGGAATACATATTTTATTTTGCCAATTTTTCCCTCAACACCACTTTCCATAAATGTATATAGCAGGCCTTCATGCCAAATTGAGTTGAAAGCTTTTTTGAAATCAACAAAGCATGAGAAGTCTTTACCTCTGTTTTGGTTTGTCTGTTAGTCAATTAAGGTGTGCAGGGTGAATACGTGGTCTGGCGTACAGTAATTTGGTAAAAAGCCAATTTGACATTTGTTCAGCACATTGTTTGCACTGAGGAAATGTACGAGTCGGCTGTTAATGATATAATGCAGAGGATTTTCCTAAGGTTGCTGTTGATGCATGTCTCATGGTAGTTATTTGGGTCAAATTTGGCTCCACTTTTGTGGATTGGGGTGATCAGTCCTTTGTTCCAAATATTGAGGAAGATGCCAGAGTTGAGGATGATGTTAAAGAGTTTAAGTATAGCCAATTGGGATTTGTGGTATTTTATAATTTCATTTAGGATACCATCAACCTCATAGGTATTCTTGGGTTGGAGATTTTGTATTTTGTCCTGTAGTTCATTTGATGTAATTGGAGAATCCAGTGGCTGTTGCTATTTGATCATGTATGGCTGAATTTCATGGCTGAAATTGTTCATAGAAGAAGGCACAATGTGACTGGCTGGCTGGAGAGTATAGGAACACAATGGCAACTAGGTACTAAGTAGAGCGAGAGAGAGCAACGACTCTTGAGAAAAAGGAACTGCGCGGGCTGACGTATCAGACTCGGACATAACAATAGGACTGTCTGCTTAAATGAACTTTATCTGAAATGTATGCTCTTCTTCTCTCCCTCTGTCCTTCTCGCTGTTTTGCAGTGGTACCTGGGATAAGGACTCCAGACCCCCTCGCCGCCCGCTGGACAGATCGCTGGACCCCTACTTTCTCCCCTGAGTGCGACCCGACCTGAACCGACCAACACCCCGCAAACGTGCCCACGTCTGACAGAGAGAAGCCCAACACCACGCCCCCCAATCTGTCACCGTCTCCACATCCCCAGCGCCTGAGAGACTAGAGCATCAGCATGGCTACAACAACCCCCCCCTCCCCCAGAAAACAAGAGGAGAGCTACTCACTGCTAGATACACTATATATCTATATAGCCCATATATATCCCCCATTCATGGTTGGTTTATATGCCTATATTCCTATATAGTACCAGTCACCTCAACTGTTTATTGGAAGAGAGCTAGCAGCCTATATATCCTGGGAAAGTGCACGTCGTCTTGTTCCTTTTCTTTCTTCTCGTCCACCCCACTTTGCCACGGAGGGGGCATAATCATGTGACTAAATCAAAGAGCTTCCCTATACCTTTCGTCGTCATAGCCGAACTTTGAAGAGGGTCCGGCGGGCGAGAAAGGGACAGAGAGCTATGCGTCCTGTGTACGTGTATGTGCCGAAACGAGGGGAAGATCAAAGCTCTTGTTTCCTCTCCGTCTTTGCCCCCTTTCCCCCTCTCTCTGGTTGTTTCCGGACTCTGTTGAGTTTGTTGGGGGTTATTGCCCCTGGTTGGGTGGCTCGAGGATGTGGAGGTTTTAGCTGGGTCGGATACCAACCAGTTAATACCTCTCCCCCCCCCACCACCACCCCCCCCCCACCACCACCATCTATCCACACCCCACCCTATCCCACACTCAACCCTGAGGAGGGACTCTCCCCCCACAGCCATACCAAGAGGCTGAAGGCCTTCACCCGGCCACATGGCTTTTCCAGGGACATCTAGCAGTGCAAATGGAACCCCATGCAGAGGAGAACAACCTACCAACCATCACACCGTGAACTCATAGGGCAGGGGACGAGGGAGGGGATGGGGTATTGATGTTTAATATCGGTCAATCGGGTGACATATTGAAGCTGGTAAATAGGCTGCAACGAGAAGAGAAGTATTTCAACGAGAGGCTTGTGAGAAAATAACTTCTGTCTGGGAGGCTTGTTCATGTTTCATTTTTGTATAAAGGTAATTTCAGTTCTTTCCGATCAACCCACAAACTAACGGTCTGTACGATGCTATACAATGCAAAGGGCAGGTAGAAGGTCTGTAATTCTACTAACTGACTAGACGGGAGACATCCGTGACTTACGTGAACAGTGGAATATTGAATTGAGGAAAGTGCAATTTCGTTGGATAGCGGTTGGATAGTTAAATGTCTTTGTAAGATAGGTCGTTGAAACAATTGGTGAAAAGTATATATATTTTTCTTCCTAGTCCTTTCACACCTCCGGGACTCTAAAATATCGGGGTACAAAAAAAAACGTCAATTAGAACGATAGCCTTGTGAGAAAATAAGGGGAGCTGTATTTTTTGTTTGTTCATCTTGTAAATTTGTTTGTATTGTAGAACGAAAAATCCCTTTAAGAAATATAATTTTAAAGCATCTCTTGCAGCTTTTGACTGCGATTCATTTTTTTTTTTTTTTTACGCAAAATGATTAACTTATTTTAAGAAAGCACATGATTTTAAATAAATAATTAGCGGCTTAAATTCTCATGAGGCGAAATCCGGAACAACTTTGTTGTAAAAATTATATTATATGGGCGTCCAAGTTCTGGTTTGATTGGCTAGACCTTCTCTAAGCCTTGTCCAATCGGAAGCACTTATTCCTGCAGTTGGCTTATGGGCTGGGGATGGAAGTTCAGTGAGAAAGAGAAAAAGCAGAGGGACCCTCTGTGAGCATTTGTGTTGCGAACACGTTGATATCTACATGAAGGCAAGATCGCAACCAGACGGCGAAGCTTTTCAGTCGCTTCGCATGCAAATTACCATTTTATTAACGTTTTTGTTTTTGTTTCCTATACTATACATACTATATATATACACTCTTATGACCGACTCATCCACTGTCGATCAAAAACGTATTAAAACTATTTAAAAAATCAACAAAAAAAAATCTGCATGTTCTAGTGTTAGTGACACATTTTTACATAGATTATGTAGAGTTAGTGAATAAAGACACTATTGTAATCCCAACATCAGGCACTTGCCAATAGTCTAAATTTGTTTGGCCCCTCGAGGCTTTTTTTTTTTTTACTGCTATCCTTCACAATCAACCAGCTGAACGTCTTTAAGACTCTTATTCGCTTCTCATCATTTCGGAGTCGTTTTTTCCTATTTCGTTCCCTCTTGAAATGATCAGTTCTCGTTTCTTCTTAAAGTATATATATTTTGTTTGTATGTTCTCAAATTGCACGAAACAATTGTTCCTCATCAATGTGCCTTGAGCGATGGTCTAGTCCTGAGTTGTTGCACAATGTTCCAATGTGGAGAGTTACATTTTTTCCCCCCCTTTGGATTTATTAGTTTCATCCCCCACCTCCCATTGTGTAGGAGTGATCACAGTTGTAATACTGATAAGGAACATGAAATATAATGAAATTGCTGGTTATAATACGCAGTATTACATCTGCTATTGGAAGACCTCTCAGGCCCGTATACAACAGTGCTTTTTCTCTCTATGATGCAACATGGAAGTGCTGTGTGAGTACAGGATCTGACATACTATCTCTGTCATACTATCTCTGACATACTATCTCTGTCTAGTACTGCTGTTAAACGAGGCCAGAGTCAATCACCCTGATAGGGCCCCATTTTTAGTCGTTCAGTGAGTAGGAATAGAGCGCTTAGCTTTGTATCTTGTAGATAGTTTAGTTAACCCCCGAGCCGCCCCCTACTTGAAACCCATTTTTTTGAGAATGTTGAGAATACTAGTCTATTGATATTTATGGATGTTGCTGAAATTTCTAAATGGAAACGACCTTTTGTTTTGGAGTCTTCCTGTTTTTTTGTTGTTGGTTTTTTTCCGTCTTTTTTTTCTCCCAGAAGTGAATAATGAGAAAGATATATGCAATACCTGCTTGCACTCATGTAGACATACACTAGTCATTTTATTTAGTCGTTTTTTTGGGGTGATCTTTTTCATTTTATTTTTTATAAAGTTAGCCTGCACTTGACTGGCTGCATGGTTGGGGGTCGGTCCATTTGGCAGACCCACTCATGGAGAACAAAGGTTTCGCAAAGCCTAGTCAGCCTCGCTCGGGTACTTGACTTTATTTGTATTCGACACGTACAAAATGACCGCAAAATATAGTAGGGTTCTCCTTTTTGTATATTCTTGGTCACAAGCAAGCCATTCAACAAGTCAAACTTCCTCTCCATTACAAAATCCACATTTTCGACAGACTTAAGAGATATGACGTCCAACAAGAACAAAACTCCCACTTTCTATACCCTTTACTTCAAACGGACTTCCAAATTGCATATATATGAATTGTTTATCTGTCTATTACATATATCATTTTTAAATAACGACAGTTTGAGTATTGGGAAGCCTTTCCCAAGGTGTCCAACGTGATGGTTTAGTAGTAACACTTGCGTGGGTTGTGTGTTTCATTTAGTAGGACCGTTTTTGTTTTGTCTTTGTTCTTGCCTACCCTTTAGCGATGAGTTGGGCATTACTTTCTTAATTATCTGCACTAAAATATGAAATAAATGACAATAGTGAGAATTATTGAAAAACTGCTTCCAGGGCTTTAAAAGAGCGAAGGGGTAAGAAAAAAAACAATTGCACGGACATTTTTGTCACAAAACCTTGTTGTGGACAGCCTAGCATCTAATCAGCAAGATTTGGCTGTGTGTAAAATACGACAAAATTGCACCCTTTTTAAAGAAAGAAAGAAAAAAAGAAAGACTAAAAGCAATAGTTTGGGCAGTCTGTTTTTGTTCTTGTGTTGTGTGTGTCGTTTAGTTATGGGTACAGAAGTGGAGGAAAGATGTGGTGGTGATGATGAGAAAGAGAGAGAGAGAAAAAAGCTGTAGAGCAAGCAAGGGCCGAAAGGCCTGACTGTGGGAGACGTGCTGTTTGTATGTTGTATAGTTTTATTAATTACACTGATTTTAAAGCTGCCCTATTTTATAATGCAGGACTTTTGTAACATTAATTAAATGAGGAAAAAACTAGTGTTGTGAATTCTCTGATTGTTTGTATTAAGGCCACATTAATAGAACTGGTTTTGTTTGTTCCATGGGAACTGGATTTAAGTTGAAAACTTTCCTGTTTCCTGTTTCCTGTTTCCTTATCTTTTTCTTTTTTTTTTCCTTTTTGTATGTATTTAAGGACTTGTTCTTCTTTTGATGGTATAGCGTATTCCTATACTTAAAAAGTATAGGGTATTGAGGTGAAAAGCCCATTGTAAATGGATGTTACAGTATGCTATATGTTGAAGGTTATTTGTTGCATCAGTGTTGATGAAGCTAAATCTAGGTAATTCTGAGGAAATTGGTAAGAAGAGTGTTTTTGTTTTTTTAATGCATTTAAAATTTAGTTTAGGCAGAAGACAATGACATAGACAGCCAAAGGATGCCCCTATTATAAATGCATCTCGGCATCTTTTTTTTTGTGTTCACCATTCCATGCAGGAAAATAAACAGCTTGATATGCAACATGGTTCTTTTTCACATATTTCTTTCCTTGTCCCACTCTCACCCACTTCCTCACCAGAAACCGTGGGTCCTCTCAAACCACTTCCCATTCACACGCTCACGTGCGGTTCTTCATGGCATTTGCAAAACACACACACACAGTCCACATACACACGGCTCTTGCCTAGATAGAGGTGAGTTGTTCATGTATTGTCCAACTTTTGTCAAACTTTTCATCAAGGCTATGAACAGCCTATAGACTGGCGCTGTGTGGGAAGGTGTTTGGCATAACCTGTACATCACTTATCTGCAGTCAACCCTCTGCGCCCTGTAAAACATACTGGGGACCTCGAAAAGGTTATGACACTGAGGCGCTTGATGCTTAACCGAATCATCAAAATGTCATTCACATTTGTGCTAAAGGAGAACCTTTTTTGAAAATCACATCCTCAAATGGGAGTTTACAACATAACCCACAGGGGCCTCGAACACTACTGACATTTTCCGTTCTAATACTTGGCTTCCCTCTCCTTGCGTTACCATATCCTAACCATTATCACACCATTCACCAGACCCACGGGCATCAACCACAAAACATACACGCCTTTAACTCACTCAGGATGGCTTGGCGAAGAGGAGGCTTTCCTTTTACATACCCACATCTTATTTTGAGCTTCTTATTCTCAACATTTTGCCAAATACTCCTCCGGAGTGTCTCAAATCTAGTTAATGAAAGATAGAACTGGTCAATATCATCCAGTGCAGGGTGGAGTACCAACACGTGCCTGGCAATTGTCAACGGACTCACTCGATCTCTGTAATCATTTGACAGACCACCTTAAGCCACACCTGAATGGTAGCCCTATGTGTAAAGTGCCATACACAGTCTCATTTGTTATCCCACAGAGTCCAATAGTTAGGACCCCTAGCACTCTTTAAAAAGTATTACCATATGAATATGCTGCTCATGTTGGAGAAGTGGGGCAATCCAAGAGAAATAGAGGGGGAACAAGCGGCTCATTTTGACGATCTGTCTAATCTGAGGCTACAAGAGGAGTGCTCACATCGGCCCGTTCCCTCCCTTTTCATCCACTCACATCGGCCCACTCCCTCCCTTTTCATCCACTCACATCGGCCCGTTCCCTCCTTTTTCATCCATTCACATCGGCCCACTCCCTCCCTTTTCATCCACTCACATCGGCCCTCTCCCTACTTTTCCATCCACTTACATCGGCCCACTCCCTCCTTTTCCATCCACTCACATCGGCCCTCTCCCTACTTTTCCATCCACTCACATCGGCCCACTCCCTCCCTTTTTCATCCACTCACATCGGCCCACTCCCTACTTTTCCATCCACTCACATCGGCCCTCTCCCTACTTTTCCATCCACTCACATCGGCCCACTCCCTCCTTTTCCATCCACTCACATCGGCCCTCTCCCTACTTTTCCATCCACTCACATCGGCCCACTCCCTCCTTTTTCATCCACTCACATCGGCCCACTCCCTCCCTTTTCATGCACTCACATCGGCCCGTTCCCTCCTTTTTCATCCACTCACATCGGCCCGCTCCCTCCTTTTTCATCAACTCACATCGGCCCACTCCCTCCCTTTTCATGCACTCACATCGGCCCGTTCCCTCCCTTTTCATCCACTCACATCGGCCCACTCCCTCCCTTTTCCATCCACTCACATCGGCCCACTCCCTCCCTTTTCCATCCACTCACATCGGCCCACTCCCTCCCTTTTCCATCCACTCACATCGGCCCACTCCCTCCCTTTTTTCCATCCATTCCCTTTTCCATCCACTCACATTGGCCCACTCCCTCCCTTTTCCATCCACTCATCCACTCACCATCGGCCCACTCCCTCCCTTTTCATCCACTCACGTCCCTTTTCATCCACTCATCACGCCCTTTTCATCCACTCACATCGGCCCGCTCCCTACTTTTCCATCCACTCACATCGGCCCACTTCCTACTTTTCCATCCAGTCACATCGGCCCACTCCCTCCTTTTTCATCCACTCCATCCACATCGGCCCACTCCCTCCTTTTCCATCCACTCACTTTTCCATCCACTCACATCGGCCCCACCACTCCCCACTCCCTTTTCCATCCACTCACATCGGCCCACTCCCTCCCTTTTCCATCCACTCACATCGGCCCACGCCCTCCCTTTTCCATCCACTCACATCGGCCCACTCCCTCCCTTTTCCATCCACTCACATCGGCCCACTCCCTCCCTTTTCCATCCACTCACATCGGCCCACTCCCTCCCTTTTCCATCCACTCACATCGGTTAGGTTCTTAGTTCCATCCTCACGGAACGTTAATATCTGTTATGACCAGTGGTGGGGTCGTTACCAAAAAAAGGTTATATATTACCTATATATTACCTAACACAAGTAGCCCAATAATGACAGACACAAGCATTTCCTGTACTACATTCCCAGCTACAAGCTTGTTCAGCTCTCCCTGGGGTACAGGCTGTTCTCCTGATTGATTAAAATCCAGCCCTGGTTGTTTGGATGAGGTTGGCTTACAGTCATCTTCAGCAGCAGTGGTCAGGCCTCGGGGGTCTTTTGCTGCGAGTTTTGTCTTGGCCTGTTTCTTTTCCAGGTGCTTCAAGTGATTTGAAGATGCGTTTTCAGCAGTGGAGAGGTGTTTCTCGCCTTGGCACAGTTTACGTTTGACAGTTACATTCTTATCCTTTTGTCCTCCTACCTAATCAATGTAATGGGAGTACTTACACGCTGGGGAACTCTATGTTTAAGACACTTCTGTCATTTTTTTTCATCTCCCTGACTTAAGCAGTTAGTCGTTAGTGCATGCGAAACCGGAATTTGGTGAGAGGATGTCAGACTCAGGATAAAAACTATTAGAAATATTAAATATTGCGCCCACAGAGGGAAGGAATAATAATCATCTGAGATGTTTAATTTGGATCAAAAACTGTAAAAGGAAAGGAATGATATCAAAAGTAACTAAAGTAACAACGACCTATCTTTGTTCAGTTGTAATATTATTACTCAAATCGAACAGCACTCCGTTAGATTACTCGTTACCACCAAAAAAAAGTAATCTTATTGTAATGCGTTACTCCCAACACTGATTACACCTGACACGTTTCACTGCACCTGTTGTTACTTTTATTTTTTTGAAAGGGGGATTATGACCACTATTGAAGCTGCTCTTGAGGAATTCTACCACACGATTAGGAAACGGTGGAATAAAGGCCTGGCTTTGCAAATGTACATCAAAGGCCTTTTGTTGTCGTTCGTCGGTCCTAATTATTGTGGACATTGTTGCTGTATTGATTCCCCCCCCAAGCCACTGTACTTGTAGAGTCTTTGGTTCAGGACCGAAGAAGCCTAATAGAATGTCGTTCAATGGAAATGGCAGAACGTTTCAGGCTGCCACCAGGGTATTTCTAAAGTTCACAACAAATACTACTTTCAATCAATTTAGAGACCTAAATGTGTGAAATATACCAATTGGGAGCGGAACATAGAGCGAATGGCATTCGCTTAACGGCGTTACAATCATGCACGATGTGGCTTCAATGACACCTGAGATACTTCTGTTCAAAGGGACTAGATACCAGCTGATATCTTTTCTGTCTGACGTTGAATCCAGATCGACAAAATTCTGGCCATTCCTGTTGTACCTGTGCTTATTTCCCCTTTTGTTTTACTCCTTTGGCATAGTTTAGGGGTTGATAATATTTCGAAAAGGACAATTCAACTATTCAAAGAAAGGAACACATGTTCACACTGTTGCCTGTTGATAGAACCAAATTCATTGGAAAACAGCAAGGGACATACTGTGTGTTACGTTCTCTTTGAAGGGATAGAGGAAAGTCATTTGACGCGAAGAGCGGGTAACATGGAAGATGTTCACTAGCGCTCCTCTGTAACGAGTAAATACATTGTCGCTAATCCTTTGCAAAGATATTTAATGTATCCTCTTGCAAAACCATTACATGGTGCTAAGTACTAAATCAAGCCGGGCGAGGGGGAGAGAAACGATAAAAGGGGACAATTTGAACTTACTATCATGCTTTCTGACAACTTATAAAGCATAGCAGTTTAATCTGCATGAGAACTATGCACTAATGAAATATATATCCATAAAGTATATTTACACATATTATCCATGTATATGTGTATGTATATTTGAAATGGTGAACTTTGGTATCTACTTTGTTAAATTCAGCCTTTGCCTTCTTTTGTGATCAATTCTTTTGTTTCGAGATCCCAGCTCAAGGACTGAACTAGTTATATGAAAATCAAAAAGAAATCAAAACAAACCAGCATATTACATGACATATGAAAAAGATCAAATGTAGTGCCTGTGAAAACTGTATATTGCTCTTCTGAATACAATAATTGTTTGTAATTGTTTAAATCTCTGAACACCAGTAGCCTTTGCTGTCTGTCAGACCCCTCTGATTATAGCTAATGTACAATAACCATAAATATATAACTGCATGATCTTCCATAATCGCCTAGTAAGATGTTATGAATACAACTAAAAAAAAATCGACAAAAATCTGAATGCTATGTCTTTCTTTTTTTCTCCTTCCTGTTACTTCTACCCCCTTTGACCCCTTCTCTTTCTCACCACTCCCTAAGAATGACATGTTTTCTTTATTTCTACACTTTGATTGTATTGAACCATCCTGACTCCATCCTCATCCGACAGAGTTTTTTGGAGGGTATTTGGTCTCTTATGTTAGGTTGTGTTTTTGTTGGACTCCCTCCAATCAACCTCATTGACTTTAGCGATGGTTGTGGTACCATGATGACTGGGCCCCTGCACTCCTATACCGACTGACCATTGGCACTCCGCTCTCTCTCTCTGCTCTTCTCAAGTATAGGAGTACCATTGATGAGAACCATGAGAAGCGCAGCAGCTCCAGTGTGAATCTCCCTTAAAGGCCCTTCCTACGGGGGGTGGGGGGGGAATCAATGGCCGCAGTCATTTCTGCTCTGTTCGGCACTATCGACGACAGAATCCCTCATTGAGCTGCCGGGAGCCCCGAAGTTGGGCTTTCTGAGAGAGGCCTGCTCAGGCTCCCAGGGTAGCACTTCAAAAGAGCTGTGAAACAGTGCGAAGGTGAATGGGTAAGGTCCATAAAGACGGCTTCACACACCTAAGAGACTCTCAGCTAAACAATGCTAAGCCCCAATCCTGTTAGCTCGATTGGCTCATCTAACTCACCCGAGGATAGACTTCCCAATGTCTTAAAGCCCCATGTTCCAAACTGGTCAGCCCGTCAATGTGGGAAGCGGCTATCTTTGAAACCGAAATTGAGGCAGTAGGCGATTTCAATCAGACGTGACTTACTTTCATAATAAAAGTGGAGCTTAGTAGACTAGTGTTTCACTTTTTGGATGTCAAACTAGGAAGTTGAACTGCTGTAGATACTTGTTCATATGGTGTGTTAGTGAATATGGCAACTTCCCCCAGCCTTCAGTCTCAAATCTCCACCATGGTCAAGCTAGTCGTAACGAAAGACAATCTTGACAAAAGTCAGCTTGAGAGAAACTGAGTGACCGAGGGAGGAGATCAGTGAACTCCTGGCTCAGTCTGAGTCACACATCCCCATCACGGAGTCCTCCATTATCCCAGAATCCTCCATTATCCTAGAATCCCATCACTGCCTCCCCGCGTCCTCATAAACCACCATCAGACGTTTTATGATTCAACAGATAAGTGAAACTGACTAGAACCTTGTGCCTCTACTATACGTTTATGGAACAGAAGACGATAAACCACTAAGCACCTATTGTTTGTTGGATGTTACTAGCTCCATTGTTGTTTGACTGCCATTGTATCCATCCTATGTTAAGATGGGAGTTGTTGTTACCACTCAGTTGTCCTGGGAACGCTTTGTGTGACTGTTTTTCCGTTTCCCTTTCTACTGTTGTTTCTTGTCAAACTGGTGTAGAATCATCCCTCTCGGCCCGTTAGTGAAACCATCACATCCACGCAGACTCAATTACTGGAAGCAAGATGTGCATTTCCTATGCAACAACAACAAAAACATGAAATAAAGACGCTAATGCCGTATTTCAGTGGCCTTGTTACTTATTTCACAAATGCACTGATTGTGATGGTCTGTAACTTGTCAGGTGTTTGTGCGAAACTGCTACTATTCACTCATTGAGATATTAAAGCGATGGAAAGGATCACAGACAGACAAAAATGATTCATTCAGGCTGAAGTGCAGAGTAATGAAAGGCAGTTCAAACATAAACAGTATCACGCCTCTCTGACAAATTCGGAACTTCACAGTGTGGTAAAATGAGTCTGCTTGATCACAACTTGCTTTCTATCGCAATTGTGTGAGGGATCACCTGATGTTTGGTGGATATGTGCAGCATTAAAGGGCCTCTATGACTAATCCCAGCACTTAGTGGTTTGAAGTGCTGATGCCAGCTGTCTGAGGGGAGATGAAGCCTGCGCTCTGTTGAACGCTGCATGGCTGCTTCATACTGGTGTCTTACTCTCACGCCTCATTTCAGCCACAAGTGTTTCTTGGCTCGATCTCACTTTGGTGGTTAACCCCCCCCCCCACACACACACACAGGAAAAAAAATGCAAAAGAGTTGCACATGTGCGTAGTGATGGCATGAACTCTTTGACACACTCCTACTTTAAATCCCTTACTGTGCTTTTTTCCCCCCACGTTGGTTAACCACTTGAATAAATGTCCTGGTATGGTGAGGTGAAACTTTTTCTATTGTTAGACAACCGTGAAGGAACACATTGTAATTCAAGTAGGTGATTACACAGCGTTAATACATAAACTACCCAATGTCGAAAAGGCTCATTTTATCAGAGGGCTTCAAGAGACACCAACAATGTCCACTATGGGCACTCATGAGTATCAAAAAGGTCCCCGAATCTTAGACATCGTTGGACAGAAAAGGGCACACCTCTCCAACACACCCATAAGCAAAAGGTTGTGAATTTAGTTGAAGGTTTGGTAACCTAAAACTGAGGATTGTGTAGGATTTCGTTGATACAGCACATGCATTTTTGTCGTGATACAGTGCATCAGGTATTATATAGTATAAGACTACCGTTTGTCTGTCTTAAGAGATTCAGGAAGTTGATGGAAATATTTTGTACTAAGATCAAAGATGGAGAATAAATTAACATTGTTCACTCAGGCCTTTTACCATTGAAAAAAAATGGTACATTCTGATCTACTCAGCTGGGTGTGTCTCCCATAGGCACCATTGAAATAGGAGCTGGGTCTGGTCTACTTAGTTCATTCACTTTCATTGAACTAGAAAAAGACAGTGAGTGGGGTGTCTCTGCTAACCTCTAACTTTTTTTTACAGCTATAAGACTCCTGAAATCGGCAGGAAAGTATCATTTTGTTGTCGTCTATGGCCATCTACTTTAAGTGCTGCCTGTCTTCACAGTAGCCTACTTGGTGTGTGAACTCTTGACTCCTATTGACTTGCAGATGATTGTTGACACATCAACCAGGATTAAGGGGCAGGGCGATTTGTTACTGTTGTTTTGGTAATCAGTGCCTGTTTTGGAGGGGGAGGGGTTTCTCCTCTTTTCTGGGTATATAACCAGGTTCTCACGTTCCCAGGGAAGGCTTGCCCGGCTCAAAGATCTCTCCTTCACGGTGTCCCCCCTCCCAGAGTGCAAAGAAACTTGGCGTGATCCTGGACAACACCTTGTCGTTCACTGCAAACATCAAAGCATTGACTCCCTCCTTTTATTTATTTTTATTACACCTTTTTTTAACCAGGTAGGCCTGTTGAGAACAAGTTCTAATTTACAACTGCGACCTGGCCGAGATAAAGCAAAGCAGTGCGGCAAAAACAACAACACAGAATAATACATGGGATAAACAAACGTACAATCAATAACACAATAGAAAAAAAATCTGTATGCAGTGTGTGCAAATGAAGTAAGGAAGGAGGTAAGGCAACAAATAGGCCAATAGTGGCGAAGTAATTACAATTTAGCAATTTACACTGGAGTGATACATGTGCAGATGAGGATGGGCAAGTAGAAATACTGGTGTGCAAAAGAGCACAAAAACAAGTATGGGGATGAGGTAGGTAGTTGGTTGGATGGGCTATTTACAGATTTGCTGTGTGCAGCTGCAGCGACCGGTAAGCTATTCTGACAGCTGACGCTTAAAGTTAGTAAGGGAGATATAAGTCTCCAACTTCAGTGATTTTTGCAATTCGGTCCAGTCATTGGCAGCAGAGAACTGGAAGGAAAGGCGGCCAAATGAGGTATTGGCTTTGGGGATGACCAGTGAAATGTACCTGCTGGAACGCGTACTACGGATGGGTGTTGCTATGGTGTCCAGTGAGCTGAGATAAGGCGGAGCTTTACCTAGCAAAGACTTATAGAAACGGATGGCACT
Organism: Oncorhynchus nerka; assembly: GCF_034236695.1. NCBI lineage: Eukaryota > Metazoa > Chordata > Actinopteri > Salmoniformes > Salmonidae > Oncorhynchus > Oncorhynchus nerka. The sequence goes on along the minus strand of NC_088419.1, from coordinate 51,594,267 downwards.
GTGATAGACTGCAAAGCTGTTGGCCGGGGTTGGGGTAGCCAGATGGAAAGCATGGCCAGCCGTAGATAAATGCTTATTGAAATTCTCGATTATTGTGTTCCTGCTCCTGCATGCTCATGCTCTGCAACATCCATAGAGTACGACCTTTCCTCACACAGGAAGTGGCGCAGGTCCTAATCCAAGCACTTGGCCTCTCCCGTTTGGACTATTGTAATTCGCTTTTGGCTGTGCTCCCCGCTTGTGCCATCAAACCCCTGCGATTTATCCAGAACGCTGCTGCCTGCCTGCTGTTCAACCTTCCCACGCTCTCCCATGTCACCCCGCTCCTCCACTCACTCCACTGGCTTTCAGTCGAAGCTCACATCCTCTACAAAACCATGGTACTTGCCCCTATACCTTCAGGCTATGCTCAAACCCTACACCCCAACCCAAGCACTTCATTCTTGGCCCTCCCAGCTGCCGCTCCACTCAGTCCAAGCTCTTCTCTGTCCTGGCACCACAATGGTGGAACCAGCTTCCCCCTGAAGCTAGGACAGCAAAGTCCCTGCCCATCTTCCAAAAACATCTGAAACCCTACCTCTTCATAGAGTATCTTAAATAATCTCACAGTCCCGCCCCATAGTACTTTCTATGCCTATGATATGTGGTTGTCCCACCTAGCTATCTTTAAGATGAATGCACTAACTAAGTCGCTCTGGATAAGAGCATCTGCTAAATGATTAAAATGTCAAATGTGAGAATTATTCTTCCTATTTTAAAGGTGGCAGTGCGGCATGGTCAAGTCTGACGAGTATTTTATATATATTTCCACACTATGAATTTGAAATAATACTGTGAAATTGTAAAACATTATGAAAAGGGTGTTATCACTAAAAGGGCTGTTTGAAAAGACTGTTTTGGTGGGATGGAGTTTTGGCCTGCCTGGTGACATCACCATGTGGTAAATTAGTTAATAGATCAATAAGAAAGAGAGTTCCAAACAAACAGTTTTCCCTTCCCCATTCAGACCTCCCAGACAGTCCTTTCACTCTTTGCTAAGAAGCTATTTTTTGTTTATTTTTAACCATATTAATTGAAAATAATCCCAGTAAACTACTTAATTGTTACCCGAAAAGAATGTAATATTGAGATAAAACAGCTGCATTGGGCATTTACGTGATCTGTCTGGTTCTGGACCTGCTTTGTCATGAACTTCACTTGATTGCCAATTATGCTAACTGTGTCAACCTCTTAGGACGTCAACCCTGAGGAGTGCAGTCTCTCTCTCCATCTCTCTCTCTCTCTCTCTCTCTCTCTCTCTCTCTCTCTCTCTCCGTAGGCACTTTCTCAGAGACGCGGTGCGGTGGGGAGTGAACTTGGATTCTCCTGGGGGAGCAGTGCAGACTAAGCGTTGGGTTTCAGGACGAGAGACAATCCTGAGACGAAACCGCAAGAGGTGCTGTGAATAATTCACCAGTAACAAAGGGCATCACGTTTCCCCCCCACGGTGACCTCACACGCCCCCCTCCCAGAAGTGCCTGTAAGTAAGCATTTCACTGTAGGTCTAAACCTGTTGTTTATGAAGAATGTGACAAATAACATTTGATTTGATTCGACAAAAGGTCAGAGGTCATGTTTCCTTTTTGAAGACTTTGGAAATGCTTCCTTTCTCCCTTTGTTCCTTTATTCCTTCCTTCCTTCCTTCTTTACTACCTAAAAGTAATCTCTTAAGCCTGGCATGGATACACACACAGCCTCTTTCACAAGTCCCATAGTGACAGATCTGCAGCACCATCAAGGATCGAAGGACAGATGGATCCCTTTTCAAGGAAAGTTTTAGCCCACACTTTACAAACTCTATCAATAGAAAAAATAATTTATGGATTCCATTGACTGATAGTCAGTCACTTGAGTTAGGAGCCAGATGCAGAGCAATCCCTCATTAAAACATAGATCATAAATTGAGGAGGATCTGGAGGGGGCTAATCTGGGATGTAAAGCCCTCCTGGCAAAATGATAATTAATTTCCCTTCGTTTGCTTAGCCGATCTCACACAGAGACAAAGCCTCTCCAATGTGGGCATGACTTGTGGCAAGGTTTTTAATTCTTTAACAAACCGCTTAGAGACTAGATCCACACCTACTGTAGCTAAATGAGTTGTTAAAACGTATTTTCTTTAGATTGATTTATTTGAAAGGCTTAGTAACGGCACCTGTGTCCTTCTATATCCGTGTATATAGCCAAGTTATCATTACTCATTGTGTATTTATTCCTTGTATTATTATTTGTTCTATATTGTTCTCTCTGCATTGTTGGGAAGGGCCGTAAGTAAGCATTTCACTGTTAGTCTACACCTGTTGTTTACGAAGCATGTGACAAATCAAATTTGATTTGATATCCCCATTGCCCCTACATTGAGATTGGCTTGACCATTACTTTAGTTCCATGGCATCAAATGTTTCTCGAGGTTGGACATTTTCTTAGCATATGTGTGATGTATGTGTCTACAACGTGGTCTCAGGGAAATTCGTATTATTCTGTACGAAAACCTGTGCACCTTTTTGTATGATAGATTAAGTCACATTACGAATATAATAGCGGTTGTACAATATCACACGAATTATAGGACATAGTGTATCCTATGTCTTACCCAGTCATACAATAGCATACGAATTGGATGAAGTACCTTCTCATATGTATAGTATTATACGTATTTCTCTGAGACCAGGTTGTGCTGTAACAACAAAGGAGAATTAAAGGCAATTTATGCTTGATCTGTTTATGTGGTCGGAGGCTTCGTATGGATGCAATTGAGGAGTCTCTACAGACCAGTATCCCTTCTTTCTTTTCTCTCCAAAACTCTTGAACGTGCCGTCCTTGGCCAGCTCTCCCGCTATCTCTCTCAGAATGACCTTCTTGATCCAAATCAGTCAGGTTTCAAGACTAGTCATTCAACTGAGACTGCTCTTCTCTGTATCACGGAGGCGCTCCGCACTGCTAAAGCTAACTCTCTCTCCTCTGCTCTCATCCTTCTAGACCTATCGGCTGCCTTCGATACTGTGAACTATCAGATCCTCCTCTCCACCCTCTCCGAGTTGGGCATCTCCGGCGCGGCCCACGCTTGGATTGCGTCCTACCTGACAGGTCGCTCCTACCAGGTGGCGTGGCGAGAATCCGTCTCCTCACCACGTGCTCTCACCACTGGTGTCCCCCAGGGCTCTGTTCTAGGCCCTCTCCTATTCTCGCTATACACCAAGTCACTTGGCTCTGTCATAACCTCACATGGTCTCTCCTATCATTGCTATGCAGACGACACACAATTAATCTTCTCCTTTCCCCCTTCTGACGACCAGGTGGCGAATCGCATCTCTGCATGTCTGGCAGACATATCAGTGTGGATGACGGATCATCACCTCAAGCTGAACCTCGGCAAGACGGAGCTGCTCTTCCTCCCGGGAAGGACTGCCCGTTCCATGATCTCGCCATCACGGTTGACAACTCCATTGTGTCCTCGTCCCAGAGCGCTAAGAACCTTGGCGTGATCCTGGACAACACCCTGTCGTTCTCAAATAACATCAAGGCGGTGGCCCGTTCCTGTAGGTTCATGCTCTACAACATCCGCAGAGTACGACCCTGCCTCACACAGGAAGCGGCGCAGGTCCTAATCCAGGCACTTGTCATCTCCCGTCTGGATTACTGCAACTCGCTGTTGGCTGGGCTCCCTGCCTGTGCCATTAAACCCCTACAACTCATCCAGAACGCCGCAGCCCGTCTGGTGTTCAACCTTCCCAAGTTCTCTCACGTCACCCCGCTCCTCCGCTCTCTCCACTGGCTTCCAGTTGAAGCTCGCATCCGCTACAAGACCATGGTGCTTGCCTACGGAGCTGTGAGGGGAACGGCACCTCAGTACCTCCAGGCTCTGATCAGGCCCTACACCCAAACAAGGGCACTGCGTTCATCCACCTCTGGCCTGCTCGCCTCCCTACCACTGAGGAAGTACAGTTCCCGCTCAGCCCAGTCAAAACTGTTCGCTGCTCTGGCCCCCAATGGTGGAACAAACTCCCTCACGACGCCAGGACAGCGGAGTCAATCACCACCTTCCGGAGACACCTGAAACCCCACCTCTTTAAGGAATACCTAGGATAGGATAAAGTAATCCTTCTCCCCTCCCCCCTTAAAAGACCTAGATGCACTATTGTAAAGTGGCTGTTCCACTGGATGTCATAAGGTGAAAGCACCAATTTGTAAGTCGCTCTGGATAAGAGCATCTGCTAAATGACTTAAATGTAATGTAAATGATGTCTCCCCGGAGACATGCAGATGGCCAAATCAGGCTCCGTACCGCATCTCCGCGCGCCTCTCAAATGTTGTAACAATGCGGGGGGCTCCATATTAGCTCCACATTGACATGATTGGTTAATGGTAGGTGGGGGCGTCCTGTATAAACGTCCTGTACAAATACAAATGTACTTCTTTGACGATTTACTTCACAATAGCTCTGCTCCGCTAAGCGCAAGAAGTATGAGAGCCCTGAAATCTGCGTAAACTACATCGCAGTAAATAACGTACGGGCACTTCAGACGTCGATTGATCATGCAAAGCCTTTTACGTGGAGAATTTACGTTGGTGGTTAGGGGAATTAACGAGAAAATGTAAGGATAATTTATGTCAAAGGTTAGGAGAACTAAAACGACAAAAGTTGAGAATTTACGTAGGTTAGGTGAAATCGGTTAAATTGAGCTAACATGCTACTGTTGTCCCCGAAGCGACTCAAAGTTTTGGATTGCTAGACGTCGCGGATTACGCCCACCCACCCTTCCTGACCAACCTCACTGCTTTAATTCCTGTATAACAACATGACTACACCATTAGTAAGTATCATACATTTTGGAGGTGCTCAGAAATACATAAAGTATGTTTTGTATGGCTCTGAGGCCAGGCTGGTGTCTGTCGGTGAACACAGAACAAATAAATAGCCCAGGGGGTCTGAATCATCAGTGTTCCTCACACCCAGCACCTGGTTGGTGATGTGGGTCCACACATGGGGTGTTCTTTACCTCAGGCTAAACTGGGCGTCAGCGTTAACGAACAAGCCCCCTCATTAGAGGTCAGACGTTAGATTTGTGATCAGACATTGTTCAGGTATTGTTCAGAAGTCAAGAGTTGTGATCAAATGTTGTTTAGACTTTATTCAGACACGGTTCAGGAGTTGATCAGACGTTGTTCAAACCTATGTGTTGTGATATCAGACGTTGTTCAGTTGTGAGGCATAGAGATCCTATAATTCACAGTGATTCTATTTGTAATTTAATGTGATGGGGGCCTGTTTTAAACCTGCACATTCCAACGCCTCTGACTAAGTGGTGCTACAGTACAGTCACTCATTTGCCTTTCACTGAGTGTAATCAGAGCATGAGATTACAATCCCACAGAGTAATCAGAGGAGAGTTTGAACGCCATATAATTGTATTACCACAATAGGCCATCAGTGTAGGCCTGAAGTGTAATTATCTAGCTTCTTCCACAACTCAAAACAGATGTTACTTATTATGGCCTGATGAGTTGTTGTGGTAAAATCATCATATAGTTCTCTCTCATAGAGCAGTCCGTTTCAATATGATTTCTAGTGTGGTGGTGTTGGAGGGAAACGGAATACAGAATCTCAACATAAAGGAGTGGGAAAGCGGGGAATGAAGACATAAATGGTCTGAGAGAGGTTGTAAGGAAGAGATGTGAGGAAAAGCAACTTAGTGGTTCCATTTTACTTTATTTGACTGCTGTGGTGGTATCTCCTGGCATTAAAAGGTTTTAACAGCTTGTGTCACGACAGGACAGACATAGACCCTTGTGTTATGGGGCCATTGCTGTGTGTGTGCTTGTGTGTACATGTATCGCACGTGTGTGTGTGTGTGTGTGTGGGGGGGGGGGGAGAACTACACCGGGGTTGCACCGTTTTTAATTATCGGATGTAAAGCGTCTGTAATTCCACCTGTGCCTTTTGTTGCAGAGCGCTCCACAAACGAGAGGGATTCCGTCTGTGGCCTGTCCCGCGCGCTCAGGATTACCACGCATCGTTAATCAAAGGCAACGCTGCAGGACCGAGTAGGGACTCTGCGCCGCAGAGAAAAGTTCGCCCCAGGTGATAGCAAGCTCATTATCATATTATCGCCTCAGGCACAACCATTAGAGTGGAAATTGCAGACAAGCGTTTTTTGAGAAACGGAGAGATTCATGCGGAGATCAGAGGAATGACTTGGAACCCCCCTCGAACCCTCTCTCTCTCCCTCTCTCTGGAGTGCTCTGTGTCCTCTGTTTCTCTCTCTTGCTCTATTTCTCTCTCCCAGTTGTCTCTTTTTTTTCTTTTCCATTTTCTTCCAGGTTTCTTGTACACTTTTCCAACTATTGAGCTAAGGTGAGCTGTACTGCCCTGGTCTGGTTATGCATCCAGTTGCTAGAACCATGCTGGACATGACAACGTGAACCAGCACAGTACGGTTTGGGTCAGCACAATATTGTGAAAAGGGTATATTGTTACTCTCTCACGCCCCCTTTTTAGTCTTTCTGTGTCCTTGATTTATTCTACTTCTGTTTGGTTCAATTCCAACAAAATGTGCTTTATTGGCACAACAGGTGATACGCTTCATCTCAGTACATTTGACATTCAGTCATTTAGCAGACGCTCTTATCCAGAGTGACTTACAGTAGTGTATACATTTCAGTACACTGTAACGGAAAACTAAATTCTACTGTAATTTGGGGCATTATCAACAGCAAAATACTCTTTTTGCTGCAGTATACTGTAAATGATGGTGCATTGTGAGAAAATGTTGTGGGCGGGGCAAATAATTGCTGTATTTCGATTGGTACTGTAATTCCACCCCACAGAATACAGTACCCTACCATAGATTTGGAGCGCCCAAAAACCGTTTGACCACTAGTGGGTGCATGGTATTGTTGTTTCTGCCCCATTAACATATTTTCAGGCGTGCCTTGTAAAAGCCAATTTAGTTGCACCCGTGATTGAGAATACTGTACCAATGTAACTCCTATGTGGTTATAGTGCCCCATCAGTTTGTATAGGGGACAGATTGGAGTGGCAGCAAGTCTTAACCCTTAAATGGTTGAGCATTTTTATCATGTCCTTTTGGTCTGTTTTACCCTGTAGTCGCTGCCAGTTTGGAAGCCTTTGTTAAGGCCTCTAGAAGTGCAACTGACATAAAACACCAAATATTCATGAATATATAGTAATGTGTAAACACTTTACCTAGCAGCCAACCTGCTTTCACCAATCCCTTGTAATTACAGTAAAATACTGTGAAATACAAACTCATTTCCATTAAAGAATGGTTGCTAAAAAACAAAATTGGGCCCACGCTGCCAACGTCTACATCGGTCAGTTAATACAGGACTATTAAAGGCCCAGTGCACTACTGTACATGATTTCATCTGTGTTATTTCATTGTTGTGATGTCTTCACTATTATTCTACAATGTAGACACAAGTAAAAAAATAAAGAAAAACCTTGAATGAGTAGGTGTGTCCAAACTTTTGACTGGTACTGCATATATTTTTCAATTCAGATTCAATTCAGGGGGTGCTGCAGTACCCTCAGTACCCCTACCTCCCATGTTCAATCATCCATACATTTATTCCGATTATGGTTAGCATTTACTTCTTTACAGTATAATAGTCCATTTTATAATATCGTACTGTGTGTTATTACACAGTACTTGCTTTGATACCGTATTTATATTACAGTAGCTGTACTGTAGTATGAAATACAGAATTTTACTTGCCACTGGAGCTGCCTGTAAGATACAGTCAAATTCACAGTCACCCCTTTACAGTGTGTATATATCAAAATGTATACAGTTTAATGCAATATCACATGTTCTCCCTGCCTGTCTCATTTTAAACTGTGGGCTTTATTGCGGTGGCAGTTTCCGTGAAGAAGTCCAGCCTACAACAGCCTATGGATACACTGGATTTGACGTCCTTGCGCGACATGTGAGGTGCATTTCCAGTCACTTTGCATCTTAACTGGAACTTCCAGCGAATCCCCTCAGTGAGATGGCTATGGCCCCTGTCCCCAAAATGAGCATTGTGTGGTTTGGCCCACCCCTTGGACCTTGTGGCCTCATCCATTCAAGATGGGGGGGGGATACCCCACGGTGATGGAAGGCCCTGGCCACGCCTGGACCACTAATGAACGGGCAATTAGAGGGGAGACCTATTGCTCCTGGTGTAAACAAAGAAATTAACATGAATCAAAGACTAGGGCTGGGTGTGTGTGTGTGTGTGTGTGTGCATGCTCTTGTCGTGTGTGTGGCAGGGGGGGGCCATGACACAGGCGCTGGTCACATCAGGGGCCAGCGGTCAGGCCGACACATTGAATAGCAATGAGAAGCTTAGGAGAGGCCAGCGCCCAGCTTGAAACCCTTTAATTGCTATTAGTGTTTTTGGAAAGAGGGAGAAGATCAATAGCTGACCCAGCACGTAATAACATAGAGTCTGTGTCGACAATGGGACCCTATTCCTTATGTAGTGCATTACTTTTGACCAGGACCCAAAGGGTATCCCATAGGCCTCTGGTTAAAAGTAGTGCACTATAAGGTACTATAGGTAGTAGGGTGCCATGTGGGACTTAGACAGACTGGGAGGGGTGATGACTGGACACGCTAGCAGGTGCAGAGAACATGGGCTTTGAACTGCTGCACCGCAGTTTAAACCAATCATCTCATGGCTTGTACAACGTGCGCCATAATCGTTTCAGAACTCACTCAGACGTTTTTATCTGAGGCCTGAGCGAATGAGTAAAAAAAATGTAAAATTTTGGCCCAAAGTTGCTTTTATGACTGGGATTGCTGTTATATTTCATGCTCATTCTTGGTGCGTTCGTGAGGCTCCATCTGTATATAATGTAGAAAGTGGTGCTATTAAAATATCTCCTATAGAGATGATCAGAGTGGGGTGGAGGAGGTGGGAGAGAAGGATGGGGTAGTTTCCCTTCACTGTGTTCTTGGGATGACCAACATCATGATTATGGCCTACACACACATGTGGGCATACACACCAACACACACGCGCGCACACAAACATACACAGCCCCCCCTCCCCACACACACACACACAAACACACCACCCCTCTCACTTTTGTGTCACATTGGAGTTGGGTTCAAGTATGACTGACTAGTTCTTAGAGTCCAGGTTCAGTGAGTTCTCTATGTGGCGTCTCCGGTTATAACTCACCAATAGGTGGCTTTTTAAAATACCTTTAGACACTGCAAAGAGTATAGTGTTTCAAACGAATGACAAGCTGGACACTTTGAGAAGAAAAAAAAGGGGTGAAAAAGGGAAAAAAGGAGAAAAAAAATCACACTTTTCAATCTTACCCTTGCTCCTTCAAACAACGAGCCGAGTATGAAAAGTCCTCGTCTTTAACTTTAAGACAAGTCTTAGTTAAATAGGAATTATTTCCCCCTGGTGTAGCCTATACGTCTGACATTTACACTTTGGGTCAATGTGTCCCGGATGGGCATAATTCAGTCCACTGTGTGTGCGTGCATATGTTTGCCTATGCGTGCGTGTGTGTCTGTGTGCATGCGTGCTCACTGCCCATGCCTCCTGTGGCTAGCCCTCAATATGATTTATGGCTAGCTGACTCACTAACCGCCAGACTCACTGAGGTACTGTGTACTGTGCCGTTTAGCCTAGTGTGGAGTGGAGTCACTGCATGTGTACTGTGGACTGTATGTGTAGTGTGTGTGTGTGTGCGTGTTTCTATGGAGCATTTGTCATATTTTCATTTGCGATTAGGGATATGTATTTTGTCTGTAGGTAGTTTTTTTTAATCTACTGTGTATTTTAGTATGTATCTAGAGTGTTAGTGTGTATAAAACATGTATTAAGGTGTGTCTAGAGTGAAGTAAACATATGTGTTTTCTATTGTGTATTTAGTGTGTGTATAGAGTGTATTGTGTATCTAGAGAGTGTTAGTGTGTATCTACGTTGTATTTGTATCTAGGGTGTTTTAGTGTATCTAATATGTATTTCATGTATTAAAAGCCTCAGCTAGCTGGCCAGTGTTCAGAGGCTGTTCCACCAGGGAAGGAAAGTGGGCAGTGTGGTTTGAGAGAACTGTCTGCTTTCTATGATCTGAACAGCAGGAGAAAGCCAGTGTGGTCACCCAGCCAGCAAATAAGGTTCCGCGAACCATATGTTTCTTAGAGCTTGGTGAGAGTGTGTATGTGCTATGGTTATTTTGCATACAACCTTCCCATAACGTTCTGGGAATGGTGCAGGATAGTTTCTTGTGTTTGGAACATTCTCAGCACATTTTAAGGAACTTGACAAAATAATGGTATTTTCTTGGTACAGTATTTCATTACTTTAACCGAGTGTTTCCTAAAAGTTCAAACATTGTTACATTTAATTACATTTTTGGTCATGTTCTACGAACGTTCTCCAAGTGGTTTGACACTGGAATAGTTTAGAGAATGTTAAGAAACAACATTCTTCTGTGGGAATTTCAGTACTTAAGCATAATGTTTTCTCATGGTTCTATTCATATTCTCACTTTCTATTAAAAAAAACAACACAAGAAAACAGTAGTAAAGTTCAAAGAACACTGTTTAGAATGATATTTAAAAACATACATTCCGTCCCCGAGGCCGGTGACGACGCGCTGCTGGAGCCGCGCGTCGGTGGGGAGGGGTACTGACACGACTTCTGCCGAAGTCGATGCCTCTCCTTGTTCGGGCGGTGCTTGGCGCTTGGCGGTCGACGTCACCGGTCTTCTAGCCATCATTGATCCATTTTTCATTTTCCATTGGTTTTGTCTTGTCTTCCTACACACCTGGTTCCAATCCCATTCATTATCCTGTTGTGTATTTAACCATCTGTTTCCCCTCATGTCCTTGTCAGAGATTGTTTGTTTGTTTGTGTAGTTTGTATTGGTGTGCGTCGGGTCCTCGTACCCACTTTATTTTGATTAGGTATCATGGTTTTGGAGCTGTGTTTTTAAGTTATTAAACTACTCCATTATACCATATTTGATTCTCCTGCGCCTGACTTCCCTGCCACCTACACACACGTCGACGACATGGCCGCACCCTCTAACTGGCCACACCTGATCTTAATGAGTGTTTGTTTCCTTTGGAATGGGGCCTGTTTGAATAGACTAAAATAAACAGCTCTGTATGTGTTAAAAACATGGCATGCTAGCTCCATCCTGGTGGCGCAGTGGACTAATTCCATGGATAGAGAACAGAAGATCATGAGTACGAATCTCACTGACGCTGTGCCACAAGAAAAAAATACATTTTTTTAATGTGCCCTGTCTGTGTTTGGAGTTCAAAACAGTTAACTTGAACTAAGCTAGCAGTGTTATTGAAACATTCCAGTTTAAAGTTTTAAGGAAGTTATTCAAAAACCTCCAAATAAACTATAATTTCATTTCTCAGAACGTTAATAAAAACTCCCAGGAAAACTTTCAGGGGACCATAGTAAAATGTTCTTAGAACCTCCCTGCAACTTAAAAATGTATGTTCCCAGAACAGGTAAAATGTTCACTTCGTTCTCAGGAAGAATTTTTTTTTCTAAATTTGACTGCTCAGGAAACTTATGGCTTCGTTCCCAGAACCAATGTGAAGCCAAAAACGTACGTTCCTACAACTTCCAAGGAACATAATGTGCTAGCGGGGCACAGAGTGTAGGTGGGAGGGAAGAGGTGGAATGGGAGTGAGAGAGCAGGACAGATCGAGAGGGAAAGGAAGGGTGTGTGTCTGCCCGTGTGTGCGTGAGTATGTGCGTGTCTGAGAGAGCGGGAGAAAGTGTGAGGAGAGAGAGCATGTCCAACATACACTGTGCATTTCACCGAGTAATCCACATACAAATTCAAACATCTCAAACCGTCAATCATGCTTCAATATGGTTACCCATAGAGTTTTACCAGGACTCTGACGAAATGCAGATCATCTCACCTTGACCCAGACACAGTGAAACTCAATGGCAGTCACTCTGGGCCTAAACCGAAGCCGCGGTGTGGGATACAGTCTGTCATTGGCGTGTTGTTTTCTCGTCATGGTCCATGAGCATGGGTTCTTGCATGACATTTACCATTCAGGCTTACTCAGTGTTAATGACACTCCGGAAGCAGAACTTGCCCTTGAACAATTCTCTACTAAACATGGTCCATGCTCTGATAAACATGCTCCGATTGAAGAGATTAAGATTTAAAGATATAGCCAACCCATGGTTCACGCCCGAACTTGCTGAGTTAATTCAGCTAAGGAACAAAACTTGGTCTGAAGCTAGACACACTGGTAACACTGCTAACTGGCTCACCTTCAGACAACTTAAAAAGATTTACTGCTTCCATAAAAAAAAAGGTTTCATTGGAATTATTTCATAAATTCCATTTCTGATCCTCGTAGCAATCCAGCTAACTTTTGGAAGGCATTTGTAAAAAGAAGCAGACACACTTCTCTGCCCAATGAGGTTCCACTTAACTCCAATACTAAAACAGACAAAACTGAAATAACTGACACGTTTAACCAACATATAGCATCAATAAGGACAACTCTACTTGCTGGTTGGGGTTTTAGGCTGGGTTTCTGTACAGCACTTTGAGATATCAGCTGATGTACGAAGGGCTATATAAATAATTTTAAAAAGACTGTTCATGATAAAAACCTAATCTCTGATGTACCCTTTTAGTCACAGACCTGCCTGCTACTATAAATGATGACCCATTGTTCTCTCTTCTGCAAGTCATTACTAGGGACCTTCTGGGCGCTCTTAGTTATTGATGTACAAAAATAAATAACTGGGACAGACATGCTTGGTTTTAAGGCTATCTGATTGTAGAGCCCATGACACATACTTTTTATCTATCCATTCTATTGGGTATTATTCCTAAAGTGTGGAAAGCGGCCCTTATTCTCCCGCTCCACAAAGGTGGTGAACCCTGCGATCGTTATAATTATCGACCAATTTCAAAACGTTAATGTCTCGCGACAATATTGGATCACTACTGGCTATGAGCGAATGAGTGATGCGCGTTTGGAGCAATACTGGCTGTATCCAAGGCTCAGCCAATCGTTCACATAACAACAGAATGCAGCAAGCGACTGAAGAGAGACGAGACAACCAATTTGCTAGTTAAAGCATCAGCGCGCGCTCTGGAAAGACAGCGGGAGAGTGGAAAGGCAGTTTGCCAGTTACAACAGCGCGTCCCCTGAACGATAACGGAAGAGGTAGGTGAGACGCCTGAGCACGGAGACGGGGGTGAGGTGATGAAGCGTACTTCATGAAAAAACAACTGGCATTTGGATAGTTTGAGGTGAGGGAAGTGTGGTGGAACAAGAATGGTTAGAATTGTTAAGCATCTTGCTACAGTAGCTGGATCGAATTCTCCGTTAGCTAGCCAGAGAAATTTGACAACATTAGCAAATTTAGCTGATCAAATCATTTAGTTTATGGTGTGAAGTTTTGCTGTCTAATAAAGTCAGACAGCTAGCTAGCTAGCTAACGTTAGTAACCTAACCAATTCGCTATATTTGGTAAACTGGTATACGACTCCTTGTTATAACGTTAGTTGCTTACTGGACCCTGGCAAACCCTGGTTAATTTTCAGAATGAGAATTAGGTGAAAATGAGGCCTTGTTTAACAAGTGGATTCAGGGATCAAGTGTAGCTGTAGCTGGGCCTGGTTTAAGCTGGATGCCACTATAGAGGTGAAAGGAACCCCCCACACTTTCCATCTTTCTCACTTTTTCAATACAGTGGATTAAAAGAGGTATGCCAGGAGTACTCTCTGCCTTTTTTTTTCGCCAAAAAAAAGGGTCTCATGCTCTGCTGGCACATTGTAGAACAAAGTCCACAGGCAGAAAATGTACAATGTAATAATGTGCAGTGCATCCCAAAGATATTGCTTTTGTTGTGTGAACTTGACAGTAACACTGAGTGAGGGGGGATTATTACATTTTCTACTCGGTGAACATTATTTTTGCACACGTAGCCTTGTGCACTTGATGTCTACTATAGTGGCCACTAAAATAGAGCAACAATAGAATGCCTGTTTGTTTCATTCTATTTCTTAATTAAGATGTTTTTTTCCTAAGTGCAATATTTAGATGTGGTGAGGTCACAAGCGTTCTATTATAAAGGCTGTCATGGCTAACTGCAATATTAGTGTATTTTTTTTTCTCAAGACTTGAGTGTCATTTAGTAATGTCTAGGCCACAAATAACATTGGTTTGCTTTCGTTACATTTTTTTTTTTTAGCTTTGAGTTAGGTTCACATGAACCACTTTTTATTTAACACAGACACTGATCATGTAGATCATATTCTTTGTTGTTCAATTAGTGTCACCTTTTTGGACCCTCACCAGTATGCATCCCTGGTCCTGGAATGACCTCTCTAAAACTTGATTCTTTGGTCCCAAAAGGGGAATTTAGGGCTATGATAAAAATGTGACCAATGAAAGCTGCACTTGTTTTGATTGATTGTATACACTTCTTCTACTGCTCTTTTGAATGTAACGTCAAATGATTTGAAATGTTGTAACTGTCATTTTGTAGTGATCCTTCTTAAATGTGTTGCTCACGTTGCTTGAACTGTTGTGCTCAGGGCACCATTGGAGATTAGACCCAGGTCTCAAAGGGTTCTCTTGGTTTAATAAAGTTTAATGACAAAAGAATAAGAGCTGGAAATATATATATATATGTAAGGAAAGCAAACCAATGTTATATATATATATATATATTTTAATTAATTGTTGGTCATTGCCTGTGAATCTGAATTTGGATAAGAGCCAAACTGTAAAGGCCTACAACCAGACAGCTTCTTCAGACTCATTGAGTGCTGTAACACAGAGCCTTGTTTTGAATGTTTTTACCCTGGTGCTATGCTTGTGTGTGTGTGTGCGCCATGCTCGTGCTCATGCACGTGCATGCATGTCTGTTTCTGTGCATGCGTGTGTGTGCACCTGTGCATGTGTATGTATGTGTGTGCAGTGCGGCTGAGGCAGGTGAGGGGAAGCTGTGTCCCTGTCACTGTCCCCTCTGGTTCAGCTCCATTAGCTCTCCCTGTGGCCTTGGCTCTTAACCCTCCTCCATGCCTCCTCACTGGGCCGTGACCACACCCTGACAGCCCAGAGCAGGGTGTGGGGCGTCCCCTCCACACACACACTCTGCATTCACACACACACTGTCACACTCCACTGGATCTCTCCCCGTCTGACAAATGACTCCTCTCCCCTCCTGTCGCTACACAAACACACACACACACACCCATCCGGCCCTGAGTTTACATTCCTGTATGGATTGAGTTACTCTGAGCTGTCTTGGTGTTTGTGCGTGTGCATATATATGTGTGTGTGTGAGTGAGTGCACCTGCCTGCTTGCCTGCAGCCCTTATAGGCCCAGGTCTGGTAAGTTTTTATAGGGATACACTTGTCACTTTGTTTGTCTACTTCTTCTTTCCCTATTTTCTGCCAGCGTGGAAGGTGGAAAAAGGTGTTGTTTTTTCATCAGTTGCCTGTTGTATTTTTCTTTCCTTATAATAAATCTGTATCCTGTGATAGGCAATCGAACAACTGTGCGAGAGAGGACTGGAGAGTCCATTGGAGGTGGGATACACTGCCCCCCGTAGGTAGACTGCATTATTTCAATTGTTGAGACAACATAATACTGGTGTATGTAGTCCGTCCATCCCAGGGCAGCCTTGTCTATTAAAGTCACAGAACCCCCTAATATTTGTTAACAATGATTTCTATTCCCTCCTATCTACTAACATTTTGAGAGAGACATAATGACAAGGGGAAGTATTTTAGTAAGGTATTATTTATGACGGTCCAAAGAGAACTCACAAGACAATTAAAATGGCCTGTGCGAACACTGTGAGAAAGGAGGCATTCGACAACAGAACTCTGTTTCACACGTTGAGCTAGGAATGAGTCCCAAATGACACCCTATTCCCTATATAGTGCACTACTTTTGACCAGGCCCCACTGGGCTCTGGTCAAAAGTAGTGTACTATTTAGGGAATAGGGTGTCATTTGGGATGAATCGCTGAAAGAGGTGTATTTCCCTTAGTCATTACTCTTCATTGGAATCCAATAACTCTCCTTTTAGTGGGGTCGAGTGAGGTTAGTTCACCAGTCTGTGGTAAAATGGATGACGCACTCACGGCACACACACACACATACACACTTATCTGCAGCCGCTTAGTTGAAGTTCTGTGCCTTTAAACTCTCTATCGCTCTCTCTCCCTCCCACCCTGGTGAGAGGTAAGACCCAGGAATTCATTAGTCCCATTTCATAATTTGTCTTAACAGTGACCATTCACATCTTTTGCAGGCTCAGTGAATTTTTTATTTCCATTTCTATCGGACCGAGGTCCTGAAGGTTAGCCCTCTTGTTGCCTAAGGTAGAAGTCTGCAACGTATTAATGCAAGGGCCCGGCTTGTTATTATTCTCCCAGAGTCCAGACCCAGACGTAGCGAGAGAGTAAAAAAGAGCTAGCAATCCATTTCTTTGTAAAGTAGTGCTGTCACAGCTGGAATGAATGTCCAGTCCTGTGTGTTGGTAAGAGGAGAGAGGTGCTGCAGATCTGGCTGGAAAGATATGCACAGCAGCAAGCATGCCAGCATGCAGGCATGAACACACACAAACACACACACAAGAAACAATGCAAACACGTGAGGCGTAAGTATGTGTGAGTGTGCGTGTCTGTGTGTGAGCCGCCCCCAAAACAGGTGCTGCTTATTTCACGCCCGCTGCCTGTTTTTAAGTGGCTTGGCGGTCACGGGAAGGGATTAAATGGAAGACTTTGATAAGACCCACGTGTTATAGGTTTTCTGTATTCACACTCTTGTTCTTCATATTGTGTCATTGAGCTATTGTTAATATCCCAGCCCACTTACCCCATCTGCATTATAGTCTTATTGATGAACTTATGGATGCACATGTGGTAGCAAAAAGATTGACTGAGATCAGGGCTAGGATGAGAGTCTTTGCCCCCCTTTTTTTTGAGGGGGGGCCGTTACAGCACACCACACACCCCTACTGCAGTTTGAACCATTACCATGTGTCCTGCTCAAAACTGCCTCCCTGATACCATCAGAGACGGGTGATCACATTTTAAAATATAAAATGCAAGACATTGGGTTGTAGCTGCTTTAGATTTGATGGACTATTCAGCTAAACTTCCTAAAAATCTGATATGTGAGGTGATTTTTTCGGTGGAACAGTAATGTTATACTATGCTATTATATTTGGTTATGTTATATAGAATACTAGTGAACATCCAAGACATTGATTCAGCTTTGATCTAGCTTTAAACGAGGGCCATTGTGAGAAGTGTCGGAGCGACGCTCCGTGGGCTCCGGACCCCCTGCTGTCTGCTGCAACGAATAAGCAATTGAAGCGCACCTATCCGGCTGTTTTTGCCTCGCACACAATTTGGTGATGAAGAAACGAG
This sequence comes from Oncorhynchus nerka, assembly GCF_034236695.1. Taxonomy (NCBI): domain Eukaryota; kingdom Metazoa; phylum Chordata; class Actinopteri; order Salmoniformes; family Salmonidae; genus Oncorhynchus; species Oncorhynchus nerka. The sequence goes on along the minus strand of NC_088419.1, from coordinate 51,576,803 downwards.
AGACCGCGTGGGACCGTTTTTATGAAAAGCTGTGAATATTCGGCCAAGGAAACATCGAGTGAAGTAGCAGCAAATATGTTGAATGAGTTACTAATGAGCATGGAGATCCTCACAAGTTTGACGAAATGACCTTATCTTTCAGTCTAATATGGCTATTTACTTACTCTTCATCAGAAACACGCTTGTTGTAAGTAGTTAGGCCTACACTGTAGTCTTGAAGTTTAGCTGGAATTCAGGCGGAAGCATTTGAGAAATATGATTGGTTGACGATGGGCCTATGACATCTCCTCCTCATGGACTGCACCAGATTTGCCAGTTCTTGCTGTGAGATGTTACCCCACTCTTCCACCAAGGCACCTGCTAAATCCCGGACATTTCTGGGGGGGAATGGCCCTAGCCCTCACCCTCCGATCCAACAGGTCCCAGACGTGCTCAAAAGGATTGAGTTCCAGGCTCTTCGCTGGCCATGGCAGAACACTGACATTCCGGTCTTGCAGGAAATCACGCACAGAACGAGCAGTATGGCTGGTGGCATTGTCATGCTGGAGGGTCATGTCAGGAGGAGCCTGCAGGAAGGGTACCACATGAGGGAGGGGGATGTCTTCCCTGTAACGCACAGCGTTGAGATTGCCTACAATGACAACAAGCTCAGTCCGATGATGTTGTGACACACCGCCCCAGACCATGACGGACCCTCCTCCTCCAAATCGATCCCGCTCCAGAGTACAGGCCTCGGTGAAATGCTCATTCCTTCAACGATAAACGCAATTCTGACCATCACCCCTGGTGAGACAAAACCGCGACTCGTCAGTGAAGAGCACTTTTTGCCAGTCCTGTCTGATCCAGCGACAGTGTGTTTGTGCTCATAGGCGACGTTGTTGCCGGTGATGTAAAGTGAGGACCTGCCTTACAACAGGCCTACAAGTGCAGCCTCTCTCAGCCTATTGCGGACAGTCTGAGCACTGATGGAGGGATTGTGCGTTCCTGGTGTAACTCGGGCAGTTGTTGTTGCCATCCTGTACCTGTCCCGCAGGTGTGATGTTCAGATGTACCGATCCTGTGCAGGTGTTGTTACACGGGGTCTGCCACTGCGAGGACGATCACCTGTCCGTCCTGTCTCCCTGTAGTGCTGTCTTAGGCGTCTCACTGTACGAACATTGTAATTTATTGCCCTGGTCACATCTTCAGTCCTCATGCCTCTTTGCAGAATGCCTAAGGCACGTTGACACAGATGAGCCGGGACCCTGGGCATCTTTCTTTAGGTGTTTTTCAGTGTCCGTAGAAAGGCCTCTTTAGTGTCCTAAATTTTCATAACTGTGACCTTAATTGCCTACCGTCTGAAACCTGTTAGTGTCTTAATGACCTTTCCATAGGTGCATGTTCATTAATTGTTTATGGTTCATTGAACCATTGAGCATGGGAAACAGTGTTTAAACCCTTTACAATGAAGATCTGTGAAGTTGTTTGGATTTTTTTATGAATTATCTTTGAAAGACAGGGTCAGAGACCCTATCAGAGAGCTGACTGGACTTAAAGAGACATATGTTTCCATCGTGGTTTAGGTGGACACATCCCTTAAGACCAGATCCAGATACATTTCCTCTGTTTTATTACATCTAAATGTTACCTCATTTGAAAAGAGAGGCTTGAGGTATAGGCAAAACAGATTGGGAGATCTGCATATAAGGTGAGGTGGTAACCTCTTCCCAAAGCTATACATGCATCTTAATAACAATAAACCATAAGTCACCCACAGGCGAACAGTCACCCACCCACCCGTTGTGACATTGTGCCTGCGGCGCCACTCTCATGCCAGCCTCCGCCAGCACCAGCTTCCTGCTGGCAGGGAAGCCAAGCATCAGCTGAGACGCCATGCCATGCCTGAGCCCATGTGTTAATATTGAACTGGCTTATCTGGTGCCACGCCAGCCCGAAATGGGAAAATTAAAAGAATGGGATTAGGGAGAGAGGCCCGAGGATTTCTTTATTTATTAGCTCCCTCGATCAACACTTCTTGAAGCCTGTCACCTTATCGGCAAATTCCTCTCCCGCACTCGGTCACGAGCGATGTAACTGTAATTTCATGGCTTCTGTAACCCACGCAAATGTGCCAGTGATTGGTATTACGGGTAAGGGGGGGGGGAATGCCCTGGGGAGGGTGTGCCCCCAGTTCCCAGTTTTCTTTAAAAAAAAACAAATACCAGATCAAAATGTGGGTGTTGTTGCTTTGCTTTTTTTCCCCTACCCCACCAACCATCAAACAGACAAACATCTAAACGAGGAAATTCATTCTTGTTTCAGTGATTAAACATCTCGTCTGCCTGGCGGATGACATTGTCATTCTTAAAAGGTTTAATCCCTGACCAATGTAGTCGAGTGGTGGAGTCATTCTTTTTTAAATCCATCCTAAACAGATTCTTATTGAATAGCAGATTCCATTAGGCCCAGTGAGGGATGCTTCCCTCTATGATAAGTAATGGAGTCGAGAAGAACGGACGGCCATGTGGGTGTAAAATAAAGGACCGAGCCTAGATGAGGAGGAGAGAGGGAGTGTGCGTACGAGAGGGAGATGAGGAGGGTATTTGATGCAGTGTTTCTAAACTACGGTCCTCAACTAGCCTATCCCCAAGATTGAACATTTTTGTTCAAGTGTGTAAGAGGAGAAAAAGACTGTGTGTAGAAGTGCATGCAGGGAAGAAGCGGCGTATGGAGCTGTTTCAGACCACACCCTTATCACAAGGCCAAGATCCAATGAGACTGCAACATGACCTCCAAACCTCCAATCAGGACATGATCAGGAAGTAGAAATTAGTTGTGACAGAGTCAACGATCAGCTCTCACAAGGGTTGGCTATTCACATGCATCAGTCCTGACCTGCACTTACCAAACTGAACAGGGATAATGGAACTCCTCCCTAGGGCAGCTACACAGGCTGTGTGTGCGCTTACGTCGGTGTGCATATGCGTTTGGTGCGTGTACACTACAGTACGCCCCTGAGTCGGAGGCTGTGGTCGGGACAGTGTGCTCACATACCAAGGAAAACCTTTAACACAGGAAGCAATTCATCATAACATGTATGTGGGAGATATTGTCTCCATATTGAACCAATTAGGGCCTGGCCAGTTTCATCATCCTCTATAACCTGGTTTACGTCCCAAATGGCACCCTATTCCCTACATAGTGCAAAACTTTTGACCAGGGCTTGGAACAATCCATAGGGCCCTGGTCAAAGGTATTGCACTACATAGGGAATAGGATGCAATTTGGGACGCAGTCCTGGTACTGGTCTAAGAGGAGCTGAGGGGCTGAGGGGGCTCTGGAGCGTGGTACAGTGTAATAATTGAATTTTGATTAAACACACATGGCCCGTGACCCTGCATGGATATACAGAAAGCTGCGACCTACCCACTACGAGATTTCTCTCTCTCTCTGTCTGTCTCTCTGTCTCTTTTTTTCAGAGCTGAGAACTTGCCAGAAAACAGGATGTACTTAAGGAGTTATGTAGGGAAGAGGTGAAGATGTATGAAATATATGAAACTCAGGGACAGCTGGAGAACAAAGATTTCTTTATGTCCGACTAGCCACCGCAGCTGTTTTGCTGCATTAGCAAATATGATGAGGTCTGATATGAAGTGTGGAGATCTTCACTGGTGTTCTACTGGAGATTGAGAGTATGTTTTCATCCCAAATGGCACCCTGTTTCCTATATAATGCACTCCTTTTGACCAGGGCACATGGGCAAGTGTACTATGTAGGGAATATAGTGCTATTTGAGACTCATGCTACACTCACAACGAACCTGGATGATTTGGGGATGTCGATGGGATGGGGGGTTAAGTTAATGTGTCCTCACCCACACATACACACACACACACAGATCGGCTTTACCACCAGCATGAAGGTCAAACCCAGTCAGTCTGGACATCAAAAGACTGACACCAAATCCCAGTAATGGTGCACGCTTTTACGCCACAGGTCCAATCTGGAGGTTCCATGTTGAGGTTGGAACCCAGAAGGAGGTCCTTAGGAATTTGATGTAGGTATGCATCCAAAATGGCACCCTGTTTCCTTTATACTGCACTACTTTGGCCAAAGGTAGTGCACTTTATAGGTCAGTAGGGTGCCATATGGGACAGACTAGCTGTAAGATGTCCGTGTATCTGCTGCTGGTGTGTTGGTTAGGGGTAGTCATGAAACGTACCAATGTCTTCAAATGATGTATATAACGCCAAAGACATTTACTTAGAAAGATCCTAAATGTCCCTTGTCTGTCACAAACGTTGAATAAAATTATATTTAAACTTTGCTGATTGTCTGTGGTGTTGGTCCCTCAGCTGGTAGAAGTTTTAGACAAAATAACCACAGGAAAGTATTATAAAAACCAACTTCAAAACACAGGTCTGTGTGTGGCAATTAAGTTATGTTTTGCTTATGACCGAAGGCACGTGCACAAGTCGCAAGTAGACGCACGCGAACCATGCTTACTAACTAAAGTCTTGTAGGTGTTTACATGGTTTTGCACAGAGGTGGAAAAAGTACCCAATTGTCATACTTGAGCAAAAGTATAGATTCCTTAATAGAAAGTTACTCAAGTAAAAGTGAAAGTCACCCAGGAAAGTAAAAGTTGAAAACTATTTGGATTTAAATATACTTAAGTATCAAAGTACATTTTAATTTAGTAAATTTTTGCCAAATATACTTAAGTATCAAAAGTTAAATTAAAAGTATAAATCATTTCAAATTCCTTATATTAAGCACAGCGAACGGCACCATGTTCTTGTAGACGCACTCCAACACTCAACCATTATTTACGAAAGATGCATTTCTGTTTCGTGAGTCCGTTAGAACATAGGCAGTAGGGATGACCACGTGTTCTCTTGATAAGTGCCTGAATTTCACAATTTTCCTGTTCTGCTAAGTATTCAAAATATAAGGAGGACTTTGGGTTGTCAGGGAAAATTGTATAGAGTAAAAAGCACAATATTTTCTTTAGAAATGTAGTAAAGTGAAAGTTGTCAATAATATAAATAGTAAAGTACAGATACCCCCCAAAAAACAACTTAAGTAGTACTTTAAAGTATTTTTACTAAATACTTTACACCACTGGTTTTGGCCTGTGCCAAATGATAGAAATGTCAACTTCAATACCGGTGCTCTAAAAAGTCAGGTAAATAATACTTACTTACTTTTGTGGATATTTAGTGAAAAATGTCAATCATTTGAAGGACCAACACCACAGACAATTGGCAGAGTAAGTTCAAATATAATTTTATTCAACATTCCGGCTTGTAGAGGACCTGAGAGGACCATTTCCAGAATCAACACTGTCATGTTCCAGAAGTTGAATTTAGAAATTCACCGTCTGGTCCCCAGGCAAGTTTAGGGGCTGGTTGAGTTTTGTGGGGCTAAGTGAAACATTATCCTCCACTCTTTCTTAGCCACAGTGTTCGGTGTCCTTTTATAGTTGCCTAGTGAATTATGGTAGACCTACAGTAAAGTTAACATTGGGTAAGTGCAAATGGGAATAGTGCAACTCTTAAGTTTGGCTCACTCCCTTTTCAAATACTGTACTTGGAGAACAGCAAAAACAAGCAAAAATGACCCCAGCCATTATCACATTGCTTGCTGTAACTTCATTCACCTCAGTCGATCTGTATATAATTAGCTGCTACACATTAAAGGCTCAGTGCACTCAAATTTGATTTTTATATACAGTTGAAGTCGGAAGTCTACATACACCTTAACCAAATACATTTAAACTCAGTTTTTCACAATTACTGACATTTAATCCTAGTAAAAATTCATTGTCTATGTCAGGATCACCACTTTATTTTAAGAATGTGAAATGTCAGAATAATAATAGAGAGAATGATTTATTTCAGCTTTTATTTATTTCATCACATTCCCAATGGGTCAGAAGTTTACATACACTCAATTAGTATTTGGTAGCATTGCCTTTAAATTGTTTAACTTGGGTCAAATGTTTCGGGTAGCCTTCCACAAGCTTCCCACAATAAGTTGGGTGAATTTTGGCTCATTCCTCCTAACAGACCTATTATTTGACCATGCTGGTTATTTATGAACATTTGAACATCTTGGCCATGTTCTGTTATAATCTCCAGCCGGCACAGCCAGAAGAGGACTGGCCACCCCTCATAGCCTGTTTCCTCTCTAGGTTTCTTCCTAGGTTTTGGCCTTTCTAGGGAGTTTTTCCTAGCCAACGTGCTTCAACACCTGCATTGCTTGCTGTTTGGGGTTTTAGGCTGGGTTTCTGTACAGCACTTTGAGATATCAGCTGATGTACGAAGGGCTATATAAATACATTTGATTTGATTTGACAGAGCTGGTGTAACTGAGTCAGGTTTGTCGACCTCCTTGCTCACACACACTTTTTCAGTTCTGCCCATAAATGTTCTATGGGATTGAGGTCAGGGCTTTGTGATGGACACTCCAATACCTTGACTTTGTTGTCCTTAAGCCATTTTGCCTTTGGAAGTCAAACTTCGGAAGTATGCTTGGGGTCATTGTCCATTTGGAAGACCCATTTGCGACCAAGCTTTAACATGTCTTGAGATGTGGCTTCAATATAGCCACATAATTTTCCTACCTCATGATGCCATCTATTTTGTGAAGTGCACCAGTCCCTCCTGCAGCAAAACACACCCACAACATGATGCTGCCACCCCTGTGCTTCACGGTTGGGATGGTGTTCTTCGGCTTGCAAGTCTCCCCCTTTTTCCTCCAAACATAATGATGGTCATTATGGCCAAACAGTTCTATTTTTGTTTCATCAGCGCAGAGGATATTTCTCCAAAAAGTACAATTTTTGTCCCCATGTGCAGTTGCAAAGCGTAGTCTGGCTTTTTTATGGCGGGTTTTGGAGCAGTGGCTTCTTCCTTGCTGAGCGGCCTTTCTAGGACTCGTTTTTACTGTGGATATAGATACTTTTGTATCTGTTTCCTCCAGTATTTTCACAAGGTCCTTTGCTGTTGTTCTGGGATTGATTTGCACTTTCCGCACCAAAGTACGTTAATCTCTAGGAGACAGAACGCGTCTCCTGCCTGAGCGGTATGACGGCTGCGTGGTCCCATGGTGTTTATACTTGCATAATATTGTTTGTACAGATGAACGTGGTACCTTCAGGCATTTGGTAACAATTTTTCTTGGATGATTTATTTTGATTTTCCCATGATTTCAAGCAAAGAGGCACTCAGTTCTTTTGTATTTAAAAAAATATATATTTTACCTTTATTTAACCAGGCAAGTCAGTTAAGAACAAATTCTTATTTTCAATGACTACCTAGGAACAGGCAGAACGACAGATTAGTACCTTGTCAGCTCGGGGGTTTGAACTTGCAACCTTCTGGTTACTAATCCAACGCTCTAACCACTAGGCTACCCTGCCGCCCCAGGGTAGGCCTTGAAATACATCCACAGGTTCACCTCCAATTGACTCAAATGATGTCAATAGTCTATCAGAAGCTTCTAAAGCCATGACATCTGTTTAAAGGCACAGTCAACTTCGTGTATGTAATCTTCTGACCCACTGGAATTGTGATACTGTGAATTATAAGTGAAATAATCTGTCTGTAAACAATTATTGGAAAAATTATTTGTGTCATGCACAAAGTAGATGTCCTATCTGACTTGCCAAAACTATAGTTTGTTAACAAGAAATGTATGGAGTGGTTGAAAACCAAGTTTTAATGACTCCAACCTAAGTGTATGTAAACTTTCGACTTCAACTGTATTTCCACACTATGAGGTTGGAATACTACTGTGAATTGATGATAATACCCTTTTAGTATAAGAGCTGTTTGAAAAGACCCGACATTTCTGCATGTTTTGGTAAAATGTAGTTTTGGCCTGCCTAGTGACATCACCAAGCAGTAAATGAGTTAATAGACCAATAAGAAAGAGTTACAAACCTCTCTGCCAATAACAGCTAATTTCCCCTCCCCACTCAGACCACTCCCAGTTTCGAAATTGCACCTTGTTTATTCAACAATTCTAACTTCCAACAGTACATTGAGACCCGATGAGTTTCTAAAAATTTACTTAAAAATATATATTTAAAAAAATGTCAGAAGTACGGACTTCAGTGTCCTCATATGTAGCTACGGCCCTAGGTTGCCTGAACATTCATGTGTCACACCAAACACACACAGAACATGTTCTCAGAATATAAGATATTAATGGTCGAGACAAGTTTCATGGGAACACTGCAAAACACATTCCTGTGTCCAATGACATTTAAAACAGAACGCTCTGTCATTGTCGCATGGAGGTTTTTGACTAGTTCCCAGCTTGTTCCAGGGACGTACCTAAATACATGTTTAGGACGCCGCCTGATGGTCCCAAAGAATCGTTTTCCAAATAAACCACACCACCCATTGTTACTGTTGCGGAGCCCATCAAGGCCCTGATTGGTGAACCATTGATCTATTTACAGCTCTTTGCCTGTTGGCAAGGTTAGGGACACCCATCGACACAAACAGTGCTTTTAACATACACTATTTTCAATCAAACATTTCTCGAACAAGTCAACATACAGATTTAATATTGCCCTGCCATTTGGGCACACGCTGGTTGAATCAACGTTGTTTCCACGTAATTTCAATTAAATTAAGTTGAACTAATGTTGAATTGACGTCTGTGCCCAGTGGGCTAACCAAAACGCCTAAATTGGTTCTCAGGGGGTGTTTGCTAACATACCTTAAATGTTCCTGTAACTATCTGGACACTCAAATATCAGGGGAACATTACGGGTAACGTTACACAGCAGCAGTTTGGTTTAAGGTAGGGCTCTAATCAATCCGCATCGCAGAAGTTCAGCGTGAATGAAATGTAAACCGACGTTCCCACTTTAGCGTAGACTGCATTCACAGTGAACGCTGCATAGGTCGGCTGCATTATTCGGATCGATCAGAAATGACCGTTACTTTTCTATCGTGGAATCTGTAACATGCTGATCACACTGGCTCTGCGCGTGTATCTGCGTGCGCATGTTGATTTAAAAAAAAAAATCCCCACCAGGGACACCATTTCTAAAAAATAAATCTTAGATTTATACTTTAACTTCGTCGAAAGATCATTTCCGACGGTATGCTTACGTTCGATTCATAAGAAATACCGAACATTAAAAAAACTAGTTTACGCAGGTTCTAAGAAGCCCGTTTGTAATTTACGCACCTGTGATCTATAAATCTCAAATTAACACTAAAATCGACGGCACCTGAACGTGCCATACAATCAGAGATTTCCCCTTATAGAATGCTAGCACAGATGAGGGTTTAGTCAGGAATAGCCATGGATCATCATGTGCAATAAAGTCATTCCGGTCTCTGAAAACTCTCACCTTCGAAAAGCACGGTTTTCAATGTCTTCCAATAAACGCAAGAAAAGCCATGGTTACTTTTTTCTAATTTGACACACTATTTAAAGAACATCGCATCTCGTTTTTAATTCAAAACGCCGTGCGTCTGGCAATTAAATCAGCACACCTTTAATTTATAATTCCTAACAAATTGTTCATAATGCTAATGCAAATTTAACCACAGGCTTGGACGCATATGCGTCCCAAACTGCAATACCCCTACATAACCAGCAGGATAATCATTTACGGCAAGTCTAGACTTTGTGTAGAGATAAGATCATTTCCATGTCAAAGCAACGTTCTATAAATAACTACTTATACGTGGTTTTCTGGGTGAGTCATAGTTAAGATCAAAATTGATCGTAAGTCAATTTTTAGAAATGAGGCTCCAGATGCATTTATGACAGGCAGGTGAAAATCCCGAAACCCATTGTGAGTTAATTAATTTGAAGACAGGTCGAAACACACATGAAACATTCATGGACATTTAGCTAGCTTGTTGCTTGCTAATTTGTCCTGGGAGATAAACATGTGGTTTTTATTTTACCTAAAATGCACATGGTCCTTTTTTTTTGTGTTGTACAAAATCCTGTGTTATCTACACTGGTAATTAATCCACAGATAAAAAGGGGAAACCTAGTTCGTTTTTAGTTAGTTTGCTTTGATTAATCTCCCCTCTTCGTCTTTCTTCTTCTTTTGTGAATTTTATATGGCCCCTCTTCGTCTTTCTTCTTCTTTTGTGAATTTTATATGGCGGTTGGCAACCAACTTTAAGGTGCATTACCACCACCAACCAATGAGTAGATGCTACGCAGACGCCGGCAAGCAGTTTGGATGAAATGATTGAATAACATCTGTGTAAATGTATTTTGCAATGCGGCTGGTTTGGTCAGCATGTAACGCTTCAGCTTTACAGCTTGAATAGAGCCCTTAATGTTGAAGGCAGTGTTCAGTCTGGTTTAACCACTGTAACCCAATCAGCTGGGAGTCTCCCTGTGTCACTTTATGATTTTACTCACTCGACTTCTATAAAGACAAGCAAACGTTACTGTCCAGGGGTCGGTGACCTCAACCCAGCCTTCCTGTTATTCCAGTTTGGCTTTTCTCACAGACCATAGTAGAGGTGCCTATAGGGGACAAGTTTCTGTAGGGCCTCTCTGATATTTTGTGTGTGTGTAAAAAAGAGAGATAAGGGATGCAGAGTCTGGGGAGTGGAGAGGTTTTGTGTCTGAACTCCTTGACACCAGGGTTTGCTTGGGCGTCTGAGTGTGTAAATCAGTGTGCCTATTAATGGAGCAGCTAAATTCTCCCTAGTCTGATCCACCTAACACACACACACACAACTATTCTTCTCATCTCTCCCCCCTCTCCACTCTCCCTTGTCGGGCTGTGGGTGCAATCAATGGAGGCTGCAATGCAGGGTTATTTATCCAAAGGGGTTGAGATTGTTTTCGGTGGAGCAGTAGAGGTTCCGCAGTGGACGCAGGAAAAGACTGTCCTTTTCTAAACTGTGTGTGTGTGTTTGTGAAACATGGAGAACGAGAGTGTGAGCATATTTGTGTGTGTGTGTGTATGTATATGTGTGTGTTCCGTAATATCAGCGCTCCACACTTGTGGAGTTAGTGGCTATAAAGCACTCGGCCATATGAGGAATGGCCTCCTCTCTGTCGGGTGAGTGGAGGGAAGGTTAGGCCCAGCTCAGCCTCTACTCTGCAGCTCTCTTCTCTCCTGGGAAGTGTCCTATAAATCTCCCAACTCTTATCCTTGTGCTGTATTGATAAGCCCTGCTAAGACAAAAGACAAGGAATTGTGACAAAATGGGGGCTTGTCCGGCATATTGTTTCCCATGAGTATGGTAGTCGCTCTAGTCAGCTACTAGAAAGCTCTGCTGTGCCCAGATACACTTTTGGGTGGAGTTTGTGTCACTGACATCCACCTTGAGAGGTTATAAGATTGGTGGCATCATTTAAATTGGACTTTAAGTTGGAAGCATTTGTGGAAAACCCTACATGTGAGATGCTAGAAAAATGTACAAATTTTTCACATCCCTAAAATGTCTGCAAGATATTTGGTCACTGCACCTCCAACGTATTCTTGTGGGAAAGGCTCAGAAAGTGTACGCTTTCTCTCTTAACCAGAGTTCAGATGATGACACTGTTAATGCTGCTATACCTCGGGCTTACGAGTTAGTCCCAGAAGCAGTTCCGTAAATTATCAAAGACAGAATCACAAAAGCCAGGTTGAGTTCGCAAGGGGAAAAGCGTATCTCAAGCAGTCAAGGACCTTGAGGATTTAAAGACTCTCAATCTTCTCGAGCAGTTCAAGAATTGCCTTGACGAAAAGGAGCACGAGGATCTCACTCTTGAGAAAGTTGCTGTTCTTGCAGATGAGTTTGTGTTGACGTATAAAACTACCTTCACAAACAAAGAACCCCGTAGTTATCCGTACACAAAAAGCAACCCAGAGAAGTAATCTCCTACTGTGAGGTTTCAGTCCTTTTTCTACAGTATCAAAAGATAAAGATCGGCAGAAAACTGTTTTTGTATCTGACAGTTTGTCAGTACTGTTGTGAGAAAGGACACATGATATTTAAGTGTCCTAAGTTGAAACAGAAAAATGAGCGAGGAAAAAGCAGTTTCTTCTTGTGGGAACACTCCAGCCCATTAAATCTCTGGTTGGGACTGGTATCTCCTAAACCAGATTTTGGATCAGATGTGTTTGAACCCTTTGTTTCAGATTTGTGTCTCTGCTGTGTGGCGAATCTGTTTAACATCCGGTGAATATACCTCGAGACACTAGGGCAGCCCAGTCCTTTATTTTTGTAGTGTGTTTTGCCTTTTCCTGACACGTCAGCAACTGATTACAGTGTGTTAGTACAAGGCGTGGAGATGGGTTGCATGGAAGTTCCTTTGTTTAATGTGGAACTCGAGTCAGATCTTATTTCTGCTTCCGTAGTTGATGGAGTGAGACCTAGCCTACTGGTGAAGGGGGTCTCATTCATTTTGGGAAACGATTTGGCTGGAGGGAAGGTCATGCCAAATCCTGTCATTTCGAAAGAACCCAGAGTAGAGGAACCTGATGGGTTATCAGAAAAGTATCCATTTTGTTTCCATTTTGTTACGTTCCCCAGAAAGAAAACAAAATAATGTCGCTCAAACAGAAAGTGGTACTAACAAAGGGTCATTGACAACAACCAAAATTGAACAGTTGGGGTTTTAGGAGAGGTTGTGAAAGACACTCATGGGGGTGTCCACTGAAAGTTGACTTGCAACAACAACAACAACCTAAATGACACCCACCATAACCTCAACACGGGGGCCCCTCAGGGGTGCGTGCTAAGTCCCCTCCTGTACTCCCTGTTCACTCATGACTACACAGCCAGGCACGACTCCAACACCATCATTAAGATTGCCAATGACACAACAGTGGTAGGCCTGATCCCCGACAACAATGAGACAGCCTATTGGGAGAAGGTCAGAGACCTGACCGTGTGGTGCAAGGACAACAACCTGCTCCCACAAGAAGAAACAGCATTTTCACAATTCTCATTGTTCTGTTTCAACGTAGGACACGAAGAGCTCATGTGTCCTTTCTCACGGCAGTAATGACAAACCGGTGGATACGAAAAACAGTTCTCTGCCGATTTTTATATTTGGGCACTAGAAATGGACTGACAATAGGGATAACTACTGGGTGCTTTGTTTGTGAAGGTAGTTGTATGTGTCAACACAAACTCATCTGCAAGAACTGCAGCTTTCGCAAGAGTGAGATCCTTGTGCTCATAAATGTAGGTCGCAACCTTTTTGTGAAGGCAATTCTTGAACTGCTTGAGAAGTATGAGTCTTTAAATCCTCAAGGTCGTCGACACCTTGAGAACCACACCACCGATCAAAAAGACATGCTTGTTCCCTTGCGAACTCAGTGGCTTTGTGATTCTGTCTTTTGTAATTTACATTAATGTTGTCGGTATGCTTCTGGGACTTACTCGTAAGCCCGTAGGAGAGCAGCATTAACAGTGTCATAATCTGAACTCTGGTCAAGAGATAAAGCGGCGTACACTTTCTGAGCCTTTCCCACAAGAACACTTTGGAGGAGCAGTGACCAAATATCTCGCGGCCATTTTAGGAATGTGGCAATCCACTCAAACAGAGTAAAATATACATCCACCTCCTTTTCATTGAAAAGGCGGTACAAGCCGGCTGTTCCGACCAAAATCAAACTATTGAGGGTACAGGATGGCCTGACTGGATTAGAGTGTTTCCAGATCTATCGCTCTCTTATCCCTCTTTGTCTTCTTTGCCTCTCATCTTTAGTCCACAGAAGTGAAAAAGATATTTGGCCTTCTTTATGATTTACATAAAGGGGATATATTGTCTAGCTCGAAAACCAGTTATGTTGAAACTTGCCGTTCAATCCGACACGGAGTACCCTATCAGCAGTTCAATGGCCAACGTTGAGCCCATTGGAGGAACTGTGTGTGACCATCCATCCTGCAGGGATTTCAGAGGTCAGGGAAATGACACGCTAGGTCTCAGCATCCATCCTGCAGATGAAGACAGATCTTCTCCCCCCTGAAGTATCCCTACTGTCATCTTTATTACAAAGGCTGCAGCAGGGAAACTTGGGAAAAGTCACAAGGCAAGAGCCATCTCAGCTTTCTGCTGAGGTCTGGGGTGTGCTGCCCTGCTGTGCGTCTGCGCGATGGGGGACCGGGGTGTACTCTCACTGGCCTGATAGATGAGCTACATGAGCCTGAAAGCCATCTTTAAAACATATGGGTGTGACACTCCTAATCTACACAGTGCAACAGAAAGTGATGGGGAGAATGTGTTGTACAGTAGGTGGGCGAGCTGGATATTCTAGATGTGGTATCAGTATGGATATCCGACACCACTACGGTGAATACAGCGGTTCATCGATTTGTTATAGCCAGAGTTGTGTTGCAGCGGGAGGTTGCTTGCTGTGGAGGGGGTTCATGGTGAGGACATAGGAGCGGAGTGTTTTCCTTTACGAAAGTAATTTTAATGGCGGGATAACGTCATTTACAAAAGGCGGCCATGTTCATTAAATGATCACTTTATTTACAAAAATCTCAAATGACAAAATGAAAGCAGAAAGACAGTCATACAGTACAATTAGTTCCCTTGCTGCCAGACATACTCAAAAACCACAGATGACATTATGTTTACAGTACACCGTTCTCAGTGCAGATTCTAGATTCTCATAGGAGTATAACGATGACTTGAAGCGCTATGGTGGTGGTCATCAACCCACTGGTACTGGAGAGCTACACGGTGTGGCTAATGTTGTGTTGGAACAAAAGCCTGTACTGTAACCCTCCGGGACCTGAGCTCGTGTCCACGGGTGAATCTCAAGTCTTTCCTTGGTTCCTTGTATCCTCATCTCCTCAGATTTGATGTTCAAATGCATTTTTACATGTTTTATTTGACCCCTTTTTCTACCCAATTTCTAGGTATCCAATTATTCAAATGCATTTTGAGGAGAAGACAAGGAATGAAGGACAAAGAAGCAAGGAGAGACTAAGTCTCGCTTCACAGGCTCTACTCCTGACATTGGGGGTACATGCAGACAGGAGAAGTGGACTCGGAATAGTTCGTATGTGCTGGTTGGGTGAAAAATAGGATGCCAAAAGAGGGGCATAATTTAAAACGACAGCATTCAGACAGCATGTTGTTGTTTTTCACTTTCGCCCTGAAACGACAGAAAAGAGGTTGCATGCAGTATTTTGTTGTTGAACTTATATATTTGATAGAGTCAGTGTTAAATTCTCATGTGATGCCTAGCAGACTGTACAGTGTGGGCTCATGTACATATAATTTTGAATGTCATACAGCTGTAATAAGAATGTCATGCAGATGTAATAAGTGGACATTCAAAATGACATTCTATACAGAAGTATGTGGACACCCCTTCAAATGAGTGGAATCTTCTATTTCAGCCACACCACGTTGCTGACAGGTGTATCAAATTGAATACACAGCCATGAAATCTCGCCCTTTCCTGTTTCAGCAGGACAATGCCTCCGTGCAAAAAGCAAGGTCCATACAGAAATGGTTTGTCGCGATCGGTGTGGAAGATCTTGACTGGCCTGCACAAAACCCTGACCTCAACCCCATCGAATACCTTTGGGAGGAATTGGAATGCCGACTGCGAGCCAGGCCCAATTGCCCCAACATCAGTGCCCACCCCACTAATGCTCTTGTGGCTGAATGGAAGCAAGTCCCCGCAGCAATGTTCCAACATCTAGTGAAAAGCCTTCCCAGAAGAGTGAGGGCTGCTATTGCAGCAAAAGGGGGACCAACTCATGATTTTAGAATGAGATGTTCGACAAACAAGTGTCCAAATACTTTTGGTCATGTCGTGTATGTACAAGACGTGCAAACTGTTATAAAGTGGCTCATCTCTCGTGGACAGACTTCATAACATGTAAATGGTAGCGGATGCAGTTACATGACATGTTTGTTCTGGGTTTCCACAATTACACAGCGAATGACTCGCCAAAGCCTGTTGTCTCTAACTAACATGCTATAGACTTGAGATTCACCCGTGTACCCCGGTGCGGCGTGTCTAACATGCTATACTCGTGTACCCACCCTCAGGGTGAGATCTGGGTTCTTCTATAGGTGTCGTTGGTGATGGAGAGACGTGTGAGTCTGGCACCGTAGTAGTCCACTATGTAGTCAGACTTATCCGATGGACCCACTATCTAAAAGGAAGGAACAGAGGAAAGACATCAGGTTACACACGGTGAAAACCTGGGTCCAGCAGATAATACACTTCTGATTTGGTACTCAGCAATCGCAGCGGAGTGGGACTAGTGAACTTACACACACCTGAGTGTGTAAAGGGAGCAGAAGCTGAGTCCAGCTACGTACAGCTTCCTCCTCTCCCCCAGTCCCATCCAGACATAATCAATGAATATAAATTATCACATGTCCCAGGTGTTTACTCATTAGTTCTCAAAGATGCATTTGCCCGCTCCGACGTTGCTTTTAGTCGAGGTAGTTAGCCGTTAAAATATGGGGCTTTAGCGTGACGTCTAAATGGGCTCTCCGGGGACGTGGAACTCTTTATCAAAATTGTCACTCTTTAAAAAGGTGGAGAACGAGAGAACCTGGCCGAAGCCTATACAGCTAATTGAGAATGTAAGTGTTTTGCTGTGCGCGACAGCCGAAGCTGCTTAAAAGCATTGCTCTCTTAGGGCCTTCAATAAGAAATTAGGAGAACAATAAACAGTGCGCCCGTCGCCTCGCTTAATCAAAGTGGCCAAACGCACGCCAACGCCCCTTTCTAAGGAAATAGCGACTTTATAAAGGCCTGCATCCACAGTAGGATGTGGAGGAGAACTGGGGAGGACGAGAAAAAGTATACTGTTTCTCTATCACGTGTATGTGTTTTTGTCTCAGATGTGATACAGGGAACTGTTTTGGTAAAATTCTGGAAAAATCGCATTTATGATGCACAGTTAAAAAAAACTATTTTTAAGGATAAGGACACAGGTTTCATTCAACACGGGAAACGAATGAACAAACCAAACAAATAAGTGTGCTTTTCGTCCTATAAAATCTGGCCATGTTGACAACCAGTTAAAGCTAAAGGCTTTCTCTGTCCACGTGGCCTTATTCACAACCCTAAGTGTATACCGTAGCAAAAGTTTGCAACAGAAAGCGGAAAAAATTCAAGTAGTCCCTCCCCGTTTTGGCCGACTTGCTTCCATTTGGTTCCTAGTGAACACAAACCATGTATGGTATCCTGTAAACACTGGTTCCTTAATGGAGACGGCGAAGGTAAAGAGGGGTGAGCTGAGGCCCTAACAGGATGACAAATGGACTGGCCTCTCTTTGTCAGGCTCGGGGGCCATAAATGGGGGGTTAGGGGGGTCCTGGGGGACGAGGAGGGGATGGGGCTAGAGAAGCCCCTTTGCGAAAACACATCACAGTCTCATTAACCCCCATTCATAGAGAGGTTAGTGCTGAGCAGAGGGCCACACAGACACAGGTGCTCTTCTGAATACAAACAGACACACAGACACACACACACACACACACAGCATCTTCCTGACTGGCTTGGCTATGCTTCTGTTCAGTGTTACGTGGCCTGCTCTGATTAGTGTGTGTGTTTTGCTTGACCATTGCATCAAAGCCCAAGATGTTCTGTAAGGACCAACTTTGCTCCACTCGTTTGATTACCATCACTGTTCGGGTTCAGACACACCAGCGCGCTGAACTATCGGCAGACAAACGCTACATCCCACATTCGGTGCGACGTGTGCGAGCCTTTAGTGGAAGAGAGCGACTGTTTATTCACGGGGGTGCACTCAAATTGAGAAACGTCTTTTGAAATCGTAGAAATAGCTTTGTAAAACATACAATTATCATACTGATAACATCACAGTGGTTTCCTAACTTCTGTTTGCAGTGTGACCCAATGAGCCTTTTAATGTTTCTTGTGACCAACCAATGTAGTCATCTGCTGTGACCCAAAAGGAACCAGCTTCTACCCACAATTAGGGATCACTGACCTAACACACCCTTGTCATCACCACATTGGATGCATAAACATTTACTTTCAATGTCACTGTGAGAAGACCATGGATTTTCACACACATAACCAAAAGATAGAGGGATTACTTAGCAGCTCTGTGTTCCACAGCTGTTCCCTGAATGCCACTTACCTGCATTGAGATCAACATGAAATCCACCAAGCTCCCAATCCCACAGAAGCCCACAGTGCAGAACTTGAGCAGCCCTAGAGAGAGAGAAAGAGAGAAGCAGAGAGAGACAGAGAATGAAAGGGGGAGACATAGTCAATGTGGGATGAAGCTTAAAGGGGCACACCATGTCTCTTTTTAAAGTAGGTATAAATAAAATCCTGCCTGGCCCCTAATCATAATTTGCTACCTATTGTGTGAGCAACGCTTCGTTGTTTACATGAAAACTCTCCCATCCAGGCGACTGGGCAACGTTTCAGTTTATCCCCCGTGTTCCGTTCCAACTTTGCCCGTGTGACGCAGAATGGGAAATTAACTTGCAAGGCGAAGGTGAACGATTTGGAATGCTTTCAGTGCTGGGTGAATATGTGTCTGAGTGGAGAGGGTGTATGTGTGCACGTGTGTTTTTTTGCTGCCTGCTTTGCTTTCAGAGAGAAATGGTGCTAAGTCAACTTTGTTTCCAAAACAACGGAGGATTGGGAACAACAGGTCTTTATCGGTGAGAGGGGCAGTGAAGTGGAGTATGAATGTGTGCAGCCGCAGGTCGTGCTTTAACTGTGCACTGAGAGTGTGAATTGGATGCATGAAAACCCAGAGCAAGGGCAGTCATTCAACTAGACACATTCTCCTTTCAACATTCAAATGTCACTAGCCTACAACATAGTCAAATCACTACACTAGCCATATCTTAGGGCGGGTGACATCACTGGGCAAAGGCTACTGGTGCTCGCTAGCCCCACATCTTCCACACGCACGCACACAACTAAACGATGAGCAAATTCTGGAAACGGCAACTCTTGTGATTAAAACACAATTACTCCAAATCATTATTAACAACAATGTACATTTCTCTATTGGGGGGAGGGGTTACGTAGGTAGCTTTGTTGATTTTTAAAACAATGGCCATCAGGTGTCTGCTCTACAAAACCACTGCCCATCTTGCCAGCTTAATACGCCACTGTTCCATGGCGATGCCCACGCCAACCATGCCAAATCACGCTGCTAAGTGCAGCCTCTAAAGCTTGCTCATGCCCGTCCAAAGGAAAAACAAAAAAGCCCCTGAAATGTGAAGAATCTTGGATGGATTTTTAAAGCAAATAAGCCTTGCAAATACTTGAATAGAATATATAATAGATACATAGCACACCAATACTCGTCCTGAACTTTACAGCAGGGCTCTCCAACCCTGTTCCTGGAGAGCTACTGTCCTGTAGGTTTTCACTCCAACCCTAATCAACCACACCTGATTCTAGTAATTACCTGGTTGATAAGCTGAACCGGGTTAGTTACAACTGGGGTTGGAGTGTAAACCTACAGGAGGGTATCTCTCCAGGAACAGGTTTGGAGAACTCTGCTTTACAGCAATGATAAGTCAAAGGTCATACTGTAAACCAGGGTTATTAAAATATTACCCTACGAGGTCCGGAGCTTGCTGTTTTCTGTTCTATATGATATTGAATTGCACCCACCT
The DNA here is from genome assembly GCF_034236695.1 of Oncorhynchus nerka. Lineage (NCBI taxonomy): Eukaryota > Metazoa > Chordata > Actinopteri > Salmoniformes > Salmonidae > Oncorhynchus > Oncorhynchus nerka. Next base: position 51,557,225 of record NC_088419.1, on the reverse strand, counting down.
GATGTCCCAGGTCTAAATCAGTCCCTGATTAAAGGGGAACAATGGAAAAACGCAGTGGAACTGGCTTCGAGGTTCAGAGTTGAGTTATAGGACTATAGGCCTACCTAAAGCTGGGTATCCCAGGTAGAAGCGATCAGCACCTAACCACCCCAGGAAGAGGGACAAGGCCACTGCTATTTTGTAGGAGTAACCGCTCCTGCAAAGAAATCCCATTTTAGTTTGAAGCAGTTCACTAATGCTTTACATGTGTAGACATTACATATGATGGGGTATTATTTAGGCTAATCAATATCAATAAAAAAAATACTTTCAGGGTCATATTCAATAGGCATGAAACGGGAAGGTACTATCTGGTGTGTATTCACTTGGAACAAAATGAAAGCAAACAAAACGGGGAGGGACCTACCTGACTTTTCCCAACATACATGTTTTGCTACGGTGTGCACTAATGAATACACCCGAACATGTCCAATAAGAAATGTTTGTTTCGATTTTCCGTTGCAAAACGTTTTGCTATGTTGTGCCCTTATAAGTATTCAACATTTCCACAGTGCCGAATGTCTGGTAATACAGATACATACACATTCCTGCAGGGGATGCTCTGGTTGAAGCCCACTTCCTCTCCGCTGAACCGAAACTCTGTCCCGTTGGACAAGCGGCAGCTGACATTCGGAGCAGGTAGGCATTCCACTAAAAAAAACAGATAGGCCAGGCTAAATCAACACAAAAAAACACAGGAAAAACGTGTCGATTGATTGTGAGTTTGGGTACTTACACACACACAGATTCAGAGCTGTCATATATTATAAAGATTTTATATACAGCGTTTTCTGAAAATATTCAGACCCCTTGCCCTTTTCCACATTTTGTACCGTTACAGCCTTATTCTAAAATGTATTGAATTGGTTTTTTCTCTCATCAATCTACACACAATAACCCAAAATGATGAAGCAAAAACAGGTTTAGACATTTTTGCTGATTTATATATCTTTTTTAAAACATCACATTTACATAAGTATTCAGACCCTTTATTCAGTACCTCGTTGAAGCACCTTTGGCAGCGATTACAGCCTTGAGTCTTCTTCGGTATTACGCTATGCTTGGCACACCAGTATTTTGGGAGTTTCTCCCATTCTTATCTGCAAATCCTCTCAAGCTTTGTCAGGTTGGATGGGGGAGCATCATCGCAGCTATTTTCAGGTCTCTCCAGAGATGTTCGATCGGGTTCAAGTCCGGGCTTTGGCTGGGCCACTCAAGGACATTCAGAGACTTGTCCCGAAGCCACTCCTGCGTTGTCATGGCTGTATGCTTAGGGTCGTTGTCCTGTTTGAAGGTGAAACTTCGCCCCAGTCTGAGGTCCTGAGTGCTTTGAAGCAGGTTTTACATTTACATTTAAGTCATTTAGCAGACGCTCTTATCCAGAGCGACTTACAAATTGGTGCGTTCACCTTAAGACATCCAGTGGAACAGCCACTTTACAATAGTGCATCTAAATCTTTTAAGGGGGGTGAGAAGGATTACTTTATCCTATCCTAGGTATTCCTGAAAGAGGTGGGGTTTCAGGTGTCTCCGGAAGGTGGTGATTGACTCCGCTGTCCTGGCGTCGTGAGGGAGTTTGTTCCACCATTGGGGGGCCAGAGCAGCGAACAGTTTTGACTGGGCTGCACGGGAACTGTACTTCCTCAGTGGTAGGGAGGCGAGCAGGCCAGAGGTGGATGAACGCAGTGCCCTTGTTTGGGTGTAGGGCCTGATCAGAGCCTGGAGGTACTGAGGTGCCGTTCCCCTCACAGCTCCGTGGCAAGCACCATGGTCTTGTAGCGGATGCGAGCTTCAACTGGAAGCCAGTGGAGAGAGCGGAGGAGCGGGGTGACGTGAGAGAACTTGGGAAGGTTGAACACCAGACGGGCTGCGGCGTTCTGGATGAGTTGTAGGGGTTTAATGGCACAGGCAGGGAGCCCAGCCAACAGCGAGTTGCAGTAATCCAGACGGGAGATGACAAGTGCCTGGATTAGGACCTGCGCCGCTTCCTGTGTGAGGCAGGGTCGTACTCTGCGGATGTTGTAGAGCATGAACCTACAAGAACGGGCCACCGCCTTGATGTTAGTTGAGAACGACAGGGTGTTGTCCAGGATCACGCCAAGGTTCTTAGCGCTCTGGGAGGAGGACACAATGGAGTTGTCAACCGTGATGGCGAGATCATGGAACGGGCAGTCCTTCCCCGGGAGGAAGAGCAGCTCCGTCTTGCCGTCTTGTTTTCATCAAGGATCTCTCTGTACTTTGCTCGGTTCATCTTTCCCTCAATCCTGACTAGTCTCTCAGTCCTAGCCACTGAAAAACATCCCCATGATGCTGCCACCATGCTTCACCGTAGGGATGGTGCCAGGTTTTCTCCAGCTGTGACACTTGGCATTCAGGCCAAAGAGTTCAATCTTGGTTTCATCAGACCAGAGAATCTTGTTTCCCATGGTCTGAGAGTCCTTTAGGTGCCTTTTGGCAAACTCCAAGCGGGCTGTCATGTGCCTTTTTACTGAGGAGTGGCTTCCGTCTGGCCACTCTACCATTAAGGCCTGATTGGTGGAGTGCTGCAGAGCTGGTTGTCCTTCTGGAAGGCTCTCCCATCTCCACAGAGGAACTCTGGAGCTCTGTCAGAGTGACCATCGGGTTCTTGGTCACCTCCCTGACCAGTTTGGTCCCCCGATTTCTCAGTTTGGCCAAGCGGCCAGCTCTAGGAAGAGTCTTGGTGGTTCCAACCTTCTTCCATTTAAGAATGATGGCGGGCACTGTGTTCTTGGGGACCTTCAATGCTGCAGAAATGTTTTGGTGCCCTTCCCCAGATCTGTACCTCGACACAATCCTGTCTTAGAGCTCTACGGACAATTCCTTCGACCTCATGGCTTAGTTTTTGCTCTGACATGCACTGTCACCTGTGGTGCATGCCTTTCCAAATCATGTCCAATCAATTAAATGTACCACAGGTGGACTCCAATCAAGTTGTAGATACATCTCAAGGATGATCAATGCAAACAGGATGCACCTGAGCTCAATTTCGAGTCTCATAGCAAATGGTCCGAATAGTTATGAAAATAAGGTATTTCTGTGTTTTTAAATATTTTTTTAAATTAGCAATAATTTAAAAAACCTGTATTCACTTTGTCATTATGGGGTACTGTGTGTAGATTGAGGGGAAAATGAATTTAAGCAATTTTAGAATGAGGCTGTAACGTAACAAAATGTGGAAAAAGTCAATGGGTCTGAATACTTTCCGAATGCACTGAATAGCCTATGTATTTCAGTATGCATTTTGAAAATGAAGGACATATTCAAATTGATGTGTCCTAATCAGCAACCATAACAATTCAGTTTTAAAAACTATATTTAAACTCTGACTTTTTTTCGGGAGGACCTTGGGTCACCCAAAGACAATTCATGTTACCCACAAAATACCACATACATTGAAATGCATAACCACTCACCCCAAGCTATCATGTCCTTGCAGTTCGCAGGTTCCTGAGTGGCATCATCTATCCGTGGTTCTTTGCAAAGATACTTGAACAGCATTAAGGCAATGACCAAATATGAACTATCACTCACAGCATATTAAATAATACAACATATCAAACAAGTTGTGCTTGTGTCGTGATGTTGATATGCTGCACCCATTCAGTCAGTCATTATCATCAGCGTTCTGAGGAACACTACATTACACAACAATAATGTATAGAGGTAACTAGTTATCTAGCTAGCTTTTAGACCAAGATGTACTCTTAAGGAGCCTACTGTTACTCCTTAAGGTCCAAGGACCATATGTTATTTTCAGAGAGACTGGCCCTGGCAGCCAAAAACTCCATCTAAACGTGAATCGATTCTTAATTGCGATATGGTTCTAGAAACATAAAGCCCTTTACTTTCATATCACATTAAAATAAATCAACAAATGCAAAACGTACACTGTTTTAACCGGCTTAATCACAGTTGCAGCCAACAGTATTTTTGAGTGAAAACACATTTCTGGCAGCCTTCTTCCGTTACACACTAGATCATTGCTGCGGGATGTAGATAAACTGAAATAATTTAGCCAAATTAGGCTAAAAAAATAAATAAAGTCCACTAAATATTACTCATGTCTATACAGACATAAATAAAATATTTCAAAATAGGCTACCACACTAAAGAGCATAATGTATCTACAGATATCAATAGCACCTTAAAAACTAGCTATGGATTAAGTTTTATCACAAGCACTCAAAGTCAGGAAGGCTGTAATTTGGGCAGTGTGCTTACAAACTGGTGTAAACCTTCACACGTTTTGAACAGGCTATATTTCAGAAATTACCAAGAGAGACTCATGTCTACCATACCCAACAAATGACAGCAATAGGCTAATGCTATTTATTTTACAAAAGCCTACTTATAGGCCTAACCTATCTTAAACGAAATACAGAGCACACAATTAAAGACTGATCAAACTTAATTTAGCCAACGAAAAAGTCAACAGAATAAAACAAAACACGTTTTATATATTTAAAGAACTGGTTTAGATGAGTAAATAGGCCTACATTAATAACAATGACATGCAATAACAACAATGATAAAACAAATGATTATGAACAAATTAATAAAGTTCCAAAATTGTATCCTACCTGAATAGCAAGTTACACAGTAGCCTGCATTTGGCAATTTGTGTGGTATAAAAAATACAAAATTCTGCTCATGTCTTCTATCACGTAAATGACATAGACATGCATGAAATGTGTTTTTATGTAATGCCAATGCTTTTCCAAACCGTGCAAAAAAAATAAAAAATAAATTGAAATCCTAAAAACGTGTCTGCTCAACTGTATGCCACTACGCAAATGTGATTATAGATGCATGCAAATCTTTATTACAGAGGGGGTGGATATTTTCTCTCGCTGGAACGTGGAGATATGGCCTTGTGGGAACAGAACAGTACACTAACCCTGTTAAAAATGTGTATCAATTTAATCTATTTTATTTTTCCCTGGTATTAAAGATCCGCGCATGCTTCCAAAACCGTACCGCAAGCGATGCACGTTAATGTTCAGATCCGAGACCGTTTCACAATTTGATGAGTTAGGTACATTGTTTCCCAAAAGTACACACTTCGCAGGCTTGTGTTGTTAGCTAGCTAGCTAGCTAGCATGTTACCAGATAGAGCTAGACAGGTAACGTTAGCTAGCGAACTGGAATCAAAACCCTGTCATTGTCGTGATTTGCTAAAACAAAAAATGTAAAAAGATATTGTCCCAAGCGTAGACTTTTACAGCTATCGACATCATTTCCGAGAACACGGTGAAAATGGCAATACGTACAGTCAAAGAAGATGCTCAACGATAGAGTCCGTAAACAGAACAGCCAACTACCGTGAGACGCCATGTTGAACGTTGTCAACACGCCCACACTCCCATCACGTGACATCAAAAGGTTTTTAAAGCGACACATCCGACGACTGTGTCGTCCAAGATCCAACTCGTGTGATTTCGTACCGGTAAGACTTGGTTTCGTCTTTAAAAGTAGTTGAACTGATAACTTTGAACTTAAAGCGACAAGAGAGTGTTACTATTCAAGTGATAAACTCGTTTAGTCTTGTAATAAGCAAAACAACAACAACAACATGCTAATGCTATGCTAGCCAATAAGTTTATGTATCGCAACAGCTTACGTTATTAACTAGCTAACAACATGATAGCACAGTATGGTACTACTGACAGTAGCTAGCTGACTCACTGACGTTGGCTAACTATCTAACGTTAGCTGAATAGTTCGAGAAGCTCTGGTAGCATTTATCGTTACAAGTTGTTTTATTGGGTTATATTATCACCCGACAAAGGCAAAGCTGTGTTTTAAGAACTGTGCTAGTTAACCGTACTTACTCAAACAAATGTTTTTTTTAACTTCATGCTTTGGATGAGTTATTCAACTAACGCTACAGCTACGCAAGACCAATGGAAACATGATGATTCTGTGCACCTGTTGCATGTAAAGCAAAACAGGCGTTACAGCTAACGCTGCGTCTCTAAAGTTATTAGGCCTTTACAGTATAACGTTAAACCTTTCTGATTTTGTGGATCCGTTTTCCCAGTAGTGTTATTTATTTATCTTTCGCTCGACTTTGCTGCTCAGCTGATTAAAAAAAATAATATGACTTCCTGCTTCAGGTAAGGTGCGGATTCGGTGATAAACTTCCGCTGTACAGGTAGGGTGCGAAAGAAAATACATCGCTAACTGTTACAAGATAACTTTACGCTTATGTTGCTTCATCGTCTTTTGGTTTTAAGCTAATATAATAGCCTAACTTTCTCGAGGTTTGTTAACATAATATATTGCCACACAAGCTAGCCTATCGAAACTTGTTCACTGGCAATGTAAATAACCCATGCTATTGCGTAGCTAACAGAAGGACGATTGTGTATTTGACAAAGGCACATTGACCCACTTTTAGTTGCCACCAAACTAGTTTGAATTGAACATAGAAGACTTCCAATACTTTTGTATTGTGTACAAGACATGTTGTTTAGGCCTAGACTATTTGATCGACCGAGCTCAAAATCAGTTCCACTTTGCCCCTACTACATAATCAGTTGTATTGTTGTTGATGGGCCTTTTATTTTATGTATTGTCAACTGCCTAAAGGTTGATTAATTGTTGTTCTATGTTGTGTGTTTCATGTTTGCACCTCTCCTCCACTTAGTTCCTTACAGGTTGCGTCACAAAATATATCCAGACTGAGGGAGGACAATGTATGAAAATGTCCCAACAGGTACATTTATCTGCTCTCATTATTGAACTGTTTAATGAACCGTATGGGATATAAATGTGCAAAAACTATGCTTTTCACAATTATTGAAAATGTTGTGTGTGTGTGTACATGCACATTTCCATGGGCCTGTGTGTGTGCCTCAGTCTCCACAGGGAGCGCCAGCAGGTGCTGCAGGCCTTGGAGCGGCTCCAGGCTAAGATGGCCCAGAGGGAGGAGTGGACACACAGTGAGAGGCTGGGGGTGCTGAGGGACGCCCTACAGAGCCCACTGCTAGGACACATCCTCACGCTGCAGCACTCCATCAAACAACTCAAAGACCAGGTAATAATCAGAGAATGACGTGCTAACTGTCTTTGAGGACCCATGCATTCGGAATGGAGCATAATGGTGATGGAGTGAGTTATGGACATTTTAATTTGTTATATGGCCCATTTATGATTAAGGCTTTGTCGGATTACTTGAGTTTGTAAACCTATCCCAAGTTAATATATCCCAAGAGAAAGTTGATTTTTAATGCCTTGTAACATTTCTTTTTTGTATAAAAATGTTGAAACCCCTCAATGTCAGTGTTTGTTCAGTCTACAGAACACAGCATTCTGAACCTTTTTCTTCAGCTGAAAAGGAGGTGTAAAAAAAAGCAGCCTGGCACTTTCATTCATTTGTATTCTGATCACGTTTTTATTGGCGTAAAAAAAAAACTCCTTACTAACAATAAACAATCCACATGCCAAATTAAGATAATGGCAATAACCGATGCCTGCCTTCATATTCTAAGTGCTGCGAAGGTCAGCCGAGTGTCTATGAATGCGTCAGGTGAAAACCTATAGCGGAATAGAGAGGCGGAGGTGGTGGCACTGGTGGGTCGGCTCTTTTGTGGATCTATCAAGCTTTAATATCTACTGTCTGGGTTTGAGTAACTGCCTTGTCGGAGATGTATTGATGAATTGGCGGGGAAAAGCTGCTCCGTCAGCCTGGGCTAAATAAACAGGAGACTGATAACTTTCCACAATGTGAGTCTAAAGGTCATTAATACATTACCTGTTTGGGACTGGCCAGAGCTGCTACTGCTGCAGAGGAATCTATTGATTTTTGTTACCCCCCCCCCTTTTCTCCCCCTTTATTTTTCTTCTTTTAGTTTGCAGACATTGTCTCCACATGTAAAGGCACCATTGTTTCTCTTGCTCTTGTATCTACCGCAAAGCTAATCTGCGGCTGTATTTCCTATCGTGGGAAAATTGGATGTGAAAGAATGCAGCTTACGTTTGGATTTTGGTTGAAGAAAGCAGCCTAGAATGGCAGCATTTCCTTTTTTTTGTGTGGCTTTACCCAATTAGATATCTCTCAACTTGTATCTTTAGTCACATAATCACATTAACCCACTAGAGTCGATTGACTCACCTGTACGTCAGTCTAAGTAACATTATATGTAAAAAGAAAAAATCCCCATCAAAATCCACCAGTTTAAGCATGAGAGATGTTTTTTTTGCATTGCCTGCGTCTCAATCCACCGCATCTGCCGATGTAGCGCTCCCACATCTGCTGTGAAAGGTGGCAGAGCTAGAGCGGTGTTTATCAGAATGTAAGGCATCCCGAAAATCGGTCTTCTCACAAAACGTCAGTAGCGTCCAAACAGTTTAGCCCACTTTGGAAAGGGGTGACTCCCACCCCAAACATATTTGGCTGTCCTTTTTTGCCAATTATGAATGTGTTATTCAATGCCTTTCTATGGGCTGGCTATAGTAGTAAAGGCCAAAATCAATATTTTATCAATACATGTTTTTATATATACCTAAAGGGGTTCTAGAATTCAAAATCAAATAGTTAATTGATCCATAGTATGACCATCTCTAAACATTCCACGTGTCAGCTAAGCACCCCCCCTCCCCCAATGTCTTAGACTCTAAAGAATTAACAATTATTTGACTATTTTTTTTTTTGTAAACAAAGCGGTGCTATCACAGCTTCCTCATTATCCGCCACAGTGAAAAAAAAACACCAAATCTCATCCTCTCCTCCCCCCAGCTGAACTGCATGCCTCCCGACACCTGCAGTGAGTTCAGCTTCTCCAGGAAGGGCCAGCTGATCGTCAGTGCCAGCCGCCCGGCCAGCAGCCTGTGCACATCCGGCCCCGGCTCGGTGCTGTCCAACGGCTCAGCCCTCTCCTCAGTGGGTCTCCGCTCCCCCGACCAGCTCCAGAGATGGCTCCACGCTGCCGCCAAGGTTCTGCACCTGTTCTGCCCACGCACACGCCCACCTGATGCTGTTGTCACAGCTAGCTATGATACTACCACGGTTATGGCCATGTGTACTAGGTCTGGTGGTGGATAGATGGTGGTTTTAGAATGTGTCACCTGTGTATTGGTGTGCTGTATTCAGTGGAGAATGAAGATACTGTGGTTTTAAACAGTTTTACCTGGGTATTTAATTTACTGTGTTCTGTGGAGTTATAGCTTTAAACATTTACCTTTTTGTATTTTATGTACTGACTTGAGTTTAAAGGTATACTTGGGGATTTTGGCAATGATGCCCTTTATCTACTTCCCCAGAGTTAGATGAACTTGTGGATACCGTTTTTTTGTCTGTCCAGTATGAAGAAAGTTAGAGGTAGTTTCAGCTGACTCGGGGAATTAGATAAACGGCCCCATTGCTAAAATCCTGAAGTATCCCTTTAAATTGATGCATTTGAGACGTCTTCTGTACATTTTCAATATTTATGACATGACCTATGTAATAATTGTGTCTTATGTTGTAGGGGAGGCCAACTGAGCACATCAGCCTGCCCAAGCCCCTGTCTGGAAGCCTGGGCTTCAGTGTGGTAGGCCTGAGGCCGGAGGGGACTGGGGGCCACGGGGTCTTCATCAGACAGGTCCAGCCTGGAAGCATCGCACACAGGTACTCCCTCCTTCTCTTTTACTACCCCTAGTGTTCATTTGGCTCTGGTTAGAGTTTTACAATTCTGGTAATTTCCCCCAAATTCCTGGAATCAGGAGGGAATAAGCAGGAAATGTGGAATCCTCCAACCAGGATTTCTGGAAAAACCTGAGATTTTTCAGAGTTATTGGAATCTTGCACCTCTAGTTCAGACCAACTCTACGACAACGTTCTCCAATATTACCTGATAATCTAGTCAAGGACACCTTAATATACGCATATTAGAAGCTTGCCAGCTCTTATTAGGCCCCCTTCCAAGGAAAACATTAGTCATAAACAATGCATAATATGCTTGTATCAGCTTATGTCAACAACAAAGGGTATGTAGAGACATTTCTAGTTAATTTAACACTGCTTGTAACGGGCACTGCCAAAAATTGGAAACACAGACCACTGATGGGTCACTGTGCTGTTATAGAGAGACCTTATGAGCAAATAGACACATTTTTTAAAGAGGTTATCTCCTATGGGACTTCCTGGCTAAATAAACATGCAAGATACACATTCCTTGTTTCTTCTGCTTGCTCTTTGATGAGGTCTAGATGGGGTTACTGTGAAAACTATGTCCATTTCTGATGTAGAAAGGGCTTTACAAATGATATAATCCTTATTTGTATTGTGTGTGTGTGTGCCGGTAGGGATGGGCGCATGCTGGAGAACGACCAGATCCTGGTGATCAACGGGACCCCCCTGGACCAGAGTGTCACCCAGCAGCAGGCCATCACGCTGCTGCAGCAGCCTGGGGACAGAGTGGAGCTGGTGGTGGCCCGGAACCCATCAACTGCCACACAGCACACACCACTGCTCCCCCCCGGACCCATCATTCAAAATGTAAGTTCAAAGCATGTATTTATGAATCTCAGTAAGAAAATGTCTTCATATTTTGATATATGTTCTACAGACCACTGTCATGTCATGGTGCTACATTGGATTTTGGCCCTTTCAAATGCGTACATTAAAGGCAATGTGCTTTCACTGTTTTGAGCGCTGCATGGTATTTGTTGAGGTTGATTGGTCGGAAGATATTCATGGGTCGCATTTTTCGCCACTATTGTTTTGAACGTTCTCTTGAGGACTGATGCCCAACTGAAGATTCTACTCAATGCCTTCTCAATGGCCGCTGATGAAGATTTTGTCTAAAGTGCATTATAGAAGCTTGGAAACAAGGTGACATTTCAGAAGGAGGCAAATAATTATGATGTCTTTTTGTCATCTTTATGATGTCGCCAGATTGACCTTAGATGCATTATAACTTCAGCTAGCTAAGATTGAGGGGACAGCACCACATTTTTACTAGGAAATGTTAGCATTGCTATCTAAACTGAACAAAAATATAAATGCAATATGTAAAGTGTTGGTCTCATGTTTCATGAGCTGAAATAAAAGATCCAAGACATTTTCTATAGTTACAAAAATCTTATTTCTCTTAAATTTTGTGCACAATTTTTTTTACATCCCTGTTAGTGAGTGTTTCGTTTTAGAGAATACCAACTGGTCTCACAAGCACAGACCACGTGTATTGCATTGTGTGGGCGAGCGGTTTGCTGATGTCAACGTTGTGAACAGAGTGCCCCATGGTGGGGTTATGGTATGGGCAGGCATAAGCTACAGACAATGAACACAACACTAATAAATTTATTTCATCATTAAGAACTCAGTCAAATCTATGAAACTGTTGCATGTTACGGTTATATTTTTGTTCAGTATATTTTTGACTAGCTTTGCTTGCTAATGGCACCAATGTCGTCATGTAATTTTGCCGATTGTCATAATGATAAGTTGTTTCCAACTTATTATTTGCCAAATTGAACAACGACATCGTATTTCCACGCTACTGTAGTGTAATTTAGACTAAACAGTCATTAAGCCATGTTCAGAATGACTGGCTGTGGCGTCTGTAGAGCGTTCATAACAACATCAACAATGTGATGGAGGTGCAACCCATGATTAGGAGGCAACTGTTTCTTGTTTTAAAAGTCGTACTTTTATTTTGGTTAAAAATGTTGAAGTGTTTGCCCTCGTGGCCTTCTGGTCAACGTTTTTAGCGAAGACCAATCAATATAAGCGCTAGGGAGAAGTCAGGTCGGTAACTAGGCAAATCAACTTTTTTCTGTTGAGCTGTACATCAACTCATGTTGTCTACTGATCTCTCGCAAATTTGACTCCCATGCAGGGGTCTATAGGGCACAGGAGTGTCAGGATGTCTAACATCTAGTTTATACTTTTTAACACTGTCATTAAGGCCAAGGCTATTTCCTGTTATTCTGTAGCCTGTCACGAAAAACAGGCACTTGACCGTCACTGTAGAGTAAATGGCATCAATCTGGTTTGTAGGTCAGGTTTTAGGTGATGCTACTTGACTCTATATGAGTCCAAATTTGAAATTCATATTTATGCAGTATTTTACTACCTGTGGGCTGTTGACATTGAGTGTATGATGTTGATGTCCTTATAGCCTAAAGGAAATCAAGTTAGTGCTTCACTTGCAGGTTTGCCTCCTGACAATATGTATTTAAGTCACTGTGCGCTAGCTCAATCAATGTAGACCTAGAAGTAAAGGAGAAGAAGCGAGTTCGGAGACCTAATGCATAGAAAAAGTGAATCATAGATTTGTTGTTGTGTATTTTGACTGTTTTACCTGTCTTTAAATCCTCTTGTCTTTTGAGCAATGGTCATCTAAGACTATAAGAAGCAATGTTTTTAGTTGATCCATTTTTCATGAATTCAAATGGTGAAATGACGTTTTAGCTTTCCTCTGGTTATTCAGTGTCAGGTAACCGACACTGAACAAAAATAGAAACACAATATGTAAGGAGTTGGTCCCATATTTCATGAGCTGAAATAAAATAACAAAGTTTTATTTCTTAAACATTTTGTGCACATCTGTGTTAGTGAGCATTTCACTTTTGCCAAAATAATCCATCCACCTGACAGGTGTGGCATGTCAAGAAGCTGATTAAACAGCATGATCATTACACAGGTGCAGCTCACTAAAATGTGTGGTTTTGTCACACTATACAATGCTACTGATGTCTATTTTGAGGGAGTATGCATTTGGCATGCTGACTGCAGGAATGTCCACCAGAGTTGTTGCCAGAGAATTGAATGTTCATTGCTCTATCGTAAGCCAGTGTCGTTTTAGAGAATTTGGCAGTACTTCCAACCGGCCTCACGACCACATGAAAGGATTTCTGCACCAACTGTCAAACCGTCTCGGGAAGATCATCTGCGTGCTTGTCGTCCTCACCAGGGTCTTGACCTGACTGCATTTCGGCGTTGTAACCGACTTCAGTGGGCATATGCTCACCATCGATGGCCATTGGCACGCTGGAGATGTGTGCTCTTTGCAGATGTATCCTAGTTTCAAGTTGGCAGACAGCATGTATGGCGTCGTGTGGGCGAGTGGTTTGCTGATGTTAACATTGTGAACAGAGTGCCCCATGGTGGAGGTGGGGTTATAGTATTGGCAGGCATACACTACGGACAACAAACAAAATATTTTATCGATGGCAATTTGAATGGACAGATACTGTGATGGGATGCTGAGGCCCATTGTCTTGCCATTAATCTGCCGCCATAACCTCATGTTTCAGCATGAAAATACACAGCCTCATGTTGCAAGGATCTGTACACAATTCCTTGAAGCTTAAAATGTCCCAGCTCTTCCATGGCCAGCATACTCACCAGACATGTCAACCATTGAGCACGTTTGGGATGCTCTGGATCACCGTGTATTACGGTGCTCCAGTTCCTGCCAATATCCAGCAACTTCGCACAGCCATTGAAGAAGATTAGGACGTCAGGCCACAATCAACAGCCTCATCAACTACTGTACCAGTCAAAAGTTTGGACACACCTACTCATTCAAGGGTTTTTCTTTATTGTTACTATTTTCTACGTTGTAGAATAATAGTGAAGACGTCAAAACTATGAAATGACACATGTAATCATGTAGTAACCAAACAAGTGTTAAATAATTCAACATATTTTATATTTCAGATTCTTCAAAGTAGCCACCCTTTGTCTTGATGACAGCTTTGCACACTCTTAGCATTCTCTCAACCAGCTTCACCTGGAATGCTTTTCCAACATTCTTGAAGGAGTTCCCACATATGCAGAGCACTTGTTGGCTGCTTTTCCGTCACTTTGCAGTCCAACTCACCCAAAACCATCTCAATTGGGTTGAGGTCGGGGGATTGTGGAGTCCAGGTCATCTGATGCAGCACTCCATCACTCTCCTTCTTGGTCAAATAGCCCTTACACAGCCTGGAAGTGTGTTGGGTCATTGTCCTGTTGAAAAACAAATTATATTCCCACTAAGTGCAAACCAGATGGGATGGCGTATCGCTGCAGAATGCTGTGGTAGCCATGCTGGTTAAATGTGCCTTGAATTTCTGGAATACACTGCCATCAGACACATATAATTGCACCACATATCACACTTTCACAAAATGCTTGAAGACATGGCTAAAGGTAAATCAGATTTCTGATCCCTAGCTGTGTGTTGCCGCTTTCCATGTCTAGCTTGTGAGGTGTGGAAACACTTTGTCGCTTTTATGAATTTTGTCTTGCTGCTTTTTGTTCTGTCTGTATGCTATGTCTTGCTTGTCCTATGTTGCTATTGTCTATATTGTAATTGTTTTTAATAACCTGCCCAGGGACTGCGGTTGAAAATTAGCCGGCTGGCTAAAACCGGCACTTTTACTGAAATGTTGATTTAATGTGCACTGTCCCTGTAAAAAATAAAATAAACAAAAACTCAATTCTACATAAATCACTGACAGTGTCACCAGCTAAGCACCGTCAGACCACCTCCTCCATGCTTCACCTGGGAACCACACATGTGCAGATCATCTGTTAACCTACTCTCCGTCTCACAAAGACACGGCGGTTGGAACCATAAATCTCGAATTTGGACTCATCAGACCAAAGAACAAATTTCCACTGGTCTAATGGCCTTTGCTTGTGTTTCTTGGCCCAAGAAAGTCTCTTCTTATTGGTGTCCTTTAGTAGTGGTTTCATTGCAGCAATTCGTCCATGAAGGCCTGATTCACACAGTCTCCTCTGAACAGTTGATGTTGAGATGTCTGTTACTTGAACTCTGAAGCATTTATTTGGGCTGCAATTTCTGAGGCTCGTAACTCTAATGAACTTATCCTCTGCAGCAGAGGCAACTCTGGGTCTTCCTTTCCTGTGGCAGTCCTCATGAGTCAGTTTCATCATATCGCTTGATGGTTTTTGCGGCTGCAATTGAAGAACCGATTGGAAGTTCTTGAAATTTTACGTCTTGACTGACTTTCATGTCTTTGCATATTTGAGCTGTTCTTACCATAATATGGACTTGGTCTTTTACCAAATAGGGCTATCTTCTGTATACCAACCCTACCTTTTCACAAGACAACTGATTGGTTCAAATGCATTAAGAAGATAAGAAATTTCACACATGAGCTTTTAACAAGGCACACCTGTTAATTTAAAATGCATTTCAGATGACTACCTCATGAAGCTGGTTGAGCGAATGCCAAGAGTGTGTAAAAAAGCTGTAATCAGGGAAAAGGGTGACTACTTTGAAGAATCTAAAATATTTTTTTTTCACTTTTTTTGGGGTTACTACATGATTCTGTGTAATTTCATAATTTTGATGTCCTCACTATTATTCTTCAATGTAGAAAATAGGAAAAAATAAGGAAAATCCCTCGCATGTGTAGGTGTGTCCAAACTTTTGACTGGTACTGTATATGCAAAAGAGACGTCGCCCTGCATGATGCAAATGGTCCGGATACTGACTGGTTTTCTGATCCATGTCCCTACTTTTTTCTGTATCTGTGACCAACAAATTCATATCTGTATTCCCAGTCATGTGAAATCCATAGATTAGGGCTAAATAAATCAAATCCTTATATGAACTGTAAGCCTTTGAAGTGATTCCATGTTGCGTTTATATTTTTGTTCAATGTATAAGCAGGCAAAGATTGGTAGTTATTAATAAAGTGTTATTGTCATTAAACTATATTGGTGCAAATAGGTTGAATTTTTTTAAAAATCGGAACTGACATGTGAAGGGAGTTGTAGACTTGCAGTGGGTGAAAATGAGACTGGCTATATCAACACTGGGGTGACGTATACGATTAACCTGAAGCTCCGACAACAAACATATGGCATATATTTGTTATAAACAGAAACAGTCCTAACCGTTGCACATTAAATTAAAGGCCCAGTGCAGTCAACATGATTACCTTGTGTTTCATATGCACTGAGTGTACAAAACATTAAGAACATCTTCCTAATATTGAGTTGCACGGCAACCCCCTTTTCATCTCAGAACAGCCTCATTTAGTTGTGGCATGGACTCTACAAGGTGTTGAAAGCGTTCCTACAATGCTTCCCACAGTTGTCTAGTTGGCTGGATGTCCTTTGGGTGGTGGACCATTCGAAATGCACACAGGAAACTGTTAATCGTGAAAGACCCAGCAGTGTTGCAGTTCTTGACACAAGCTGGTGCACCTGGCACCTACTACCATACCTTGCTCAAAGGCACTTCAATCTTTTGTCTTGACTATTCACCCTCTGAATGGCACACACGCAATCCACGTCTCAAAATTATTACATGAGAAATTGTTTTGAAGCTGTAATGTACTTAATTGTTACCCAGAAATGATTTGATATTGAGAAAAAACCGCTGTATTGGACCTTTTTTAAAATAACCACAAAGAAAAGCCCTCAGAAAAAAAAAAAAAAAGTAATGCAAACGAGACGACAGACAAGTTAGGCCTAGTTCCAGCGATTGAGGTCATTCATCGTGTGCTTTTTCACTATTCCTGTTTTTAATCCAGTTTGGATTGAGGCCATATCCTGCTTACGCATCAAGCAGGGGCCTTGCTTTACCTTGTGTTTTATTCATGTTTCTCTTGAGGTCGTGTTTAATGGAGCGCTGGCAAAAAAGAAAAAAATCTGGACTTGATTTTTATTACAGTTTTCCCTGGCCTATCTATCACCCTGAGCCAAGATTCCGCCTCTACAAAAACCCAGACACCGCTCGCTGATTCTCTTGAATTGTCAGCTTGGCATTAGGGCTGTGACGATACCAGTATCGTAATATTTTTTTCCCGTGGCAAAAATAAAAACACGAAGCGGACCCAACTGTTGGGTCCATTTTAAAGTCCTGCTGTATGTAACAGTGTGCTATAACTTGGAAACTAAATACATGTGACTGGATGAAAATATGTTTGTTTCTGACATTAGGGGCTGCCTTCCAATAAGTCAAATCCGCTTTGTGTTTTGTTTCCTTGCTATGACCCTAACGAGTATCGCGATACTGGTATCGTCCCTGCCCTACTTGGCACCACTCTCTCTCTTTGTTCTCTCTTTGTAACCGTTGGGTTATGTCGTGAAAAGGTGACATAAAATCACTCTGATCGCCATCCTGTTTATTGCGTATTTTTACGGTCATAGTTTCCGTCAGTGTGACAGGGCTCCGTATAGATGGAAAACAATCTCTCTACCTGTTGAGGATGCCAAAAGCAACATCCGCACAACGATTCTTCCGCACAACATCTCATGTCATTCGGCCCCTCTTGTCCCTGATACCCATCAACTGAATCTTCCCCTTAAACAAATGTTCCTCTGCTCCCAAGCTCCTCTTTTAAACAAGCCCCCCCTGCATTCTGTCCATCCAAACTAGCTCTCTTACCGTGAAAAGCTGAGAAAATATTGACCTAGGTTTGCTTCAGGGATTGGTTTCCTTCGTTTCTGTGCCTTAAATTGCATATTGTACAGACGCTAATATTGCTCTGGAGCGTTCCTCTCTCTTGTCCACCCACCTCATACCTGACATTCTCACTATACACGGCTTCTAGAGCACGTTGGCATAATCTTAAACCCTACATTTCTTTGAACATTTAAAAAAATATGTCTGACATGATACACTTCTATACTGTAATGAGATGCTTTGCCCACAAAGTGTGAGTGCTAATTATAGGATACATTTTGAATCATAATGAATAAGATTACATGGACAGGGGGGGGGGGGACCTGATGTCAGATCAGCATTCCTACTCCTAATACGGACCTTGCTTCCAGGAGGGATGATCTGGGAGGCATGTTGTTCCAGGCTCCCAGTAAAACTGTTTTTCTTCTCTGAAACTGAGTGCTTGGGATGAACGTTCCCATTATGGCTTTTTCATTAAAACTGTCAATAACCCAGACCTTTGTTTGTTTGGGTTTCGTTAGACAACTCTTTTGTCTAATAATTATTTAACGTTTCATGGGGCTGAACTGTCAATATGGAAGGAAATGCACTTTGGCCCACTGTTTTCCCTGAATTGTTTTTAGTCCCTGCTCACAGCATTTGTGGGATTGAGAATATCAAGCGTATGTTAGGTCTTTAGTTACATTAATGAAGTTGTTCAAATACTGTGTTTAATTCTCATGATGTCTAGTTAAGTGAATAGTTATTGTTCCAACAGGCAGTTGCTTGGCCTATATTAATTATGATAATTTGGGCTCTGTTTAGTTGCCATGACAGAAGGGTGTAGCATGTAAACATACTTTATGTGATAAAATCAATTAGCCTATGGCGCTGAAGGAGATGGCTGCCGTTTTACCATCCCGTAACCAAATGTGCTATTGTGTTTTTTTTCTAGTTATTTGTAAATTATTTTGTACATAAGGTCTTCCCTACGTCTTATCACCAAAATAGCTTCTAGATATCAGGAGAGCAAAAACTCACCCCGTACTGGAGGAATATTTTTTTCTTCAACGAGTCGGACGCGAAGGATTTACTTCAGACGCCCGTCAAGGCCCTCATCCCTGTCATTTGCAGGAGAAAGAGACCGGTATCGGTCCTATTAGCCAACGTACAATCAATCGATAATAAAATAGATTAACTACGGTCACGTATACACGTGACATTAAAAGCTGTAATATCTTATGTTTCACCGAGTTGTGGCTGAACGACGACATGAATAACATACAGCTGGCGCGTTTTAAGCTTTTTCGGCAGGATAGAACCGTGCCCTCTGGTAAGACCAGGGGTGGCGGTCCATGTATATTTGTAAACAGCTGGTGCACGAAGTCTAAGGAAGTCTCAAGGTTTTGCTCGCCTGAGGTAGAGAATATCATGATAAACTGTAGACCACACTATTTACCTAGAGTTTTCATCTGTATTTTTTGTAGCTGTTTTATATACCACCACAAACCAATGCTGGCACATAAGCAAACAGGAAAACGGTGCCACCAGTGGCCGGGGACTTTAATGCAGGGAAAATCAAATCCGTTTTACCTAATTTCTAATGGCATGTTAAATGTGCAACCAGGGGGGAAAAATAACTCTAGACCACCTTTACTCTACACACCGAGACGAGTACAAAGCTCTCCCTCGCCCTCGTTTTAGCAAATCTGCACATAATTATAACCTGATACCTGCTTACAAGCAAAAACTAAAGCAAGAAACACCAGTGACGAAGTTAATAAGAAAGCTACAGCACTGTCTTGCTAGCGCAGACTGGAATATGTTCCGGGATTCTCCCGATGGCATTGAGGAGTACACAACGTCAGTCACTGGCTTCATCAATAAGTTCATCGACGACATCGTCCCCACAGTTGACCGTAAGTGCCCCAACCAGAAGCCATGGATTACAGGCACCATCCGCACTGAGCTAAAGGGTAGAGCTGCCGCTTTCAAGGAGCGGAACTCTAACCCAGAAGCTTATAAGAAATCCCGCTATGCCCTCCGACGAACCATCAAACAGGCAAAGCATCAATACAGGACTAAGATTGAATTGTATTATATCGGCTCCGACGCTCGTCAGATGTGGCAGGGCTTACAAACTATTCCACAAAACAAAGGGAAGCAGAGCCACGTGATGCCCAGTGACATGAACCTACCAGATGAGCTAAATTACTTCTATGCTCGCTTCGAGGCAAGTAACACTGAAACAACATGCATGAGAGCATCAGTGGTTCTGGACGACTGTGTGATCACGCTCTCCGCAGCCGATGTGAGTAAGACCTTTAAAAAGGTCAACATTCACAAGGCTGCAGGGCCAGACGTATTACCAGAACGTGTACTCCGAGCATGCGCTGACCAACTGGCAAGTGTCTTCACTGACATTTTCAACCTCTCCCTTTCAGAGTCTGTAATAAAACCATATTTCACCATAGTCCCTGTGCCCAAGAACACTATGGTAACCTGCCTAAATGACTTCTGACCCGTAGCACTCACATCTGTAGCCATGAAGTGCTTTGAAAGGCTGGTCATGGCTCACATCAACACCATTTATCCCAGAAATCCTAGACCCACTCCAATTTACATAACGTAGATCCATAGATGATGCAATCTCTATTGCACTCAACATTGCCCTTTCCCACCTGGACAAAAGGAACACCTATGTGAGAATGCTATTCATTGACTACAGCTCAGTGTTCAACACCATAGTGCCCTCAAAGCTCATCACTATGCTAAGGACCCTGGGACTTAACACCTCCCTCTGAAACTGGATCCTGGACTTCCTGACGACTATCCCCAGGTGGTAAAGATGGGTAACAACACATCCGCCACGCTGATCCTCAACACGGGAGCCCCTCAGTTTGCTGATGACACAAGTCATAGGGCTGATCACCAACAACTGTGAGACAGCCTATAGGGAGGAGGTAAGAGACCTGGCTGTGTGGTGCCATGACAACAACCTCTCCCTCAACGTGATCAAGACAAAGGAGATGATTGTGGACTAAAGCAAAAAGAGGACAGAGCACGCCCCGATTCTCATCGACAGGGCTGCAGTGGAGCAGGTTGAGAGCTTCAAGTTCCTTGGCGTCCATCACCAACAAACTTACATGGTTCAAGTACACCAAGACAGTTGTGATGAGGGCATGACAAAATCTATTTCCCCCCTCAGGAGACTGAAAAGATTTGGCATGGGTCCTCCCATCCTCAAAAGGTTCTACAGCTGCATCTTCGAGAACATACTGTCCGTACCCGGCAGTGATGCAACAACTGCATGGCCTCTGACTGCAAGGCACTACAGAGGGTACTGCATAAGGACCAGTACGTCACTGGGGCAAAGCTTCCTGCCATCCAGGACCTCTATACCAGGCGTTGTCAGAGGAAGGCCCTAAAAATTGTCAGACTCCAGCTGCCCACTGCACCGAGGCTAGGAAACACTGTCACCACCGATAACTCCAAGATAATCTAGAATTTCAAGAAGCATTTCTCTACGGCTGGCCACACTTTCCACCTGGCTACCCCAACCCTGGCCAACAGCTCTGCATCCCCCGTAGGAACTGCTTTGCTTTATCTTGACCAGGTCGCAGTTGTAAATGAGAACTTGTTCTCAATATGCCTACCTGGTTAAATAAACCTTTTACGGCTAGGGAACGTTTCGACAATGTCCGGTGAAATTTCACAGCACGGAAATAAATTAATATGAATTAATAAAATAAGGACATTTTTAACTTTCATACAATCACAAGTGCAATATACCAAAATAAAGCTTAACTTGTTAATCCAGCCACCGTGTCAGATTTCAAAAAGGCTTTACGGCGAAAGCAAACCATGCTATTATCTGAGGACAGCACCCCATCAAACACATGACAATCATAGTCCAACCCGCCAGGCGCAACACAACTCAGAAATAACGATATAATTCATGCCTTACCTTTGAAGATCTTCTGTTGGCCCTCCAATATGTCCCATAAACATCACAAATGGTCTTTTTGTTCGATCAATTCCGTCATTATATCCCCAAAAGGTCCATTTTATTTGGCACGTTTGATTCAGAAAAACACTGGTTCCAACTCGCCCAACCATTTATCTAATAAGTTACTTGTAATCTTGGTCCAAACATTTCAAACAACTTTCCTCATCCAACTAGCTATTTTAAAACTTAAATAATTACAATTTAAGACTGAATACACTGTTCAATTGCGGCTAAAATGAAAGTGGAGCAGGCTTCAGGTCGCGCACCCCAAACGAGTACACTAGGTTGGACCCTCGTTCTGAATAGCTGTACTTCTTCATTTCCCCAAAGAAAAACATCAACCAATTTCTAAACACTGTTGACATCTAGTGGAAGCAATAGGAACTGTAACCAAGTGACTCATCTAGGTTCCCATAGAAAACCAATTGAAAGTTTCTGGATGGTTTGTCCTCGGGATTTCGCCTGCCAAATAAGTTCTGTTATCCTCGCAGACATTATTTTAACAGTTTTGGAAATGTTTGTTTTCTTTCCAGTAGCAGGCAGTTTACTTTGGGCACGCTTTTCATCCGGACGTGAAAATACTGCCCCTTATCCCAAACAGGTTAAATAAAGGTGAAATAAATTAAAAAGACTTCTCTCTGCTACCGCACGGCAAGTGGCACTCGAGCGCCAATTCTAGTACCAAGAGGCTTCTAAACAGCATCTACTCCCAAGTCATAAGACTCCTGAACAGCTTATCAAACGGCTACCCAGACTATTTGCATTGCCCCACCCCCACCCCTCTTTTATGCTGTTGCTGCTCTGTTATCTATGCATAGTCACTTTAACTCTACCTACATGTACATCTTACCTTGACTAACCGGTGCCCCTGCAAAATGACACTGTATCGGTACCCCGGTGTATAGCCTTGCTATTGTTATTTTACTGCTGTTTTAATTATTTGTTACTTTTATTTTCTATTTTTTTACCATTTTCTTTTTTTCTTAACTTCTGAAAGCATTGTTGGTTAAGGTCTTGTAAGTAAGCGTTTCACTGTAAGGTCTATACCGGTTGTATTCGGTGCATGTGGCAAATAACATTTGATTTGAATGCCTTTCTGTACTGTTAAACCCAGCAGATAGACTCTTCACATCCTAGATGCTCTTTTTTCAGAATAAGATGTGTTCACACGGACTGTAGAAGTTGTAAAACAAGTTGAATTGAATCTGCTTCCTTACTCTCACAAAGTCGCTTATTGAACTTAACCAAGCCTGCTTACAACTCTCCTCGTAAGTGAACAAGCAACACTCGTTAATTTGGCCTGAAAGCTCAGAAGGAAACCAGCCCTCGCCACAAAACACATCTGTGTTGCTGACTGTGAAGCTCCACTTCTTATCTGGGAAATGGCTCTTCACTTTTCTTCAGTAAGGAGGGGTAGAAAAGCTTTGTCACCCCAGTGGGCTGCAGTACGTAAGACACCACAATGAGGTTTCATTAGACAGAGAGCAAACTGCAGAGGAAGTCACCCATCAGATAACGCCGTGTAATAAGAGAAAAGAGCTGTTCTGATTGTAGCACCCGATTGGTTAGTTAATAAAAAGCCGTGGACTAGACGCCGTGGTGATTAGGACGGGGTGGGGACTGGGTGTGTGATCAGGGAGGAAGGAGGCTTTAGAACAGGACTCAAGGGACTCGCTGACCTTCACGTTGATCAGACGCTTCGTTTATATTTTGGACATTTTCGCGAAAACCATTAAGTTGGGCCCAATATTTCCCCACACCCATGTGCAGTTTTAAGTTAATATTGCAGGTCACGTATGCACTGATAATTAATAAGGCTTACTCTGGCAGGCCTCAGACTAAGGGTCGTTTTCACTCTAGTCCTGGTCTAAGAAGCACTTTTAATTAACATTTTTTATTGAACATGCTTTTTTTAGTCCAGAACCACAGGTCCAATCTAAAAAAAAAAAAAAAAGTTTTCCGAGACCTTCGCAACCATGTTGCAGCAAGCACAATTCCGTGTCTTATTACTAAACAGGATTAGCCTTCAATCACTGATTCTATCACAGCCCTGCTCACACACATTGGGTTTATATGAATCAATCATTCACTCTTGTCTTTCTCCCTTACTCTCGCTGTATCGACCGTCCAGGAGCAGTGGGGCCATGTGGAGGAGATAGAGCTGGTGAACGACGGCTCGGGCCTGGGCTTCGGTATTGTTGGAGGCAAGGCCACAGGAGTGGTGGTGAGGACCCTGGTGCCAAACAGTGTGGCTGATAAGGTATATTAGACATAACATATACTTATGCTTTCAAAGTTAATGCAGGTAACTGCAAAAATAAACGCCAACAAAGTGTCTTGATAGGGCGTTGGGCCACCACAAGACACAAGAACCGCTTCAATTTACCTTGATATAAATTCTTCAAGTGTCTGGAACTCTATTGGAGGGATGCGACGTCATTCTTCCAGGAGGAGTCTAATAACACCAAATTATGTTGATGGTGGTGGAAACGGCTGTCTCAGGTGCAGCTCCAGAATCTCCGACAAGTGTTGAATTAGGTTACGATCTGGTGGAAATCTATGGAATTTTGGAAAGTTACAGGAATTTTCCTACCTAAACAGAGGTATCTGAAGATGCCCACATTTAATAGATGTTTAATTTGTGTTTTCTATTCTATTTGCCAACTCTTGTCATGGGATAGTTATTTTAGCTGTAGAATTCACTCAATTAGTTATGCCAGTGGTCAATATTATTTGCTCCATCTCAAAGATGCTCATGTCCCTTAATGTTGATGTGGTTGTTACTGACAAGGAACACATGGCTGAGCTCTTTAATCACCACTTCATTAAGTCAGGATTCCTATTTGATTCTGCCATGCCTCCTTGCCCATCCAACATGTTCTCATCTCCCAACCCTTCTAATGCGACTATCCCCGATGTCTCTTTTTCCCCTGCCCTGCAGGCGGTCACTGAGTCGGAGGTGCTAAAGGATCTCTTGAAACTTGACCCCCAAAACACTAATGGTTCAGATGGTTTAGACCCTTTCTTCTTTAAGGTTGCTGCCCCTATCATCGCCAAGCCTCTCTCTGACCTTTTTAACCTCTCTCCTCTCTGGGGAGGTTCCCATTGCTTGGAAGGCAGCCACGATGTGTCTATTTAAAGGGGGAGATCAAGCTGATCCTAACTGTTATGGGCCTATTTCTATTTTGTCCTGTTTGTCAAAAGTGTGGGAAAAACTTGTCAATAATCAACTGACTGGATTTCTTGATGTCTATAGTATTCTCTCTGGTATGCAATCTGGTTTCCTCTCAAATTATGGGTGTGTCACTGCAACCTTAAAGGTCCTCAATTATGTCACCATTGCCCTTGTTTCTAAGCAATGTTGTGCTGCTCTTTGTATTGACTTGGCCAAAGCTTTTGATTCGGCCATTCCATTCTTGTGGACCGGTTAAGGAGTATTTGTGTCTCTGAGGGGTTTGCTGGCCTGGTTTGCTAACTACCCCTCTGAGTGCATTGTATAAAGTCAGAACATCTGCTGTCTCAGCCACTGCCTGTCACCAAGGGAGTTCCCCAAGGTTCGATCCTAGGCCCCACGCTCTTCTCAATTTATATCAACATAGCTCAGGCAATAGGACGCTCTCTCATCCATTTATATGCAGATTATAGTCTTCTACTCGGCTGGCCCCTCCCTGGATTTTATGTTAAATGCTCTACAACAAAGCTTTCTTAGTGTCCAACAAGCTTTCTCAGCCCTTAACCTTGTTCTGAACACCTCCACTGGTGTGTTTACTACCCCTGAGGGTTTATCGCTTGAGGTAGTCAGTCACCTCATACAAGTACTTGAGATAATGGCTAGATGTTACACGGTCCTTCTCTCAGCACAAATCAAAGCTGCATGTTAAGTCAACTTGTTTTCCACTATCGTTATCGATCCTCTCGTTATCGCTCCTCTTTCACCCCAGCTGCCAAACCAACCCTGATTCAGATGACCATCCTACCCATGCTAGATTAGAGACATCATTTATAGATCGGCAGGTGAGGGTGCTCTCAAGCGGCTAGATGTCCTTTTATCATTTGGCCATCAGATTTGCCACCAATGCTCCTCATATGACACATCACTGCGCTCTACTCCTCTGTAAACTGGTCATCTCTGTATACCTGTCACAAGACCCACTGGTTGATGCTTATTTATAAAATCCTCTTAGGCCTCACTCCCTCATATCTAAGATATCTTCTGCTGCCCTCATCCACATACAACACCCGTCCTGCCAGTCACATTCTGATAAAGATCCCCAAAGCACACACATCCCTGGGTCGCTCCTCTTTTCAGTTTGCTGCAGCTAACGACTGGAACAAGCTGCAAAAAACACTCAAACTGGACAGTTTGATATCGATCTCTTCGTTTAAAGACCCAATCATGGACACTTACTGACTTGTGGCTGATTTGTGTGATGTATTGTTGTCCCCACCTTCTTGCCCTTTGTGCAAGAATAATGTTTGTACCATGTTTTGTGCTACCACCTTGTGTTTCTACCATGTTGTTGTTGTGTTGCTGCCATGCTATGGTGTCTCTTTATGTAGTGTTGTGGTGTCTCTTGTCGTGAAGTATGTTATGTCCTATATATATATATTTTTTCATCCCAGACCCTTTCCCCGCAGGAGGCCTTTTGCCTTCTGCTAGGCCGTCGTTGTAAATAAGAATTTGTTCTTAAGTGACTTACATAGTTTTAGAGGTTCAGTAAAAATATTAAATAAATGTATGCGTAAAATTTAAGAATTTGATTAGACGATTCAAGATGTCGGCTGTGATCCCCTTTTTTTTCCATTGCCCAATAGTCCTCAGCAATAGTCCTCAGCAGTAGGCCTACTACACCATTACATACTCAGAGCTTTGCTTTAACAATCTTCCAGACCGGTCATCCCCTATGAATAGTAACAGCCAGTTTAGCTGAATTAATGCCGAGCGCGTCCCACAAAAGGCTCAGTTACATTATAATAGCCATTGAGCCGGAGGGGGAAAAAAAGAATCACCTTGTAAGGGGATTACATCCTGGCTACACAGAGCCAGCTCGCCCCACGTCCGGCTCGAAGGACTGCTTTTCTGTTCGCAATTACAGAGATGTTCACCAAAGATTTACTTGAATACGCCCAAAGTCCCTGACACAGCCGATGCTCATTTACAAGCGTCCCCTTTCTTTCTTCTCCATTTCCACTCAACGCTTAGCTTTTTTCCTTCGGTGTATTCAGTTTGAGTTAACATGGGAACATGTCATTCGATTTGTTTAAAAAAAAACTCGGTCAATGTTGGTTTTAACCTCTAAGAAAGTGTTATCCAGGAGGGATCTGGATTTAAAAAAAACACTGTCCCTTGTTTTTGAAAGCCCCTTGCACCAGTCCTCCCCTCTCCCCCTCACACTTTTCTTTTTATCTACATTTTTTTTCTCCCTTTTTCTTTCTTTCTCTCTCTGTTGCGCCCTCTCTCACTTTCTCTCTCTTTCTCGCTCTCTCGTTCTCTGAATGTCCAAGAGAGCCCGGGCACAGTCAACAAAACCCTGCTTGTTCAAAAGGCACAGTACAGCATTTCACACATCACTGGATTTTATGCTCCAAAAACGCTGTCAAAATTGGGGCTTTGTTAGACCCTGGCGTTTCCCATTTCAACGTTTAATGGCTGCGCCCGTCTTCCTTCCATGAGCCCCTGTTGTCCCGTGCACAGACCCAGGGAGAGAAGTTGGGGAGATTTTCTGCGTCAAGTTTATGCATCAAAAGATTTTCATCAGTCTTTCCACAAAGGCTGCCATTCTCCCCATCTCTTTGTATATCATGATCTCTTTTTAGTCTGAGTTTGTTCTGCTTGACCTGCATGTCAGGGAATAGATTTCTTAGTTTAGCTGCGCGGGCCAGGGTGGGACTACCCTGTTCAAGTGGGGTGTAAAATGTATTGGACCACATTGGCTGAAATGGTCTGATGAGGCTACTGAATATGAGCAGAGTTGGTTCTTTCATGTACTGGCACACTTTTACAAACTATAAGAAATGATGTGAAATCCATAGTGTGGTTATTCATAGGCCATGAATTATAATGCGTTGTGTATGATCTGCAGTAAGATTTCAAGTTAGTTAAAATTTTGTTCAGAAATGTTTTCTCTCTCTCCTCTCCCTCCCCTCTCTCCCTATCCCGCCTCCCCCCTCGCTCTCTCTACACCCCCACTCCCCCTCCTAGGATGGGCGTCTGCGTACCGGCGACCACATCCTGCGTATCGGGGAGACCCCCACGTGGGGCCTGGCCAGTGACCAGGTGGTCAAGGTGCTGCAGGGCTGCGGGAGCCGTGTGCGCATGCTCATCGCCCGTGACCCCTCGGGACAGCCCTCCACCTCCTTGCCGCCCCCTCCCCCGCCCGCCGCCAGTCCCGTCTCAGCCCTGCCCCCACTGCCTGGAGTCGGACCCCAGCGCAGGCTCAGCAGGACTGTAAGTGAGACTGGGAATGGGGGACACGTGCATGCAAACGTTCTCACCATGCACAGACCTCCTGTTGCCCCTGCCCGTCGCCGCGCACTCCCACACACCAATACAAAGTATGTTTTGGGGCTCCAGAGTGGCGCAGCGGTCTAAGGCACTGCGTCTCATCGCTAGAGGCGTCACTACACACCCTGGTTCTCTTCCGGGCTGTATCACAACCGGCCCTTGATTGGGAGTCCCATAGGGCAGCGCACAATTGGCCCAGCGTCGTTAACTGACTTACGTAGTTAAATAAAAATGGCAACAAATCCACGTACCGTATAGCTGCTCTATGTCTTTGTCTGTTTCCCTATTTGTTCCAGCCCAACCTGGAGGGTTATGAGATCCATGAAGTGCCTCTGATGAAGGAGGAGGGCCAGAGCCTGGGCATCTCCATCATCGGTTACAATGCCTTTACCAGTGAAGGTAGGCTAATGCCCTATATCATGTTAACTTTTAGCCCCTAATCCTAGTCCCCTAACCCCTATTGCACTCCGATCTGTTATTTAATGTCACTCAATGCTTTGACACTGTGGTTGCAATGGATAGTTTTTTGTTGTTGTTGTCTTGTTGCTTTATTCCCCTCTCCATTTATCGCTCTTTCTCTCCACCCCTTTCTCTCTCTGATCACTCTGCTTTTTCTTGCTCTCTGTGTGTCTCAGACGCGTTGGGAGTGTTTGTGAAGAATGTAGTTCCTGGGAGTGCAGCTGAGCAGAGTGGGAACATACGCATCCACGACAGGATCATAGCGGTGAGACCCTTAATCAGCTTTTAATGAGTGCTACCTTAATTAACCCCTAGGTGTGCATGTGCACAGTGAGGGATAGTGGCCTTTCCACCCCTTCTTGAAATGTCCCAACACAGCACTTAACATCTGATTTAGATGATTAAATCTGAGTCAGGTTTGTTTGGGCATGGCTAACCAACAAAACCCATACATCACAGTATAACACAACCATATCAGGCCTTTGTCAGGTTTCTATAGAAAAACGAGTCTTCTCAATGACTTGAGTCATGTTGGCCTGTTCAATTGTGTCAGATGAACGGGCTGAGGTAAGTACTTTTGGACTCTTCCATTGTGTCTGATGGATAGGGTGAACTAGGTAATTTTGGACTGTTCCTTTGTCAGATGGACGGGGTTAGCCTGCAGGGCTTCACGAACCAGGAGGTTCTGGGGGTGATGAAGCAGACGGGCCAGACGGTCCACCTCACCCTGGCCAGGAAGATGGCCTCGCCCAGACCCTCACTGGAGAGGTCCCTGGACAAAGGTAAGGACTATTCATCAGTCACCTGTGCGCAAGAATGTGTGTGTATTACAAACGTGTCACTACCCCTTCTACAGCACTGTACTGTAAATCACTAACTTCATAGAAACTATGGGCATTTCCCTTAGCGAAGTCGATAGACATGCCAACTTCACCATCCTAACTCCACTGTCCTGGGGATCGTCCCAAATGGCACCCTATTCCCTACAGTGCCTTCAGAAAGAATTCCTAGCCCTTGACCTATTCCACATTTTGTTGTCTTACAACCTGAATTCAAAATGGATTAAATATTTTTTTTTTCTCTCACACATCTACACACAATACCCCATAATGACAAAGTGAAAACAAGTTTTTAGACTTTTTTGCAAATGTATTGAAAACTAATGACAGAAATATATCTAATTTACATAAGTAGTCACACCCCTGAGTCAATACATGTTAGAATCCCCTTTGGCAGCAATTACAGCAGTGGGTCATTCAGTCTAAGAGCTTTGCACACCTGGATTGTACAATATTTGCACATTATCCTT
Organism: Oncorhynchus nerka; assembly: GCF_034236695.1. Lineage (NCBI taxonomy): Eukaryota > Metazoa > Chordata > Actinopteri > Salmoniformes > Salmonidae > Oncorhynchus > Oncorhynchus nerka. The sequence continues at coordinate 51,527,547 of NC_088419.1, read as the reverse complement.
TTACATTTTTTTCAAGCTCTGTCATGTTGGTTGTTGATAATTTCTTGACAGCCATTCAAGTCTTGCATTGATTTTCAAGCCGATTTAAGTCTACTGTAACTGGCCACTCCGGAACATGCAATGTCGTCTGTGTAAGCAACTACAGTGTATATTTGGCCTTGTGTTTTAGCTTGTGTACTTCTGAAAGGTGAATTCCTCTCCCAGTGTCTGTTGGAAAGCAGACTGAAACTAGCTTTCTTCTAGGATTCTGCCTGTGCTTAGCTCTATTCCGTTTCTTTTTATCCTAAAAAAGCTCCATAGTCCTTGCCGGTGACAAGCATACTAATAACATTGGTATGCTTGAGTGGTACTCAGTGATGTGTTGTTAGATTTGTCCCAAATATAACACTTAGTATTGTATTTTCTCCCCAATTTTGTTATCCAATTGGTAGTTAGTCTTGTCTCATCGCTGCAACTCCCCTACGGACTCGGGAGAGGCGAATGTTGAGAGCTGTGCCTCCCCCGAAACCCAACCAAGCTGCACTGCTTCTTGACACAATGCCCACTTAACCCGTAAGCCAGCCGCACCAATGTGTCGGAGGAAACGCTTGTACACCTGGCGACTGTGTCAGCGTGCACTGCGCTTGGCCCGCCACAGGAGTTGCTAGTCCGCGATGGGACAAGGACATCCCTGCCGGCCAAACCCTCCCCTAACCCGGATGACACTGGGCCAATTGTGCACCGCCCCATGGGTCTCCCAGTCGTGGCCGACTGCGACAGAGCCTGGACTCTAACCCAGAATCTCTAGTGGCACAGCTAGCACTGCGATGCAGGGCCTTAGACCACTGCGCTGCTCGGGAGGCCCCAACACTTTGTATTTAGGACGTAAAGTTAATTTCTTTGCCATATTTCTTTTGTAGTTTTACTGTATTGTGGAATAACTACGTTGTTGATCCATCCTCAGTTTTCTCCTATCAGAAGCCATTAAACTATTAAACTGTAACTGTTTTAAAGTCACCATTGGCCTCATGGTGAAATCCCTGAGTGGTTTACTTCCTCTCCAGCAACTGTTAGGAAGGACGTCTGTATGTTAGTAGTGACTGGGTGTACTGATGCACCATCCAAAGTGTAATTAACCATGCTCAAAGGGATCAAAAACGTCTTACGCAAAAACTTAAGAAGCTTCTTAAGGAAAAAGAAATTCATAAGTGCAATTCCTTAACAGTATCTTAAGATTGAATGATTTTCTTACGAACTTACGAATCTTATGAAGATGTCTGTTGCTAGGCAACAGTTAGCTAGCTATCTAGCTAGCAATCGTGTTAGCATATTTCTTTCTGAGATTACTGTTCTAAAACATGTTATTGTGTTTAAAATAATGAATACTGAAACTTTAAGGTTAAGTTGGAGTGAATTAAATATGTTCAATTGATTTCAGGAGTTATTTTTCTCTCACTGCCCTGAGTTTAAGATGAGGGTTTAGCTATCTTGGAATTTATAACATTTCCAAGGACTTCATTTTCAAGAATCTAAGTTCTTAACTTTTTGCTTAAGGAGAAACATAAGAAATGGCACAATAACATTTCCAAGAACCTTTTGAGGAATAGCAACTTTGCTTAACTTTCTTCTTAAGTCTATAGTTAAGGGGGAGAAATTCCTTAAGGTTTTGTGAATCTGGGCCCTGCTCTTTGTGGTTGAATCTGTGTTTGAAATGAACTGCATGACTGAGGGACCTTACAATTACCTGTATGTGTTGGGTACAGAGATGAGGTAGAAAACATAAAAAACATTGTGTTAAACACTTATTGCATCCAGAGTGAGTCCATGCAACTTATTATGGGAGTTGTTCAGCACTTATTTAGGCTTAAGGGGTTGAATACTTAATGACTCAAGTCATTCATTTCAGCTTTGCATTTGTAATATATATATTTTTTTTAATGTCTAAAAACATAATGAGAGAGAATCTCAATTTAAATCATTTAAAATTCAGCCTGTAACACAACACAATGTGGAAGAAGTCGAGGGGTGAATACTTTGCGTAGGTATTTAATAGGGAATAGGGTGCCGTTTGGGACATGACCCTGTACAATAAGTTCATACTCTTTCCGGCCATTTCCAATTACCATCCAGCATCACAGGGGAAGATTGCGATAAGGAATGTGTTTACTTGCTGTAATTTCCAAAAAGTATCTCGTCGGCAAAGCGTCCCAAGATCTATGACCTAATTTCCTGCGACTTCTACGAGTCCGTGTCCGGTACTATAGGTCAGCCGAGCGGTGCGAGAGGTGATTTAGAAGAGCAAGTTAAGCCACAGTGGGATTCTTATCTCTCCTGGACTGTTGTTTCATTACACCAGTGGGGGAAAGGCATACAGTGCTAACTGAACACTGCTAGCGTTGTAAATGTAGTGTTCCATTCTATGTACACTAGTGTTGGGTGGCATCCAGATTTCCATACGCTATTGATGCCTTTCTAAATCTGACTGTATTTCAAAATACCCCGCTGGACGGTATACTGCCCATGCCCCCACACACACACTGACCTTCTGTCATGTAGTCCACTTGACTTGTGTAGTACTTGGAGGGGGTAGCATACAGTGCCTTCAGAAGGTATTCACACCCCTTTGTTCACATTTTGTTGTGTTACAGCCTGAATATAAAATTTATTTAAATTGAGATTTTTTTGCCCACACCCAGAAGTCCCATAAATGTCAAAGTAGAATTTTGTTTTTAGAATTATTTTCAAATTAGTAAAAGCTGAAATGTATTTTAGTCTATAAGTAGTCAACGCCTTTGTTATGGCAAGCCTAAATAAATTCAGGAGTCAAAGTTGCATGGTCTCGCTCTGTGTGCAATAATAGTGTTTATCATGATTTTTGAAGGACTACCTCATCTCTTTACCCCACACCTACAATTATCTGTAAGGTCCCTCAGTCAAGCAGCGAAATTCTAACACCGATTTAACCACAAAGATCAGGGAGGTTTTCCAATGCCTCACAAAGAAGGGCACCTATTGGTAGATGGGCCAAGTTATTCATTACACTTTGGATATCAATACACCCAGAAACTACAAAGAAATAGGCCTCCTCCCTAACTCCGTTGCCGGAGAGGAAGAGACCCACTCAGGGATTTCACCATGAGACCAAATGGTGACTTTAAAACCGTATGACAACATTGTAGTTACTCCACAATAGTAACTCAATTGACAGATTGAAAAGAAGGGATTTAATAATATTCCAAGCAGCGCTAAAGTCACTGCAAAAAATGTGGCAAAGCAATTCACTTTTTGTCCTGAATACAAAGTGTTGTGTTATATTGGATTTGCCCCCAAACATTTTACTGAATTACCACTCCATGTTTTCAAGCATAGTGGTGGCTGTGTCATGTTATGAGTATGCTTTTAAACGGTAAGGACTTTTTCAGGATAATTTATGTGCGGAATGGAGCTACGCATAGGCAAAAAATCCTAGAGGAAAACCTGGTTGAGTTTACGTTCCACCGGACACTGGGAGATGAATTCACCTTTCAGCAGGACAATAACCTTAAACATAAGGCAAATCTACACTGGAATTGCTTAACCTTAACTGTGGATGTTCCCGAGTGGCCGAGTTGCAGTTTTGACTTGGATCTACTTGAAAAATCTATGGCAAGACATAAATTGTTTCTAGCCATAATTTACAACCAAATTGACAGAGCTTGAAGAATTTTAACAAGAATAATGGGCAAATGTACAATACAGGTGTGGAAAGCTCTTACAGACTTACCGAGAAAGACTCGCAGCTGCAATCGCTGCCAAAGGTGCTTCTACAAAGTATAGACTCAGGGGTGTGAATACTTAAGTAAATAAGAGATTTCTGTATTTCCTTTTCAATAATTGTGCGATCATTTCTAAAAACATGTTTTAATTTTTTCATGGGATGTTGTGTGTAGATGGGGGACGGACGATTTGATCAATTTTAAATTCAGGCTGTAACACAACAAAATGTGGAAAAAGTCAAGAGGCATGAATACTTTCTGAAGGCAATGTATACTGGACCGGGAACAGAAATGATTGGCGAGGACACTCCGCTAAAAATATTCCCCCAGGTCGCATATCTAGGATGAAGTAACTAAAGCACTGTGAGCAGTGAACTTATACCACTTCCTCTCAGGCCATCCAAGCTGAAACTGGATTTTCTTCTCCAAAAGCCCACAACCAGATTTCTTCTGAAACCGTGTATTGTTGGCAGTGGGTGTAATGTCGTTGAATGTGATCGCACTCACGTGCACACACAATGTGATTGAGTGTTAATTTGTGCAAGGCATGGCTCAAATTGACCACAAATATCCCCAACACATGTCTTTCCAACCAGCCTTGTGTTCTGACCAGTATGGCTGTTTTGTCTGGCTGCTAGTGTTTCATTTGATATGTCAGAACTGCACCACAGATGACTAAATAAACCGATACGTTTGTGTGTGTGTTGTAGTCCAGAGAGAGCCGTCCCGTGTGTCTCTGAAGAGGTCTGCAGAGATCAAAGCTCGGTCATCAGACCTGCAGAGGGCCTCCAGCGTGGCCTCCAGCGTGGCCCCCCTACTGGAGCCCACTGAGACACTTCTGATGAGCACCAGCAGAACACAGCTGGCCAGTGGTGAGCTCATCCAGCCGTCAGTCTGTCCATTCATTCATCTAGCCATCCGTCTCTCTCTCTCTCTCTCTCTCTCTCTCTCTCTCTCTCATTCTGTCACCTCATCCTCCCAGTGCCTGGGTCAGATCAAAGAACAACAACACACACATGCCTCATTACTCTGTAGACGCAGTCCCAGTCAGTCATCTGTTTTCTAGAGGGAGGCAGCTGTCACTTACACACACTGCGTCAACACAGCGCTGCTAGCTGACTGTTGGATAGTCGGCCACTAGGGGTCAACATCCCGGTCAACTGTTACAATGTCAGCTAACCAGGTAATGTGTACCTGTTGCACGTTAGTGACAGAACAACAAGTCAAGGCGAACAAATATTGCTTGTCCAGATGAGGGGATCACTTTCCTTCTCTTTTATAATCCTCCCCCCATCGGTGGGCTGCCCCCCCCCCCCCTCTTTTTAAACAGTCAGTCACTACATAAGCACTGGAACCTGATCCTGTATTACATCCCTCCCCCTCCCCTCTCTCTGGGTCCGGGTCATCGGCTGGCCACGCAGTCATTCAAACCCAACCATTCCATCCCCGTACCCCCCTCTTTCATAAGCCTCCACAGCAGGCTTGTTGGGCACTGTTACACATCCACCCTGCAAGATATCCATATCAAGAAAGGCGAGAAGGGAAAGAGAGTGGGTAACGGAATAGCAGGAGGCTTGAGCTGGGTACAGGGGGAAGAGTAGGGGTAACGGAATAGCAGGAGGCTAGAGCTGGGTACAGGGGGAAGAGTGTGTGTGGTACAGGGGTGCTCACGTTACACTTGGCCCTAATGAATCCTGACAAGACCCTTTATCTGCCAAATCTCCAAAATAAAGTGTTCTGTTGCCCAGGGGAACCAATACAAGCCCCATGGACAACAATGACGGCCTGTCAAGGGCTTATTTCCGTGTGTGTGCGTGCATTTGGCATACATGCGTTTGTCTTTTGCAAAATCAAAACACCTTTTGTTTGGAATCTACAGTCATTTTGGGCCAGTAACCGAAAGGATGCTAGATCGAATCCCCGAGCTGACAAAGTACAAATCTGTCGTTCTGCCCCTGAACAAGGCAGTTAACCCACTGTTCCTATGCCGTCATTGTAAATAAGAATTTGTTCTTAACTGACGTGCCTAGTTAAATAAAGAAAATGGGGAGAAAAAAATGGATGATGAACCTATGGACCCTGGTCAGAAGTAGTGTACTATAAAGGGAATATGGTGCCATTTGGGCTCCAGCCATACTTTATGTGAATAAGAGTCATTGAAAGTTGAAGATGTTAGAAACGGATTCTTGTCCAGTCCACTGCAGGGCAAAATGTTGTCCGATTTGTCGCTTGTAGGTGTTGTGATCTGGGCTTTTGTTGTTTTGCTGTAGTTCAGTGTAGCGTCACGAGACCTGTTAATGGATGCCTGAACCGTCAACGTTCACAGTACATTACACTACACGCTTGCAAAGGCAATATTTTATGGTAGCGCCACTGTGCCAGTAACTCGACAGTAACCCAACACTTGAACCAGCCTGATTGTGCTTGTCCAACATAGCGCCAACACTCATTTGTTCTCGGTCTCTCCCTTTATTCTAATCCCCCCCCCCCTTTGCTAAACGACTGAAACGCAATGTAAGTTTTTAGGTTCTGTGTGTGTGTGCTCTCCTCTCCACTGCCTGGCCAACAGATGTTCCTTCCCTTTCTCGACATCCCAAAACGGTGTATTATTGTATTGATTTAGTGAAACGTTGGAGTGTAATTTACGCTGCGTCGGCGAGGGGTTAGCGACGCTAATTTAATCAGGCACAGTACTGGAGCTCATGTCACAGGTCTTTGGGTTTTTATGCACCGGGCAGAGCGAGAGGGGCACGCGACCCGCTGCTCAAAGGGTTCCGTGTGTGTGTGTGTGTGTGTGTGTGGTGTGTGTGTGGGGGGGGGGGGAGTGATTGTGTGTGTGGGGGAGTGATTGTGCTCGGTTCAGAGGCGCTAGTACGCTCTCTGAATGTTGAGGAGTTTCTCTTTACATCTATACACTGGTCATGAACACACAACATAATATCTCCCTCCTCGACATCCTGCTGCTGAATTTGTTTATTTATTACCCCCCCAGGTTTGTTATAAAGAGGCTGTTTCTCAGAAGGTACCCTATTCCATACAAAGTGCACTACTTTTGGCGCAGAACCCTTACGGTACAGTTAATTCGCTTGGACTCGGAGCTACTTGTGATCCAGGAAGAGATCTTTGTCCCAAGTTTGATTTCTCACCGTGTCAAGTTTAACAGTCATGTTGACTTGGAGAATTTTTTTTTTTTTCTGTTCCTCTGTGTTTAAAATTTCAGTCGTCGTTGCTATCTAAGTGGAGGGAATGAGTGTCTCACTCGCGCTAGGACAGGCCATTTCTACTGAGACACGCACACACACACACACGCACACACACACACGTGCGCACGCATTGCACTGCACCCCATGCACACAGAATTGTTTTCAACCTTGAATCAATCTCGTTTGATTAATTTCAGATGGCGAAATCTCACTCAAAAAAGACTCATCACAAATATTTGACTACTTTAGCAGTGTCATCGTATTTCCAGGCACTACAGTGTAATTTCGACTAAACCGTAAGTAGCCTCGTCATAGTCATGTAATTTTAATGGATACACCACAGACTGTGTAAATGGAAAAGGATGAAGTGGAACACATAGTAGAGTATCTCTGATAGTGGGCAACACGTAAAACCACGTCTTCAACTGGCCATCGTAATGGCACGGTCACTCTCAATTCACTCAAATGCACGAATCGCCTAGTTATTTTGCAGCCTGGGTGCCAGTCTTTCTGCTCTCTTGCCAACTCCTTTTGGAATTGTCGTGTTTGGCTTGACAATGGCGTAGGCAAAAGCACAAACATATCTGGGACCAGGCTAGCTCTTTTTACACAGAGACGCACACAAACCTCAACCTAATGTCCCGTCCCTGCACCTCAATGTCCCAATACATGCATCTCTTGAAGGTACTTATGCCACAGTTATTAACGTTCCTCCTAGCGTCAACACTGTCGCTCTGTCTTTCAGCTATGGAGGGAGTCTCTCTGTCTGAGCTGGAGCTAAGGGCCAAATGGGAGCAGGCCCTGGGGCCAGAGTACGACGTTCTGGTAAGCAGTTCGTTAGGCGGAATAAGCACTGTTGGTGGCTTTTATTTGCTGACACATGAGACTGGATCAAGCCATAGTGTCTACATTGTCATGGAAGGAATTATATAGTTCCATTGTTTGTGTCCTTCCCAGGTGGTTGAACTGGACCCTGTCATCGAAGGTGACGCTGAGCTACAGAAGTACTCGAAGGTTACGACCGGTTATATGCTCAAAATGAAGCCAAATGCCACACAGTTCCCCTTATGAAAAACCTCCACAGTTCTCAAAGGCCTAATAAAGTATTCTATTCTTTTCTAGCTTCTTCCCATCCACACCATGCGTCTGGGGGTCGAGTTGGACTCGTTCGACGGCCACCACTACGTCTCTTCTGTGGCCCCTGAAGGCCCTTTGGCCAAACACGGGCTCCTGAGACCAGAGGACGAACTACTGGAGGTAATGTACTGGCAGGCATTACTGTCTCCCATCAACACACACGTCTGATAACACACACACACACTAGCACTTAGGGCAACATTTTCCTTGTCCAAATAAATTGAGGGCGGGGGAAAGGGAAGGGAGAGGTAGAGCGGGAAGGGAGAGAGAGCGAGAGGCAGGCAGGAGAGGGAGGGAGGGAGGAAAGAGAGAGGGAGACTTTGTACTACACCCTACCTATCCCCTCTTCCTGCACCCCTCCCTGGCACGGCTTGGTGCTGCTTCACCACTGTGCCCTCAGCCTGTTGCTGTTGGCAGTCCTGACATAAGCAGAGGCAACCACCATGGCACAGGAGGGGGAAATCCTGGCATCAGAGGGGAGGAGAGCCAAATCCATGGATTAAAATGCCTGGTTTTGACACAACCAGAACCCTCTGTACTAGTATAGCGCGATCTACACCTGCGTTTTTCAAGCGTGTCTGTGAATTGAACGCAAGTCTCCCAGTAACACCGGAGGGTTAGTTAGGCCTGGTCTCCCCACATCGCTGGGCAAATGGCACGTACAGTAGCAGCCATCGCCGGGCTCTCCAGCCACTCCCGTGCAACTCATTCCATTAAACATCAATCAAGTAGCCCAGCGGCTCCCTGAGTCCCCCTCCATGAGAAATGTGCCATACCTCTGGGGTGGACCATCTGATCAGCACACACACACAGGCGAGAGCACGAACACACACCTACAATACACTCCCACACCTCCTTTGGGCTCCTACACCTCTGTTGGTTCACTTCACTACTAGAGAACCTATGTTGGGGGGTGTTTTGAAGTCACAAATGGACTCCATTCATTCCAGCCATAAACTGTTCATTAGCTTCATGTCTTATCTTCCCTTTTGAAAGCATAGCATAAGACCGTTGTCTTTGGTTCACCAGCATATACACAGTGGGCTGTGTATTTACTCAAAGTGTGTGTGTGTGCACGCTCTGCAGGTGAATGTAGTGCTTCTCTGTGTGTCTGCCTATTGCGAGGTGTGTGTGTGTGTGTGTGTATGTATGCCATCTTAAGTGAATATCATGTACAATGCACGTTTACTTAGGAAAGGTTGTGTGTGTGTGTGTCCAGGTGAACGGGGTGCAGCTGTACGGTAAGTCGAGGCGCGAGGCGGTGGCGTTCCTGCGTGAGGTTCCCCCTCCCTTCACCCTGGTGTGCTGCAGACACCTGACAGAGGACGACTCAGACTATCAACCAGACCGCCAAGACGACTATTGCTCGCCCAGCCCTGCCGTCAGCTTGTCTGAGGTCAGCACGCACACATACACAGGAACACTCACACACACTCCCAACTCAACACACACACAAATGATAGTCTTTGTCCTCCTGTGTTCTTCTAATCTAGCTTGAAACCAAGCTGTCCTCTGTGTTGATAAGTCAGGCCTACCTCCGGGACAATGACAGTGAACAACCTCCGGTAGGCTACTTCGTAACTTCTCCTCAAAATGCTGACTCATGCTGTATCGTACGACTCATAGACCAGGATAGGTTGGAGTCACTGTTGTAGCACTACAATACCCATAATGCTCTGCACACCATATCAGTATGTTCCTGAAGCTGACATTATGGTGTCAAAATGTGTGTATCCTCTCGTCCACCCACCAGGACCACGTGACCCTGCAGGAGGTGTCGGATGAGGAGCCGGAGGAGCCAGCGCCCACGTACCCCATCCACCAGGAGGAGATGCAGCAGGGGACGAGAGGGGAAGAGGAGGAGGATGAAGAGGGAGAGCTGGCTCTGTGGTCCCCGGACATTCAGTTGTTGGAGCTGGAGAAGGGAGAGAGAGGCCTGGGCTTCAGCATCCTAGACTACCAGGTAGGGAGTTGCCGCTGTACCACCTCCGCCCCTCTCACTCCTCTTCTCTCTACATCTCTCCAACTTTCTCCCCTTTGCCTCCCCTAACTCCTCTCCTCTGTCTTCCTCTCTTCTCTCTTCTCCTGTCAGCTCTCCCTCTCTTCCTTTAATTTGGGAAGGAATGTGAACTGTAGAAGGGAGAACATGAGAGCCTGATCTCCATACCAACATCGGTGACCCCTGCAAAGGGCTCTGCAGAAAAATTGATAAATTAATTAATGATGAGGCTTAGGGTGATGAAGGGCGGATGAGCACCGGTGAGGGTGCGAGCTCCAAGGGACTGTTTGAGGTCCCATCTGTGACCGGAGTGGGCTTTGGAAGGAGTGGGCTAAAGCAGATTAAAGCCTAGGTTGTATTCATTAGAGCACACGGTAGCACAGCGTTGTGCAACAGAAACCGAAAACAAGCGTTTTATTATTGGAACACGCCTTTGTATTCTCTCACCGTTTGTTTTTCTTCCCTTCGGTGCCTAATGAATACGACCCAGACCAAAGCCCAGTGGTGGATGAAGTACTCAATTGTCATACTTGAGTAAAAGTTAGATACCTTAATAGAAAATGACTAGTAAAAGTGAGTCACCCTGTAAAATACTACTTGAGTAAAAGTCTCTAAAAGTCTCTTTTCACCTGTCGTCCGATCACAGAAGGGAAGTGAAACGTGCATGGCAGTGTCACAAGCCATCGGGTTGAGGACAACAAAATGGAACGGTCTGTAGTTGGGCTTGGCAAGGTGCCGCGGTGTTACCTGGAGCCGGGCCAAACCCAGACATCACACCCGTCAGAGCCAGGCACCCAGCTCCGTCGTGTTTCACTGTGACTGGAGAGAATATGAACTGTAATTAATAAGGCCCTAACCACAGGCAGTATGCACAGTAGAACTGTAAATGCACTAGGATCACTACATTAGATCTTTGGGTGCTGTTCATTCAAAACCTGATAACCAAGTGTCCTTGATAAGTCATCTTTTCATTATAACAAAACGTAATTAAAACGTACTGTTAATATAAATATAATAAAAATGTGCCTCCGGTGTGAAACAAAGAACTGGCCAGTAAGCTCTCAAAGGCAAGGGAAGAAACCCCAGACTCTGTATATCGACGCATAGCCACTTTAACTCTACCTACATGTACATATTTACCTCAGTTACCTCGACTAACCGGTGCCCCCGCACATTGACTCTGTACCGGTACCCCCTGTATATAGACTCTCTACTGTTATTTCACTGCTGCTTTTTTTCCCCCCTCTTATTTTTTACTAAACACTTATTTTTTTTCTGACTTCCTTTTTTGATTTCAACTCAGGATTTTGCCTGCCAATATGAGTTCTGTTATACTCACAGACATCATTCAAACAGTTTTCTATTCAATACTAATAATAATATGCAAATATTAGCAACTATGACTGAGGAGCAGGCCGTTTTGATATGGGCACCTTTCATCCAAGCTACTCAATACTGCCCCTGCAGCCATAAAAAGTTAAGAGTATCTCTACCACTCCTGCTATCGCTAGAGAGTTGAAAACAGCAGGTCTGGGACAGGTAGCACATTCGGTGAACAGGTCAGGATTCCATAGACGCAGGCAGAACAGTTGAAACAGGAGCAGCCTGAGACAAGGCGAGTATAGCCCACAAAGATCTCCGCCACGGCACAACCCAAGGGGGGCGCCAACCCAGACAGGAAGATCACGTCAGTGACTCAACCCACTCAAGTGACGCACCCCTCCTAGGGACGGCATGAAAGAGCACCAGTAAGCCAGTGACTCAGCCCCTGTAATAGGTTTAGAGGCAGAGAATCCCAGTGGAGAGAGGGGAACCAGCCAGGCAGAAACATCAAGGGCGGTTCTTTGCTCCAGAGCCTTTCCGTTTACCTTCACACTCCTGGGCCAGACTACACTCTATCATATGACCCACTGAAGAGATGAGTCTTCTGTGAAGACCTAAAGGTAGAGACCGAGTCTGCGTCTCTCACATAGGTAGGCAGACCATTCCATAAAAATGGAGCTCTACAGGAGAAAGCCCTGCCTCCAGCTGTTTGCTTAGAAATTCTAGGGACAATTAGGAGGCCTGCGTCTTGTGACCGTAGCGTACGTGTAGGTATGTACGGTAGGACCAAATCAGAAAGATAGGTAGGAGCAAGCCCATGTAATGCTTTGTAGGTTAGCAGTAAAACCTTGAAATCAGCCCTTGCCTTAACAGGAAGCCAGTGTAGGGAGGCTATAGCACTGGAGTAATATGATCAAATAATTTTTTGAGCATGTCTGCGATACGGGAGTTGGCCATGTCCCGTTGTGAGAAATGGAATGACTATTTGAAATAGAACTTGTGGTTACTTCCATAACCCCGGTTCTTTGATAATAGAGTGAGATGTCTCATCGCTGCATTTCCCAGCTCGCAAGAGCGCAAGGAAGAGACGTGCTTGAAAATGACCAGAGGGCGGACGAGGGGCGCCTTATAACGAGGGAGGGGCTCCCCTCATTTGCCACTCGACCTGTCTGTCTTAGCCAGATGTTGTGTGATTGGGCCTTCCCAGTTGTGATCTGTCTATCAGCGAATCCCAATGTGAGACATCCAACTCTATTATCAGAGAATCGGGGTTACGGAAGTAACCCTAAGCTATAAGGTCCCTTGTGTTTCAGCGTAACCGTATCCTAGGGCCTTAAATCCTTAAATATAGGCATAGCTTCACCTCCAGGACCTCATTCACTTCCTATCCTTCTCTCCCTCTCCTCCATCCCTATATCGGCCAGCTGAGCCCTCACTCTCGATACCACTCTGCATGCCTGCCTGTCTGTCTGAATGTGACGATGTTTGTGTATATGTGCGCTAGTGCTGAGCTATTTAACCAACATTTTGGTTATTTGTATGTTTTTTTAAGACTGTTGTCCGACATCTGTTCAATTACTTGAATTCCATTTTGTTCTTTTTTTTCTGGGAGCTCAATGCACAAATCGCAAAGTTTCTCTAGAGGTAAATCAGATCCAGCGTGAACTGTGTAATGTAGTAGGGAGTTGTAGTTTCCAACAGATCAATATTTGACATAGTTTAGCGCATACAATGGGGTAATGAACTACAATGACCATCATCCATTGCACATCTACTTGTCTGGTGTTCTCTTTAACGACTGCTACGGGAGGGAGAAGATTGAGATTGTAAGGTGATGTAGAGTGCCGGTATCTCTTCCTGAAAATACATGATCTAAGTGATTTGATAGTTGGTATTCAGCAGTCATAAATGTATGCCTTATTTACTTTGAAGACTTACAAAATAGGAATTTTGTCCGACAACAGCTCTATAGAGATGAGATGATGACTTGGAATGAAATAATGAAGTCAACAAATAAGGCATACAGTGATGGTGATTAAGTGATAAGCAGTACTGGGCGGTCACTACCATCATGGGACTTGTATTAATTGTTTTGTTCTACATTACAGCATTCAACTCACGTAATGCATAGCGCATGTAAAGGTTACATTTTTAAATTTTATTATCCGAAAACATATTTATTTTTTAAATTAGCGAACCCGAAATCGAACCAACCTCATAAAGCACCAATCGCCCAGCGCTACCGTGCGGGAAAGTGGACCGCTAATGTATAGGTGAGGGGAATAGAAAGAAAAGTGGTCATTTGGTTTAAGAACAGGCCCAAAGTGGTGGTTCACATGATTCTAAGATAAGCTACCACATCACTGCATATACTTATTAAAGAATGAATTGTTTTTAGTTCCCACCATAACGAATAGGAATGAGAGGGAGTTTTGGCCATAGAAAAGTACATAAGTGTTATCGTACCACTACCACTGCTACATAGTTGAAGTAAGTGTCTGCCTTGCCTTATCTCTCTCTGTCTCTCTTTCACTCTCTTCTAATCCGTCTCTCGCTACAAGCCGAGGCAGTCTGCCCTGGGCGAGAGAGTGAATTGATTTTTTTTTGGGAGGGGGGGGGCAGCACCTACGTGTCTCCGGTAGAGGCTTTGGGCTGATGAGACTGAATGGGATCCAGTGCACTATTCAGTCTGCATCGCTACTGCCTGTAGACATACTCTGGGCGCTAGTCTGCTGTACTGCATGCCCTGGCTGGCTGGCTGCTAAACGAATGCTGGGGTCAACAGTCCACATCCAGTATCCCAAGAAATATACAGCACGATACATTCAAAACACACATACGACAATCGTATAGTTATTAGAAGTGCATGTAAAAACAATAAATAATAATAATAAAGTTTTGTAGTACTACTGGTTTACATTTATAAATGGCCTGTGTTTGATCTATCAATGTTACTGATTGGCTGGAGAGTACACACACCTGGTTCTTCAGGGAGAGCAGGGAAAAGGATGGGAAACCAGCAGGACCGTGGTCCTTCCAGAATTGGAGCTGTGTACTCCCGCTGTTTACTCACTTGTTTAGACAGTGTCTGTTCCTTCTCTCCTCTTTTCATTTTTCAAGAAATGTATCCAAGAGTTCAGACCTGAGGGTTATGGCACAAAGCCGGATCAGAGTTAGCCAGCTAACTTGCCTAAATATTCTGATAAAAAAAAAATAAAAAAAATGTATACAAAAAAATGTAGGCTTGAAATCGGCCTTGTCTAATTGAATCGACAAACAAAACAAAAAAAGATCAAATGTTTAGCTTATTTAATTTACCCCCAAAAACAATAGTTATTCATTTTTGCGTATCAAAGTTAGATGGCTAACTAATTGATCATGCTCTGTAGTATACCCCTCTGGTTTCCCAGAACTGAAGCAGACCTCCTCGGCGGTCACTGTCGCTAGTTATGCTATACATCACTTCATTATTTACATGTATGAAACGGACGACATCATATCATATGGCGTTACAACACGGCCAGCGACAGCAGCCGCACGCTCTCGTGGTCATTAAACTAGGAACATCCCGCCGGGAAGAGCTGCACGACCCGAATCAGACTGTCACACTAGTATTCATGTAACTGCTACAGCAAGCGGGTTTTTATATGTGACACGCGTGACGGCCATCATTATGAGTGATGGGCGAGGGGGGCTAATGATTGGGTGGGCTGTCTGTATCTCCTGTGTGTCTCCCATCTCCGGCACCCCTTAATGGAGATGAATGGCGACTTTTTGTGGTTTTCAAACTGTCTTTTGGTGGGGTGGACCCGGGCTTAGTTTCACTTCAGTGGGATCAGGTTTAACCCAGCTGTTCGTACGCTCCAGCCATTTAAAAGCAATTCTTCTTTTATTCTCCCCGGAGAGAGTTTGAAGAAAGCTGGCGTAATCCATGAATTCGTAGGATTTCTTTCTCAGTAAAGGATCTTGATTGAGGACCCTATGTGTGTCTTGGGTGAAAGTGAGTGTGTGTGTGTTCAGTGTCACTAGGTCCAACAGGGATCAAAGGGCAGCTTAGTGTTTTGATAACCTTTCACACACACACACACTACTGTATTTGAGCCGAAACAACTACTTGTCCTCATTGGCCTGTTCACCTCTAGTATACAATGGCGACATGTCAAAAGTTAACTTTTGTAAACCATTTCCAAAAAAGTGAAATAAGACGGAAGTTTCCTCTCCTTGTAGGCTGTGACCACAGCCAAATGTCATAGTGCACTACTTTTCGCCTGAGCCCTATGGCCCCTAGTCAAAAATAGTGAGCTACATAGGGAGTAGGGTGCCACAGACAAAATAAATGTACCTCAGACCTCATAAACCAATGGTTTGTTCAGTTTTACTTGTCTCTATATAAATCACAGTGTGTGAGACAGTGTATTAGGTTACGTTCCCGATGCGGGGACAAATATACATTACCTACATGGCCAAAATAATTCACTGTGAGAAATAAGAAGCGGAAAACTCCGTCTGAAATGGAATCCATTTATAATTTTCGCCGGGCACTAGAAAAATAGCCTCACCTGCACATCAATAGAGCGTTTAGTTTGGCCAGGCAACGATTTAGCCCAGAAGCATAAATCATTCTCTGGAATGTATTTATTTGTTATTACTTATTTATTCCGTTGTCTGTAGCTACGGTAGGATCCGATCAAAGAAATGTTATTTAAGTGAGTGGCCCACTGGTAAATAGCTGAGCAAGTTGGATTGAATTGGATGACGGTGGACATTAAAGCACGTTGTTGAAGAGCTACGTCACACACTGCAACGATGAACAGCAGTCTGCGCGGTGTTAGTCATGCTCACGGTCCTAGGATCAGATAAGCAAGCCCCAAAAGCTTAACTTTTAACCTTTTATAGAAGGAGGATTAGATCCTGGACCTGTGGTTAGGGGCACCTGCTCTATTATTTAGTGCGACTGTCGGTATGACACAGGTTCCCAGCATACACACAGCGGGGATGTTAAAGGACGAGGTGTGTGTGTGTGTGTGTGCAATTGCAGTGTGTGTGTAAGAGAGAGTTAATTTACAGCCTTTGTCAGACCTGCATTGACCATGCTGCATCTGGGCCAGTGTGTTGTACTGGAACACTCCGCACTAAGATTTACTGCGTATGTAGACATCCCATAAATACTTGAATACATTAGGTCAACTACCACCGGTCACTATAGACCCCTACATATCATGTCCAAATATGCATGTCAAAATGCGTTCATTAACACAAACCGATATAAAAATATATTTGTATGTTTATCCCCCCCCGGTAAAATAAGGGATAAATAAATTAGGACTTTGGTGAAGCAAAAGGTTTAATCTCAAAACAACATTCTCACTTGACTTTATTCCCCTCTTACTACCCCTGACTTTGCTGATAACTTTTTTGTTATTGAGGGAGAATGGACTTACTATCACTGTGATATGTGGTTGTCCCACCTACTGATCTTAAGATGAATGCACTTGACTGTAAGTTGCTCTGAGTAAGAGCGTCTGCTAAAGGACTCAAATGTAAACAATCTTGCCAAGCACTGCAGTGAAAGGGTTAACTGGTATCCTAGCTAGCCGTTCCGCTAATCTTGTCTCAGTCACTGCTTGTGGCTTAGTCATCCACCGCATACCAACCTGAGATTCTCAGCCCGTTTCAAACTCTTCGTTCTCCTCCAGAGACCAACCACGGAGGGAACAAAAAACAAACCCAGAGAGACAGTCCGGCTGAGATGGATGAGCAAGAGCGAGATCGAGAGTCAAAGAGATGGATGGAGAGAGCGGGATAGAGAGAGGGGGGTGGAGGAAGGCAGATGGATGTAGAGAGAGGGATGGGGGGTGGGGAGATGGATGGATGGATGGATGTATGGAGAGCGAGAAGGGGGAGATGGAGGAAGGCAGATGGATGGAGAGGGGGTGGATGAAGGCAGATGGATGGAGGAAGGCAGATGGATGGATGGAGAGAGGGGGGTGGAGGAAGGCGGCTGGATGGAGAGGAGGGGTGTGGGGGCAGATGGATGGGATGGAGGGAGGGGGCATTTAGGATGAGATGGATGGAGGGAGATGGGGGGGCAGATGGATGGAGAGAGGGGGTGGAGGAAGGCAGATGGATAGAGAGAAGGGGTGGAGGAAGGCGGATGGAGATGGGGGTGGATGGAGAGTGGGGGATGGAGGAAGGCAGATGGATGGAGAGAAGGTGGGATAGATGGGAGGCAGATGGATGGAGGGGGATGGAGGAAGGCAGATGGATGGAGAGAGGGGGTGGAGGAAGGCAGATGGATGGAGAGGAGGGGGTGGAGGAAGGCAGATGGATGAGATGGAGAAAGGTGGATGGAGGGAGGGGGATTTAGGAAGGCGACTGGATGGAGAGAGATGGGGGGGCAGATGGATGGAGAGAGGGGGATGGATGGAGAGGGAGAGGGGGGTGGAGGAAGGCGGATGGAGAGAGGAGGGGTGGGGGGGCAGATGGATGGAGAGAGGGGGTGGAGGACGGCAGATGGATGAAGGCAGATGGATGAGATGGAGGGAGGGGGATTTAGGAAGGCGACTGGATGGAGAGATGGGGGGCAGATGGATGGAGAGAGGGGGTGGAGGAAGGCAGATGGATTGAGAGAGAAGGGGTGGAGGAAGGCGGATGGAGAGTGGGGGGTGGAGGAAGGCGGATGGAGAGTGGGGATGGAGGAAGGCCGATGGATGAGATGGAGGAAGGCGGATGGAGGGAGGGGGATGGAGGAAGGCAGATGGATGGATAGATGGGAGGCAGATGGATGGAGGAAGGCAGATGGATGAGATGGAGAAAGGCGGATGGAGGGAGGGGGATTTAGGAAGGCGACTGGATGGAGAGAGGGGGTGGAGGAAGGCGGGAGAGTGGGGGTGGAGGAAGGCGGATGGAGAGTGGGGGGTGGAGGAAGGCGGATGGAGAGTGGAATGGAGGAAGGGGATGAGATGGAGGAAGACGGATGGAGGGAGGGGATGGAGGAAGGCAGATGGATGGAGAGAGAGGTGGGATGGAGGAGATGGATGGAGAGAGGTGGGATAGATGGGAGGCAGATGGATGGAGAGGGGGTGGAGGAAGGCAGATGGATGGAGAGGAAGGGGGGTGGAGGAAGGCAGATGGATGGAGAGAGGGGGTGGAGGAAGGCATATTAATAGAGGGGGTGGGGGAAGGCAGATGGATGGAGAGAGAGAGGGGGTGGAGGAAGGCAGATGGATGGAGAGAGAGAGGGGTGGATGGAGGAAGGCAGATGGATGGAGAGTGGGGGGGGCAGATGGATGGCAGGGCAAGAGTTCCAGGAATTGCGTTGAGGGTGATTTGCAGAGGAGCTGAAGCGTCACTCATGCAGACAGACCGGCAGAATAGTAGTGGAGCAGACAGATGACTGGACGTTGGTAGTTCCAGATGGACTGTCTGTTAGTCTGACGCCATACCGCCCCACCACTACCCCACCACAAGGCCTGGCACACAGCAACAGCCTTGGCCTATTGCCGGTACTCCTGGAGCCCTCTCTACAGCCACAAGCTAACATGGCTAACTAGCAGGTCTTGGCTGGGGGAAGATTAAGGAAGGGGTGAGTTATCCCCCATACAATACAAACCACAGTTGGGGTTGTGTAAAGGGTTGCTCTCTGTTGGAAGAGCTCTGGTTGCTCTCCTTGTTACTGAGATTACAAGATTATTACACTTGCCCGATCACGCTCATTTCCTGCTGTCAGTGAAAGATCTCTAGTGTCTAAGATCCGTAGTAGTCAGACCACCCAATATAAAGCAGTCTTCTCCTGTGGGGCCCTATTTTGACAACACAAATAAGCGGGTTTCAAGTCCAATGGGTCTGTGATAGCCAACTACGAATAATAGCCGATTGTTTTGGAGTAAGCTCAAACTGTTGGCCCTAAAATGTTCTCTGTTCGATCAGGAACTGAAAGTATTTGCCTCGAGTAGTTTATGGCGTCATGAAGTCTTGTGGCATTGTTATGTACACAGTAAAAACGTTCTGTAATGTAGCACACATTGTCTGGTAACAACTTTTACTGCAGAGAAAAGGGACAGTCATAGTGCGCGACCCAACGCCATAAACCCACTGCTGGAGTTGTCATTTATTACGTCACAAATGGCACCCTAATCCCTACATAGTGCTCTACTTTTGGCCAGAGCCATGTTCTTTTGGGTAAGAACTGACCTCAAGGTTGTTACATGGAGAGCAGCTGTTCCCTTTACCAGAATCACCCCCCGACACCCCTTCAACCCGGTGAGACCCAATTTTTATTAGAGCCTTAAATCTCCTCCGCACTTGAGCAGAAACATAAATAAGGAATGACTAACTTATTTCAAGCTGACAGGCTTGGACGTTGGGCCCATCTCTCTCGCTCCCCCTACTTTAAGAGCCACTCTGCTGACATCACCGGGCCTGTATGACGAGTGTGTGTGTGTGTGCGCGTCTGTGTTTTCTGAGCATGTTTGTGTGTGTAACGGGGGCGAAGCGAGGTGAAACACGCTTGGCTGAAACTCCAGAGCCGGACAATGCGGCCTGTGTCTCTGGAAAGGACCAGCTGGAGTAGAACTTCAACCCCCATCCCGTCCCAACTTTTTTCCTTTTTTTTTTTTTTTTTCAACCCTGCTTCGTTTTATTCTTCCTCTACTTCTCTATTACACTGATCCCAGTGCTTGTTCTCCTTTCCAGGCCTCAGTTCACCTCTTCCCCTGCATTCTTCTCTCTGTCTCTGTCTCTCTGCAGTATAGTGGGTAATCACAGGGTTCAGTACAGTAATTGGACCTGGAATTTTGTAGATTGCTGCCTGCCCCAGTTCTGTGATGAATCTTGATAATAGGGCGTTGTTCTGTTCTGGTCTTGTTGGTGTATAGTGTGTTAGGCCCTCTTTCCACAGGAGGCAACCGGTTCTGTTGGTAGGAGTCTCCCCTGATCACTGACCTGGGATCAGATATTGTTTCATCCTGCTAATGGTTAAATGAGAAGAAATAAGGATTTCGTCTGGGTAATCTGATCCTATAGCTTTGGTTAGAGGCAACTTATTTTTTCATCTGAAGAATGGCATAGTGTAGAGGCCGTGCCACTTGATGGAGAAACTCTGGAACCAGGTTGCTGGGCGTGTGTGTGTGTAGGAGCATGTGACTGTGCATCTGCGTGTGCGCACGTGTATTTGCATGCGTGCCATGTTCTGCTATGGCCTTACAATCTGTGAGCCCTCATGTGGGCACCCAGTCATGCCCCTTCCCCCCCAACATGCCTCTGCTCTCCTCCCTCAGGAAGTCCCTGTCAGCATTCCTTATCCTCTGCCCATTTCTCCCCTTCCCACCTGTTCAGCGCCACACACACTATGATGGGATTTGAATTTGGATGCACACACACAATCATGCATGTACACACTAGGATGCGCAATCAGACACACATACACACACACACACACACACACACACACACACACACTTGATCCCTCTCGCCGCTCTCCACAGATAATAATAGTTATAACTCCTTCTCTCTTCCCGTAGACAGATAGCTGTCCCTGACTCTTCCCCGCTAATTAGCCTTGTACAGCTTTAGTTTTTATATCGAAATAACCACTTGTTAATCACTTTTATAACCGGCGCTAGTCACATAAAATGCCGCCCGTATGGGTCGTCAAATGTATTGTGGGAGGCATCAAATTGGTGCTGAATTGCATTTTTATGGCTCGGGCTGTCCGGGCCGTGATTGATACCAGTCACACTTGGGATGAGAGGGGAAGTGTGGCTTTGTTGGGCACTTCGATACATTTTACGTAACTGTCTGTAGGACGGTGATGGAGTGAGCAGAGCTTTTTTACTAGTGTTCTCATAATTCCCAATGGCTCAGCATGGGGCTAGGCTTGCAAACCAATCAGGCGAGTTTAATTTTAGGTCAGACCGAGCACAGGGTGGGCAGGATTTTCACTTTTGGGACTATTCCATTGGTTCCATTCCCCCCCCCCCCCCCCCCAGGTGAGCTCTATCAATCGTACCTAAAGTATTTCAAACAAAATTAGTTGGACCAATGTCTGCTTGCAACACCCAGGGTTGTGCTTCCGGTTCAGTTACAGTGAATTCCCACCTAGACAGTAAATGTGCATTGTAACACTTATATCGACCAGTTACGTGCTCAGCAGTCCGTACAGCTCATGCCTCACATCAGCCTGTACAAATGCACTCGAACAGGTGTTAGTCCCAAATGGCACCCTATTCCCATTGCAGTGCACTACTTTTGACCAGGGTCCTTTGGGATAGGACCATGATGCAAAACACACTGGTGGTTCATTGGGACAAGGAAGTGTTGCCAGAGTGTCTCGAGGCGCCATGGTGTTGCCTGTGTTTTGTGTTGAGGTGATTTCTGACTTTGTTTTGGCTGGCCGTGCCAAGCCTCCTTCCTGTTGTGTTCCTGTACTGATGGAGTCAACAGGCCTCCGAGATGGATGGAACTTGGGCTGAAGACATACTGTAGACACACTGAGACGTAAGCACACACACACAAAGGAAGCGCACACGTTTGTTTTACTATCCTTGTGAGGACTTCTGGTCCCCACAAGCGTAGTCAAACCTTAAAAACACACACACACCCTATACAGTGGGGCAAACAAGTATTTAGTCAGCCACCAATTGTGCAAGTTCTCCCACTTAAAAAGATGAGGCCTGTAATTTTCATCATAGGTACACTTCAACTATGACAGACAAAATCCAGAAAATCACATTGTAGGATTTTTAATGAATTGATTTGCAAATTATGGTGGAAAATAGGTATTTGGTCAATAACAAAAGTTTATCTCAATACTTTGTTATATACCCTTTCTTGACAATGACAGTGGTCAAATGTTTTCTGTAAGTCTTCACAAGTTTTTCACACACTTGCTGGTATTTTGGCCCATTCCTCCATGCAGATCTCCTCTAGAGCAGTGATGTTTTGGGGCTGTTGCTGGGCAAAACGGACTTTCAACTCCCTCCAAAGATTTTCTATGGGGTTGAGATCTGGAGACTGGCTAGGCCACTCCAGGACTTTGAAATGCTTCTTACGAAGCCACTCCTTCGTTGCCCGGGCGGTGTGTTTGGGATCATTGTCATGCTGAAAGATCCAGCCACGTTTCATCTTCAATGCCCTTGCTGATGGAAGGAGGTTTTCACTCAAAATCTCACGATACATTGCCCCATTCGTTCTTTCCTTTACATGGATCAGGTGTCCTGGTCCCTTTGCAGAAAAACAGCCACAAAGCATGATGTTTCCACCCCCACGCTTCACAGTAGGTATGGTGTTCTTTGGATGCAACTCAGCATTCTTTGTCCTCCAAACACGACGAGTTGCGTTTTTACCAAAAAGTTATATTTTGGTTTCATCTGACCATATGGCATTCTCCCAATCTTCTTCTGGATCATCCAAATGCTCTCTAGCAAACTTCAGATGGGCCTGGACATGTACTGGCTTAGCAGGGGGACACGTCTGGCACTGCAGGATTTGAGTCCCTGGCGGCGTAGTGTGTTACTGATGGTAGGCTTTGTTACTTTATTCCCAGCTCTCTGCAGGTCATTCACTAGGTCCCCCCGTGTGGTTCTGGGATTTTTGCTCACCGTTCTTGTGATCATTTTGGCCCCACGGGGTGAGATCTTGCGTGGAGCCCCAGATCGAGGGAGGTTATCAGTAGTCTTGTATGTTTTCCATTTCCTAATAATTGCTCCCACAGTTGATTTCTTCAAACCAAGCTGCTTACCTATTGCAGATTGTCTTCCCAGCCTGGTGCAGGTCTACAATTTTGTTTCTGGTGTCCTTTGACAGCTCTTTGGTCTTGGCCATAGTGGAGTTTGGAGTGTGACTGTTTGAGGTTGTGGACAGGTGTCTTTTATACTGATAACAAGTTCAAACAGGTGCCATTAATACAGGTAATGAGTGGAGGACAGAGGAGCCTCTTAAAGAAGTTACAGGTATGTGAGAGCCAGAAATTTTGTTTGTTTGTAGGTGACCAAATACTTATTTTCCACCATAATTTGCAAATAAATTCATTAAAAATCCTACAATGTGATTTTCTGGATTTTTTTTCTTCTCGTTTTGTCTGTCATAGTTGAAGTGTACCTATGATGAAAATTACAGGCCTCATCTTTTTAAGTGGGAGAACTTGCACAATTGGTGGCTGACTAAATATGTTTTTGCCCCACTGTATTAGACAGTATAGCTGGAAAAGCATAATCCACTGTGCTCAACTGCATCATCAAGGAAAAAATCAACAGCTTCTCCTCAGAACAGCACCGTTCACCTTATATGCTTTATTGGCTATGGACTGTTCAAGGACACGGCCAAAGTGCTTACTGTTAGCGAAGTAAAGTGACTCGTCAGAAACCTGTCACATTTTGAGTGAAAGATGGAGACATCTTTTCTGTAATTACCCTCTGCTGTTTCTACACACACACACACACACCTCACTTGGCACAGGGGGCAGGAATCGTTGTAGTATACTTCAGCAGAATGGTTTTGTCCAACTCATCAGTTGCTTTAAATCTGTAAATGAGAAGCCAGCAAGACATTGCCCTTATGTGCTGTGTAAGTACATGTGAGTATGTGTGTATATGTTAGTGTTTGCAGGCTTGCATATTACTGTGTGTTCATATGAGTTTCGTTCATGTGTGTGTATGTCTCTCTTTCTCTCTCCTCACTCACTCACTCACACATTTTTCTCCTGGTCTGTGTCGCCCTCTGCAGGATCCTCTGGACGTTGCGCGCTCCGTCATCGTCATCCGCTCGCTGGTGCCCGGCGGCGTGGCAGAGTGCCATGGGGGCGTGCTCCCCGGGGACCAGCTGGTGTTTGTCAACGACACCTACCTGGACACGTGCACCCTGCCCCAGGCCGTGGAGGTGCTCAAGGCCGCCCCGTCTGGAACCGTCTACTTGGGCATCTGCAAGCCATTAGTGGTATGTACCGCGGTGATGTGTCGGGGACTGGATGTAAGTAGATTTGTTATGACCGGGATAATGCACATTAAATATTTCACACTTTTGTTGTTGACATTTATTTTCCCATTTCCTTTTTGCTTTACTTTTTGTGTTCTTTTAAAATTGTTTTAAAAGGTGTTGGTGCTTGATGCCACATATTAGTGACGCTATTGACTTGTGATGGAATTTTACTTTTTTATTTTTGAAGAACCTAGTTATCCAAAAGAAACATCTGTTGCAGGGGCGTGATGACCTGTTTTCAGCTCCGACAGTATATTGAGAGTGTGTAGTCTTATAGGAAATCCTGACCGTGTGTGAATGGTGCCCACCTGTATGTGTGTCTCCTTCAAGATGGAAGGAGCAGAGGAGAGGGGACATGGGGACCTGGCGCTCCGGGGGACAGAGGGACAGAGCACGGGCCGAGAGGAGAGTGTGTCCCTCTTGTTTACACACTCACTCCTGCCTGTTTCCAAGGTACTGTTGTAATAGCACCACGGGAGTATGTTTACATTACAGCACTTTTTTTTAACATTACGCTCAAAGCTCTAATATCAGGATTATGATCACTACATAACAAACAGAAGGAAGTGTAACCCTGGCTAAGTACCCCTGGCTTAGCTTTGATAAGCTGCCACTAGTATTGGGTATGCGAAAGCGAACGAGACCTGGCCCTTCATTGCTCTTCGAAGCTGTTTGTCACACATCAGAAGGCTCTGATAGCAGTGATAAAACGGTCAGGTAGTCTTTTGACACCCGAGGTCACTACTGACCTGAGTGATGTTGGGTGTGTATTCGGTTGGATCGACACTACCGTTGAAAAGTTTTACAACACCTACTCGTTCAAGCGTTTTTTCAATCATTTTTCAAAACTTTTTTTCTACTTTGTAGAATAGTAGTGAAAACATCAACTATGAAATAAAACATATGGAATCATGCATTAAACAAATCAAAATATGTTTTAGATTTGAGATTCTTCAAAGTAGCCACCCTTTGCCTCGATGACAGCTTCGCAGACTCTTTGCATTCTCTCAACCAGCTTCATGCGGTAGTCACCTGGAATGCATTTCAATTAACAGGTGTGCCTTCTTTCCTACTTAATGCGTTGTGACAAGGTGGGTGGTATACAGAAGATGGTCTTTTACCAAATAGGGCTAAGAACGGCTCAAATAAGCAAAGAGAAGCGACAGTCCATCATTACTTTAAGACATGAAGTCAATACGGATTTCAAGAACTTTCAAAGTTTCTTCAAGTGCAGTCGCAAACACCATCAAGTGCTATGATGAAATTGGCTCTCATGAGAACCGCTGTAGAGGATAAGTTCATTAGTTACCAGCCTCAGAAATTGCAATAAATGCGTCAGAGTTCAAGAAGCAGACACATCTCAACATCAACTGTTCAGTGGAGACTGTGTGAATCAGGCCTTCATGGTCAAATTGCTGCTAAGAAACCACTACTAAAGGACACCAATAAGAAGAAGAGACTTGCTTGGGCCAAGAAACACGAGCAATGGACATTAGACTGGTGGAAATGTGTCTTTTGGTCTGGAATCCAAATTAGAATTATGCTTTTCATGTGACACTGTCTGTGATTTATTTAGAATTCAAGGCACACTTATCCAGCATGGTTACCACAGCATTCTGTAGCTATTTGACCAAGAAGGAGAGTGATTGAGTGCTGCATCAGATGACCTGGCCTCCACAATCCCCCTACCTCAACCCAATTGAGATGGTTTGGGATGAGTTCGGACCGCAGAGTGAAGGAAAATCTGCCAACAAGTGCTCAGCATATGTGGGAACTCCTTCGACTGTTGGAAAAGCATTCCAGGTGAAGCTGGTTGAGAGAATGCTAAGCGTGTGCAAAGCTGTCAAAAAGGCAAAGGGTGGCTATTTGAAGAATCTCAAATATAAAATATATTTTGATTTGTTTCATTATTGGTTACTACATGATTCCAAATGTGTTATTTCATAGTTTTGATGTCTTCACTATTATTCTACAATGTAGAAAATAGTAAAAATAAAGAAAAACCCTTGAATGAGTAGGTGTTCTAAAACGTTTAGTGGTAGTGTAGATATATGCAGTGGTTGGACAAACAGGTTGTTCTTGAAGCATCTTTTGTAACCACTTAATACCACCTTCACCCTTCTATTCCTTAAAGACTTGGCCCAATTCAATCTTTTGCAGTTGAATTGAAATCCCACTGTTAACTTGTATCATAGATATGAAAAACATCACACCCGCATGCTTTCCCTCTTGCTAACATTGTCATTGGATATTGACACAATTGTGTGTGTGTGTGTCCAGGGCTTTGCTGATGGCTCCATCCTCCCGGAGGATCTTGGACAGGAAGAGGACGAACGCGAGCTGATCCTGGACGGTAGCTTCCCTCGCTACACCTCACCTTTGACCCCTGCCTTGACCCTTAACCCCACCCCTACATTGACCACTAGGAGCCTTAACCCCACCCCCACTCCCACCTTGACGCCCAGCCCAAATGGAGAGGAGAGGGAGATGGCTGTGGATGATGAAGAGGAGGATAGAGTGGAGGATAGGGAGGGGCAGGTGGTCGACCCCTACCCCAGAAAACCCCCACCTTCGTGGGGAGAGTGGGCGAGAGACAACGGAGGCCCCGTCCCGCCGGCCTCTGTCCACTCTGGAGCTCAGGAAAAGGTGAGTGCGCCACTGTGTTGTGCGCTGGCAAGTCAGGCGAGAGATGCCTGGCTTCCACCTCTAGATCTATGCCAACAAGGTACTGCTGTAACACACCTGACTCCACTCATCTCATGCAGTCTTCAAGACCACTGTTACTGTTGAATCAGTATTATATTCCAAAGTAAAATGCTTCACATCACAGTGCGTCCCGTTTATTATTTAGGTAAGTGTGTCTGGGGACAGGATAATATAATTTAGTCTTGCCCTCCTAACAGGTGGAGAGATGTCCAATCCAGACCTGCAGCCCAGAGCCCTTCTTGACCAGCTCTCTCTGGGTCAGTCTGTGGACTCCTGGGTGGAGACGGGTGGGGACAGTGAGGCAGACTCAGACTCCAGGAACGGAGGATCAGAACTCACCCTGACTGACACGGACACCGAGTCAGTATCTCTCTCTCTCTCTCTCTCTCTCTCTCTCACTCTCTCTCTCACTCTCTATTTACCCACAACAATTGATTTCTACAAAAATGTGGGTGTGAAGTTGAACCAATACTTCGTGTGTTTTCAAAAATCCCAGAAATAATATAATTTCATAATAATATGCGCCAATTAGACACTTCAGTAAACTGCCTTGTGTGTTCAGTGACGTCATATCTCGTCTTGAGTGGGTTGTGTAAGATTTACATGCAATTTACATGTATCTTTGAGGTAATCGATTAGTTTCCTTTCTTTTCATCTATTGATAAATTGGTCTGCAGATCCTGGCTCTTTAGTGGGCTTTAGCGCCCCCTCTGCTGGTGAACAGGGGGTATGGCAGGCAATGACCCCAGTGATACTTCCTTATACATTAAAAAAAAAACTAGGCAAGGTGGTTAAGAACAAAACCCTCCTCTAAACCGGACGACGCTGGGCCAATTGTGCGCAGCCCTGTGGGACACAGCCCAGGATCAAACCAGGGTCTGTAGTGACGCCTCTAGCACTGAGATGCAGTCCCTTAGACCGCGGCGCCACTCTGGAGGACAGTCATGATTCAATCATGCATGCATCTGAGCCATGATCAAGATAAGAATACAGAATATCCTGAATGCAGAATAGGAGATGGTTTCCTACACCAGATTTTTTTTAAATGTGTGTGTGTAGCCGATGTGAAATGGCTAGGTAGTTTAGCGATGCACGCTTGTACCGGTCAATCTATGCCGTCACCTTCTCCGAGACCTTGAATTAGTTGTTTCACTTGCTTTTGTGGAGTGACCGGTAACAATGCTTTGTTGGTGCTGCCAATGTGTTCAGGAGGTCCCTGGTTCCAGCCCGGGGTGGGTCTAGGAGTGGGACCTCTTCGGGGGACAAAAATAAACGTTGATTTTACAGCTTTTTCTTTTGTTACATGTACATTCTAGACACATTTTTAAGTACATGGACCTTTTTTTATTTATTGGTATACATTTTACATAGCAAGAATAAAGTCATTTGATATACAGTGCCTTCGGGAAGTATTCAGACCCCTCGACTTTTTCCACATTTTCTTACATTACAGCCTTATTCTAAAATGGATTAAATATAAACATTTTCTCAGCAATCTACACACAATACCCCACAATGAAAAAGCAAAAAAAGGGGATTTGAATTTTTTCCTAATGTATTAAAAACAAAAAACATACCTTATTTCCATAAGTATTCAGACCCTTTGCTGTGAGACTCGAAATTGGGCTCAGGGGCATCTTGTTTCCATTGATCATCCTTGAGATGTTTCTACAACTTGGTGGTGGTAAATTCAATTGATTGGACATGATTTGGAGAGGTGCACACCTGTCTATAGAAGGTCCCACAGTTGACAGTGCATGTCAGAGCAAAAATCAAGCCTTGAGGCTGAAGGAATTGTCTGTAGAGCTCCAAGACAGGATTGTGTTAAGGCACAGATCTGGGGAAGGGTACCAAAACATTTTTTCAGCATTGAAAGTCCCCAAGAATGTAGTGGCCTCCATCATTCTACAATCAAAGAAGTTTGGAACCTCAAACTCTTCCTAGTGCTGGCCACCTGGCCAAACTGAGCAATCGGGGAAGAAGGGCATTGGTCAGGGAGGTGACCAAGAACCCGATGGTCACTCTGACAGAGCTCCAGAGTTCCTCTGTGGAGATGGGAGAACCTTCCAGGACAGCCATCTCTGCAGGACTCCAGCAATCAGGCCTTTATGGTAGTGGTCAGACAGAGGACACTCCTCAGTAAAAGGCTCATGACAACCCGCTTAGTTTACCAAAATCAAATAAAATTTTATTAGTCACATACATACATATTTAGCAGATGTTATTGCGGGTGTAGTGTAATGCTTGTTTTCCTAGCTCCAACAGTGCAGTAGTAGGAAGGTTCACCTTCCAACAGGACAACGACCCTAAGCACACAGCCAAGACAACACAGGAGTGGCTTCGGGACAAGTCTCTGAATGTCCTTGAGTGGCCCTTCCAGAGCCCGGACTTGAACCCGATCGAATATCTCTGGAGAGACCTGAAAATAGCTGTGCAGTGACGCTCTCCATCCAACCTGACAGAGCTTGAGTCTCTGCAGAGAAGAATGGGAGCAACTCTCCAAATACAGATGTGCCAAGCTTGTGGCGTCATACCCAAGAAGAGTTGAGGCTGTAATCGCTGCCAAAGGTGCTTCAACAAAGTACTGATTAAATAATCTGAATACGTATGTAAATATCATATTTCCATTAATTTTTTATACATTTGCAAACAATTCCAAAAACCTGTTTTTGCTTTGTCATTATGGGGTGTTGTGTGTAGATAGCGGGGAAAAGCTGTAACGTAACAAAATGTGCAAACGGTCAAGGCGTCTGAATACCTTCTGAATGCACCGTAGCTGTTCCATAATACAGTATATGCACTGCTAAACATTCTATATCTGCAACTGACTCTATGTAAACCTCCAATTGTCTTCCGATATCCCTCCCGCGAAATCATCCCCCATCCCAAAAGACTGTTGTCCCTGACGAAACACAAAACAAATAGTAAAGCAAAAAAAAACATAGATATAGAGGAATAAATTAGATAGTACTGAGGACAATAAGACGGGGAAAATAAACAGATGCCCATAAACCCGGTGGCTAACAGTTACATGTGCGCTCCTTTGGGTCCCTCGGACCAGGATTGGGAAATGCTGGGATAGGAAAATTCGGGGACACCAAATTTGCATTCAGCTGTACAGCCCTTACAAATCAGACACACATTCTTCTGAACCTTTACTTATGAATTTGTTCCACCTTTTTAGGTGCAAACTTTCCGCAGTAGTCGAGCTTTGGCCCGACACGTCACGAGGTTTCTAACACTACATAAAAACCAGAATACATTTGTGGTTTGATCTCCGCAAAGCGTTCGCAACCACAAAGCCCTTTCAAATCCCTCTCAGCCTAATTTCACAGTGCAGGATCAGGTACGAAGCCGATATCGCGGTCTTGAGCAGTTCCTTTTTTCATTTCTCTCCTCGTCCGATTTCTATTAAACCAAAAAGAGCCCAAAGGAAGTTTGACTTCTCCTCACACCCATAACAGCCTCATTCATACACAGACAGGTTTTTGACTGCATCTCTTGCCGGGTGAGATGAATATCGAATTCATTAATCAGCATTTATCAGCCGATACAATATGTATTGCGAGTCTCACAATTCCTATATGCATTTCGATTCGATACTGCGATTTGATGTTAAAAGCATATTGCTCACTATATCTGCTGCAGAAAGACGAGAGCGCATGAAAAAAAGAGTTTTGAACTATTTCTAAAGATTGAGGCCAGTGCTACCGGTTGCTATGTCACATGGGCAATTCCACTTTGTATCTGCACAGTTCTTCCTCTAAATGTGTTTTTGTCAACATTTCTGTGGAAATTGTTCAAAGTAGTCATTGTGCATCGAGTTCTGTGGGTTGTTCAACTTTGAAGTCCACTTTTTTTCCCCCACATTTTTTTAAAGGGATTTGTCATGATTTTGTACTTCGCCAGAGTCAGACGGTGGATAAAAAAAATGTTTTATGTCTCTGCGTGCAGTTTGAAGGAAGCTGTTAACTGGCGTCAGCGCAATGACTGGAAGTGTACGATATCTGCTAGTTAGCATTGGCACGCAAAACTTCCTGACTTCCTTCATACTGGACGCAGAGACATAAAAATGATATGCACGGGTTCACCTGTCTCTAGGGAAGTAGACAACGGGCTTAAATGACAACATTTCGAAGTATCCCTTTTGAAGTGATAACTGTCTCGCAGCATAATTCCATTACCGTGGAATTGCCCATATCCTAATGCGCTACATACCTCTTCCTCATATGCACACCTACAACTTCAAAACGTAAAATAACAATGTATTGCGTTAAACTACACATTTCTGGGACAATATAATGATTGATTGATCGACCTAATGGTTGATTTGGTCTCCTGTAGCTCGGTGCGTTTGGTTGACACGGAGAGGAGGAAGAGGAGGGGCCAGGGTGGAGGAGGACAACACAGGTAGGAGAACACAGCACATCTGTAGAGCCAGATTAAATTACATTCATTCACCCTCTGTTTTTTCTTGAAACCTTTATTGTATGTAATGTATGCTGTTCGAGATTAAGAGACCTTGCAGTGGTCAGCGGGAAGCAGGCGGCGTGCAGATACAGGAAAATAGAACATACGGGGACAACAGTTAGTGGTCGACAACATTTTGCGTGTTTTGCTCTTAGTGATCTACCTGAGAGGGAGGAAGGAGAGGGAGAGGAAACCCCTGCGTTCAGCCACTGGGGACCCCCACGCAGGTGAGTGTCTCTGCTGTGTGACAGACCGCGTCTTTTCAATGAGAACCTGGGCAGATGCTCTTTAGCAGAGGTGTAACGGTTCACTTAAAATGGGTAGTTTTGAATCATGGGTGCGCCTGATTTTGGACGAGCAGAATTCGAAACCGTGCTGTATTCACCAATATTGTCACACCTGTGTCGATCTCCCCTCAGCAATGTAGAATGAACTGTGACTGGACGAAATCCTGCGTCTGTGTCATTATTATGGATTATAAAATGCCGCTAGTTTGGGGTTTCGGCCTGCATTATCTTGGAAACCCACAACTAAAATATCCTGTAATTACGTCAGATGCTTAAGTTCACAAGGGAGACTCGTTAGAAAAGATACTAAGAAGCAGGAAGCGGAGCGGTAGATCCCCCCCTCCCCTCTTTGCAAGTCCCGCACAAGCCTATGGGCCAAATGATAATGTGAGGTTGTCCAATATCGTGGATATAGTCTTAGGTAAATTAGGTGATGAACGACATGCCGTTTACCTGTGACTATATTTAAGATATAGCATTGTCTGTTATGCCTTATTTCTTGGCGTAGATGATGATCAATTCAAATCAGAAGCACATATAGGTAATTATCAATAAAACCTCACAATACGCTGCAGAGCATTTGATTTGGCTGCTGGGGGACCAGCTTCTCTTAAACCACTGACAACTAACTACGTGCTGTTTTCAAAGGATTGTCCGATTTAAAAAAAAATAATAATAAAAATAAAAATATTTTTTTTTTTTACATTTGTTTTTTTTTTAACTCTGTTGAAGTTTTACACACACACACACACACACACACACACACACACACACAGACAAGACAAAGCAATATAAATAAAAGACTCAACTAGAAAAAAAAAATACAAATAAAAAAATTGCTTTAAAGATACCATACTTTAGACAAGTTAAACATACCAGGCAGAAGGCTACAGAGGTTAATCTATAGTACAGGGACAGAGCAAACACCTCACCATTGTTCCTGTAAACAGTCAAGGGATAAGGGTGGAGAAATGCAACCACACAGAGAGTCATGGCCACAGACCGACCATCCACTGGACAGTTTTTTTTTTTACAATGCTTTAAAATAAAATAATAAAATGATTATTCATGTAGGCGTGAACAAAGTGTAAAAATAACTGGGAAAAACAAGCTCACACTTCAGTCTCTGCCCGAGCAAGATGAACAAGGCATCTGCGGATCACAATCAATAAGCACATCGACCTTAATGCACCCCCCAGCAAAAACACAGAGAGAGGCTCCTCCAACCCTTAAGTCAGACTTATTTTAGTATTAATTGGAATGCCATCAGAGGATGGACTGTTTTAAAGTAAGACCGGAATGGAGCCCAAAGCCTCATTAAACAGTTTGGTGTTCCCACGTGAATTGAATTTGATTTTTTCTAGTTTCAGAGAGCACAACACATCCCTCACCCAATATTTATAAGATGGGGGAGCTGCCATCTTCCAGTTCTGTAGTATTAGCCGTCTAGCTAAAAGAGTTGTATAAACAACAGTGTCCGACTGGATTCTTGATAGGGGGGTACCAATGGGCAGTACTCCAAAAAGGGCTGTAAGGGGAGACAGATCTATAAGTGTCATATATATCAGAGAAACATTTAAATATGAATTCCCAGAAACCTGACAGTTTATGACAGCCCCAAAACATATGCAACAGTGTGGCTGGTTCCACTTTACATCTGACACAGGTAGGATCAAAATCAGAGAATATTCTTCCAAGTGTGGCCCCCGGCCAGTGGATACGGTGAACCACCTTGAATTGAATGAGGCTGTGTCTAGTGCTAAAAGAGGACGAGTGCACCCTGTGCAGCACAGATTCCCAGGCGTCTTCCCCAAGTTCCTCCCCCAAATCCTTTTCCCATCGAGTCTTTAAAGGCACCAAAGAAGGGTTCTGTAAGTCATGAATGATTTGCATATACATCTGAAATTGCCCCCCTAGGAAGCTTGTTCAGCTCCAAGATGCTCTCTATAGCTGTATTCGCAGGCCTATTGGGAAATCCAGGTGTGTTAGCCCTGACAAAGTTTCTAGTCTGGAGATTGCGGAAAAAGTGGGATTGGGGGAGATTGAACTTTTCCTGCAGCTGAGAAAAAGAGGCAAATGTATCATCAAAGAATAATTGGGCTAGCGAGGAGAGGCCTAGTGAGTGCCAAATGCCAAAAGCCCCATCATTCAAAGATGGAGGAAATAAAATGTTCTGATTGATTGGGCCTGATAGAGAAAAGCCTTGGAGGTTAAAGGCTAAACGGAACTGATTCCAAATTTTAAGAGACTGCTTTACAATTGGGTTGACACACCTTTTGCCTAGGGACCCTGGGAGAGACGAGCACAGCACAGAGGAAAGTGCTGCAGGTTTACACGATTCAGACTCCATCTGGACCCAGAGTGGTCTAGGGCCAGTAGGATCAGTCTGCAGCCAGTACAGAACGGCTCTGAAATTTGCAGCCCAGTAGTATGTCTGAAAATTTGGTAGAGCTAAACCCCCCCAATGACCTAGGCTTCTGTAAATGTTTTCTACCAATCCGTGATACCTTGCCATCCCAAATAAAATGCATCAATGTTTGATCCAGTGAAATAAAAAAAGATTTTGGAATAAAAATGGGTAAACATTGAAATAAATATAAAAATTTGGGCAACACATTCATTTTAATGACATTAATCCTTCCGATAAGAGAAAGGGGTAGCAAATCCAAAAAGTAAAATATTTTTTTCAATCTGTCTGCTAGAGCAACAAAGTTTTCCTGAAACAAATTTGAATATTTCCTTGTCACTTTTACTCCCAAGTAAGTGAATT
This sequence comes from Oncorhynchus nerka, assembly GCF_034236695.1. NCBI lineage: Eukaryota > Metazoa > Chordata > Actinopteri > Salmoniformes > Salmonidae > Oncorhynchus > Oncorhynchus nerka. Next base: position 51,492,943 of record NC_088419.1, on the reverse strand, counting down.
GATCCCGGACAATCCTAAACTGAGAACTTGTAAAAGAGCACTTTAAAGCAGCCTTGTTTACCGGAAAAAGCTCACTCTTGCCTAGATTCAGCTTGTACCCTGAGATTGATCCAAACTTTTTAAGAACAGATAGGGCACGTGGCAATGAGGTATTGGGGTTGGAGATAAACAAAAGGAGGTCGTCAGCATATAGCGAGACTTTTTGCTCCCAGCCCGCCCTGATTATGCCTTGAATGGCATCATTAGAGCGTAGTGCAATGGCGAGAGGCTCGATTGCCAAAGCAAACAACAAGGGGGAGAGTGGGCAACCCTGTCTGGATCCGCGGTGCAAAGAAAATAGTCAGAGGACAAGTTATTAGTCTGTACCGAAGCCATGGGGGAAAAATAAAGAATCTTTATCCACGCAATGAATTTGGGGCCAAAGCCAAATCTATAAAGGGCAGCTGTTAGGTAATCCCACTCAACGCAGTCAAACGCTTTTTCGGCATCAAGTGAGACCACCACCTCCGGGTCCTCCGACGCTGGGGAGTACAGTATATTCATAAGGCGCCTAAATATTGAAAAATAAATGCCTATTTCTCACAAAGCCAGTCTGGTCAGTGTATTACTTGGTGCAGCAAGCCTTCCATACGGATGGCTAAAAGCTTAGCTAGGATTTTGTAATCACAGTTTACATTTACATTACATTTAAGTCATTTAGCAGACGCTCTTATCCAGAGCGACTTACAAATTAAAAGCGAGATTGGGCGATAGGATGCATATTCCAGGGGGTCTTTGTTTTTCTTTAGTAGTAATGAAATTGAAGCCTGATAAAGACTAGGCGGTAGCTTTGAAGTATTGAGGCACTCTGCAAATAGTCGAGACAAGAATGGGCAAAGCAGACCAGAAAATGTCCTGTAAAATTCGGTTGGAAAACCGTCCGGACCCGGTGATTTACCACTTTTCATTGCGGACACTGCTGTTGCAATCTCCTCAAGCGTAAATTCTTCTTCTAGATAGTCATGGGAGTCTGTATCAATCGAAGGCATATTCAAGCCATTGAAGGAGTCAATCAGCAAGGGGTCTTGAGGGGATTCAGAGGTGTATAGCGCAGAGTAAAATTGTTTAAATTGATCATAGATCTCTTTATGTATAACTGTGGTGGCACCAGACGGGGTCCTTATTTGTGGGATTAAACGTGAGGCCTCAGATTTACGGATCTGATGCGCAAGGAGTTTACTGGGCTTGTCGCCTTGTTCATAGACTTTGTATCGAGCTCGCAAGAGTAACTGTTCAGCTTGCCTGGTAGAAAGCTCATCAAATTCAGATTGGAGTAGTTGGCGCTCTTTATGCAGATCAGAGGAAGGATCCGTAGCATACTTCTCATCCAGTGTGGCGATGGACTCGCTCAGGTCCCGAAGTCGCTGGGAGCGAACTCTGTTTTGGTTGGCTGTATAAGAAATAATTTGGCCACGTAGGTATGCTTTGAGAGACTCCCATATGGTAGAGCAGGACATACCTGGTGTTGAATTAGTTTCTAGGAATAAGGTGATTTCAGAAGAGATTAAATTGACAAACTCCTTATCTGAGAGTTAAATGGGGTTGAGACTTCATTGATAACACATAGGAGGTCGCTGGGGAAACTCTAGTTCAAGCACTAATGGTGAATGGTCAGAGATAACAATACTCTCGTAAGTACACTGCCGAAGGTTAGGCAGAAGTTTTTTGTCCAAAAAGAAGTAATCAATCCGGGAGTATGTTTGATGAACATGAGAATAAAAGGAATATTGTCTATCTGTAGGATGTAGGAAACGCCAGGCCTCAAACATAGCATATTTCTGAAGAAAGGATTGAATAAGTAGGGCACATTTAGATGGGCCTGTATTTGTTTGTGAGGACTTGTCAAGAACTGGGGACATTTTACAGTTGAAATCCCCCCCTAAAATCAACAAATGAGAATCTAAATTGGGAATAGTAGATAGAAAGGAAGAAATGAAACTTGTGTCATCCCAATTGGGAGCATAAACACTAGCCAAGACAAGAGGGGTAGAAAACAGTTCACCGGTTACTATGACGTATCGTCCCTTAGGATCAGCAATAACCTCAGAAGCTACAAAGGGAGTAGCTTTATCAACCAGAATAGCAGCACCTCTTGATTTACTATGACAGTTTGAGTGGAACACTTGACCAACCCAGTCCTTACGCATCCTAAAATGCTCACCAGTCCTCAAGTGAGTCTCTTGTAGAAATGCAATATTTGCATTCAAACCCTTTAAGTGTGTCAACACCCCCTTACGCTTCACCGGGTTGTTAACCCCTTTGGTATTCCAAGAAATGTACTTGATCGTATTATTTAGGCCCCTCTGGGCATTCCCGTTATTCAACCCTGTCATTAGAGCATAGAATGGAAAAGCAATGAGCGCCCCAAAACCCCCAGAATAACTTGTCTCAGAGTAATAATGTACGGTGGTAAATGTTTGGGAAAAAGTACAGAGAAAAAAAACAGATAAAAAAACTAAAGACAGAATGACAACATTAGAACTGAACAATTCAACCTGCCCCCCCATCCCAGACAATACCTCCCCAAACGAGGTACAAGCCTAAATAGAACATGTTCTCTTCGCACAGTGTGTCTGTGAGAGTGCGGTCTTAACCTCTTGCCTCTACTTGGGACGCTTGCGTCCCAACTAGAGCTCTGGAAATGCAAATGCGCTACGCTAAATGCTAATAGTATTAGTTAAAACTCAAAAGTTCATTAAAATACACATGCAGGGTATCAAATTAAAGCTACACTCGTTGTGAATCCAGGCAACAAGTCAGATTTTTAAAATGCTTTTCGGCGACAGCATGAGAAGCTATTATCTGATAGCATGCACCAATACACTACAACAGAAAAGCACAGCAGGGGACGTAAACAAAATAATTAGCATTTCGGCGTTACACAAACCGCACAATAAAATAGAAAACAGTCATTACCTTTCACCATCTTCTTTGTTGGCACTCCTAGATGTCCCATAAACACTATTGGGTCTTTATTTCGATTAAATCGGGCCATATAAAGCCAAGATATCGTTATATGTAGACTGTGTGATAAACGAAAAAAAAACAGCGATTTCACAACGTAACGTCATTTTTTTAAATTCAAAAAGTAGACGATAAACTTTCACAAAACACTTCAAATACGTTTGTAATGCTACTTTAGGTATTAGTAAACGTTAATAAGCGATAAAAATCATCCATAGGCGATGTCAAAATCATTAGCTGTCGTCTTGGAAAAAATTTCACGAGAGAGCTCTTCCGGAATGATCTGGGCGGAGACCGGAGGTAAGTGGTGCCCTGTTTCGGTTCAACCAAGAATCAAAGAGGATTCAATTCACAAGACTCTAGACAACATGGGGATGCTGTGGGAGTTGAATGCTCGGTCTTATCTAATTCGGCTCACTGTTAACAACTGCTGGAAGTGGCGCAAGGATATTTATTTCCATTTTCTGTGATCAGGTTTTCCTGCGCTTTCCGATGTAACGCACGTTATGTAATAGCCACAGTCGTGATTTAACCAGTTTTAAAAACGTCCGAGGGTTTCCTATCCACACATTCTAACCATATGAACGTACTATATTCCTGGCATGAGTAGCAGGGCGCTGAAATGTTGCGCGATTTTTAACAAAATGTTCAAAAAAGTAGAGGGTAGGAGCAACTAGTTAAACCTAAACCCACAGTCCCGCTCTTTAAAGTCGCGTTTTGTTAGTGGATCAAGCAGCAAAAAGAAAGATTTGTATATTTTTTTTCAAATAAAAAAAAGGCGAATCCCTTGTGCAAACGGAATGACAAAAGCACCACTTGTAGATGTATATAATTGTATTCCCAGGCTTATAACAGGCATTGAGAGGGAAAATAAATAAAATGTATAAAGGCTCTCAGCCAAAAATCTAATTTGAAGTAAGGAAATCGTAGTAAGACTATCAAAAATAATAGTAATTATAATAGTAGTCTAGTTGAAGCTGAGACAGCTTTACAACCAATACCAAAAAACTACGTGTGCGCAACGTTGAACGTTTGCTGGGCATAAATGACACTCAAAACTTTGAAAATTAAAGTGAGGCCCCAAAAACCGTGTAGCCTCGAGACATTTACTGTTAACTGGGTCAATGCAAACGGATGCAGTAAACAAATAACCAAAAATATTTTGAGTCACCGAGACAATGTGTAAACAAACTAAATAGGTGAGCGAGATAAGGCGCGCACACTAGACGATCAAAACATTAAATCACCTCAAATAAGCATGAATAGTTTCACCAACTATACAAGACTAGCCTGTTATGTCTAAGCATAATTGTACCACAAGTGGGTTACTTACTATCCACAGTACGCAAGCAACAGTTGCTGAACTGTGAGCATATGTAATATTCAAGACTTCTTGATGTGACGTTGAATGTGAGCCATAGCCTCATCCGGAGATTCAAATGTGTAGTCTTTACCCTCGTGAGATATCCATAAACGGGCCGGGAATCGCAGTCCATACTTCACACTTGGATGGTCCCGAAGTACTCGTTTGGCCTGTCTGAAAGCTGTGCGCTGCCTGGAAACAGTGGGGGAGTAGTCCTGGTAGATGGAAAAGCTCTGTCCTTGAAAGCTCAGAGTGGTATTGCGGGCTCGTCGGAGGATCTCCATCTTCTCATGAAAAAAGTGCACTCGAAGAATTATGTCACGGGGCCTCTCCCCATCCCGGGGCTTTGGGCGCAGCGAGCGGTGGGCTCGATCAATCAGGGGCTTTTCATCTAAGGCAAGAACATCCTTCAGCAGCCCCGAAACGAAATCCGTGGCGCGATGCATTTCGGCGGACTCTGGGACCGATACAAGTCTCAGATTATTGCGGCGAGAGAATCCCTCTAGACTCACGCAGCTCTCCTTCACCTTTTTCAAATCCGCAGCTAGGCGTTTAACTTCAGCCTCCAGGGATGTAGTTAAATCGGAGACATTAGTAGCGGAGGCCTCCAGTGCCGCAATCGTTGTAGTGTGTGACGCAGTTGTTGTTTTGAGTATTGCGATTGCTGGCACAGTCTCGTTCCGCAGGATGGTTAAATCTGCTTTTAAGGTATCAGAAACCTCCTGTATTCTGGCCTCAATCGTAGCAACCACCTGTGTTTTCATTTCAACTATCTCAGAGCGTAGTAGTTTGATGGCCTCGAGAATGTTCATTTCAGCGCCGCCGGGCCAAGCCGCGCCCCCAGTTAAAGTGTGCGTCCCCGGGCCCTCAGACTCAGGAGAGGGCGGTGATGAGAGCGGGTCTTGTAGCCCGGGTTTTCTCAAAGTCATGCTTTTGGCCTTATGTTTGGTCGACATGCTGACATTCGGAAGCAAAGTAGTCTTGTTTTTTACGGAAAGGGATCACCAAATTAATATTTGAAAATAAATATGGTTCTGCTGCAGAATTCACATAAACTTTAAGAATACCACGGGAGCAAACGGAAAACACGTCAGTCGCACATGGCGTCCCCTACCATCCCCCGAGCAGCAAGCTTTTTATGTCAGTAAAGATAGAGCTAGTCAGGATTGTCCGATTTTATTCCATGCAAAACAATTGTGACCATTTTAGGTCCATCACAGTTATACAGCATGCAACTCTGTTTTTCATGATCAGTAAACATCAATTGGTCATTTATTTTCAGATACGTGATGGTAGCCTATCCATTTGGCATATGGCATGTAGCTAGCCAGCTAAGCAAACAGCATGTCATTTAGCTTTTGATAAGAGCTTGATCGGCAAGTCCTCGTCCTGGTGAAGTTTTCAGTCGGAATACTGTCATCACCACTAATATAGTGTTGGTCCCATGTTTCATGAGCTCAAATAAAAGATCCCAGAAATGTTCCATTTGCACAAAATGCTTATTTCTTTCAAATTGTGTGCACAAATTTGTTTGTAGCCCTGTTAGTGAGCATTTCTCCTTTGCCAAGATAATCCATTCACCTGACAGGTGTGGCATATCAAGAAGCTGATTTAAACAGCATGATAATTACACAGGTGCACCTTGTGCTGGGGACAATAAAAGGCCACTCTCAAATGTGCAGTTTTGTCACATAACACAATTCCACAGATGTCTCAAGTTGAGGGAGCATGGCATTGGCATGCTGACTGCAGGAATGTTCACCAGAGCTGTAGCCAGAGAATTGAATGTTCATTTCTCTACCAACGTACTTTTAGAGAATTTGGCACTATGTCAAACTGGCGTCGCAACCGCAGACCACGTGTAACCACGCCAGCCCAGGACCTCCACATCCTGCTTCTTCACATGTGCGATTGTCTGAGACTAGCCACCCGGACAGCTGATGATACTGTGTGTAAAAAAAAAGAATTCTGATTGACTGGGCCTTGCTCTACCCAATTTGACATAGTTCAAGCAATCGTGATGAAATTCTCTTTAAAAACAATATTGAAAAGGGAATAACGTTAACCAACTTTGCTAGGTAGGCCTACATTGGTTGGAGAACAAAAGTACATTAGGTCTAGTACTAGGATTGGACAACTGTATAAAGTTTCTACCGGTAGCTTGCAAAGTAAACATTGTCAACTAATAGTACATCGGCAAATGCGTCCTAATGTTGCTTGACAGGCAGAGCCCACAAAGTATGGGAAATTAGCCTAAACCGCTCAAACTTGTCAGGTATAGGTAACTTATTTTATATCACTCAATTATCCAATTAATGGAGGCCAATATTTGAGCAGTATGGTCAGACTACTTGTATACCACTCTACAGGTAAATCAGCAATTGGCCACCAGGTGTCACCAAAAGCAAATAAATGGATATTCCACACAAATAAAGTCTAGTAACCGTTTCCAAAATGTCTACACATAATAAGCATTTTCCATACAATTTATAATTCGACCATAAATCATCAAAACTAAGTGTTGGTACATTTAGCTCTTATATACATAATAGGGTAACACTTTACATGACGCCGTGTCATAACACGTGATTTCACAGTCATAACCATGTCATATGTCGTAACAGGTCATATAACCCTGTTATAAAATGGTCATGACACCATCATATATTTAGCTTGGCTGGTTATGACCCCTCCATAAGTCTCAACTCATATTTGTTCAAGTTAAGTTTCCTTTCGTTTCTCAATTCCTTTTGTTGTGGTAATGAATTGTTTCCTCATGTTTTTTTTTTCATCCTATTTTAAACCACTTGTAGAAAATACGCTGTACGACACTGTCATGACGCGTTACGACCATCCTGTGTCACTTTACTTGGACTAAGAAAGTACAGTTGATGACTGTCAAGAAGCATTATGAACATCATATTCATATAAGGCAGATAGGCCTATCACATACACGCCCTCATGTCATCTCATATTGTAAAGTGGCTGTTCCACTGGATGTCTTAAGGTGAACGCACCAATTTGTAAGTCGCTCTGGATAAGAGCGTCTGCTAAATGACTTAAATGTAATGTAATGTAATGTCAGTCATCAGTCCTGCTCCTGAAATCTGCTCCTGCATTCATCCTCCCCAAAATTGATGTATTTAACATGAACATACTGTTGACAAGTAGGCTACGGTGTAATGGAATGTTTTGCCTTGTGTGGTAGGTTTTGTGTGGTTTTGACACTCTTGTGTAGGTGTCATAACCAGCCATAACATGACACAAAATATGTCACAACAGGTCTAAATATAATGGTCATGACCCCCATATTATGACAGGTTGTCAGCTGTTATGACATGGTTATGACCCCCATATGACAGGTTGTCAGCTGTTATGACGTGGTTATGACCCCCATATGACACGTTGTCAGCTGTTATGACGTGGTTATGACCCCCATATGACACGTTGTCAGCTGTTATGACGTGGTTATGACCCCCATATGACACGTTGTCAGCTGTTATGACGTGGTTATGACCCCCATATTATGACAGGTTGTCAGCTGTTATGACGTGGTTATGACCCCCATATGACACGTTGTCAGCTGTTATGACCCCCATATTATGACAGGTTGTCAGCTGTTATGACGTGGTTATGACCCCCATATTATGACAGGTTGTCAGCTGTTATGACGTGGTTATGACCCCCATATTATGACAGGTTGTCAGCTGTTATGACGTGGTTATGACCCCCATATTATGACAGGTTGTCAGCTGTTATGACGTGGTTATGACCCCCATATTATGACAGGTTGACAGCTGCTATGATGTGGTTATGACCCCCATATGACAGGTTGTCAGCTGTTATGAGGTGGTTATGATGCCAGATGTGAAGTAAAAGCATTACCCAAATGGCTCTAAACGTGATATGTGACATGAGCTGACCCCCCTACCAGACAGTGGGCTAGCCATTCATCAAAATGGAAGAACACTGAAGATCTATTCGAATCCTCAGTTCATAAAGGAGGTAGCTTGACTGGTGACGCTATCTATTTATCTATCTATTTTGACTGGTGACGCAAACAACTCTGCAAACAAATGTTACAGCTTACTTATTGAAGCTAGTATGTGATTTATATCACAGTTAAAGGAGAAGTCAAACTCAAGGTCTCTAGTAGGGTACCTCCGTGTGTGTGTGTACTGTGTACGCCTCTTCCATGGAGAATTCTTGCCACTTGACTCGAACCTATTAAATGGCCTTTTCTTGTTTGTTTTTTGTACTAAATGAATGTAGGCAAGGTTGCCCGAGTGATCGAGATCACAGGCTTGGTGTGTTTGTGTGCATAGGCTTGTATTTGTGTGTGCTTGCCCTCGATTGTTTGTGTACTTACTGTGCCCACGTGCTTCAAGGGTGGAGGTGTGGCAGGAGGAGGGCGAGTCTCTTGGCATAAGCATTGTGGGCGGGCACAGCGTCATCAAGAGACTGAAGAATGGAGAGGAACTCAAGGGCATCTTCATCAAACAGGTGACGCAGTTCTCCCCACCTCTCTCTCCCACCCTCCCTCTCCCTTTTTTAAGCCTAAAGCTAGTCAGTGATTTGTGAAGCTGTGTAACAAAAGAATAATAGGAACCCTCTGTTTAAAAAATAAATAAAAATGTAATCCCAGAATGTAGCTTTACGTCGGTGTACTGATGCAGATATTTATTTTTAACTTGTCTCCTTGTATGTTTTGGAGAAAACATTTATGAATGAATTAAATGAACAGGTACTGCCGGAGAGCCCAGCGGGACGCACTTGCGTGCTGAAGACCGGAGACAAGATATTGCAGGTGAGGAGGGGAGAACACTATGACAGCGCTAAAGCAGTGACACTGCAATGATACAGGAAAGCTAATTCAACACTGTAGCAACGGTAGTGGAACACCACATGTCAATGCTACAGAAATGTAAATGAGGCGTCACAGCGATTCCGGACAGGTTGGTGTGACCTCTGTTTGTATCCTCTCGCTCTCTCCCTCTGTCGTGGTCTTTCTCTTTCTCTCTGTCGTGGTCTTTCTCTTTCTCTCTGTCGTGGTCTTTCTCTTTCTCTCTGTCGTGGTCTTTCTCTTTCTCTCTGTCGTGGTCTCTGTCTCTCTCTCTCTCTCTCTCTCTCGTGGTCTCTGTGGTCTCTCTCTGTCGTGGTCTCTCTCTCTCTCTCTGTCGTGGTCTCTCTCTCTCTCTCTGTCGTGGTCTCTGTCGTGGTCTCTCTCTCTCTGTCGTGGTCTCTCTCTCTCTGTCGTGGTCTCTCTCTCTCTGTCGTGGTCTCTCTCTCTCTCTCTCTCTGTCGTGGTCTCTGTGGTCTCTCTCTGTCGTGGTCTCTCTGTCGTGGTCTCTCTCTCTCTCTGTCGTGGTCTCTCTCTCTCTCTCTGTCGTGGTCTCTCTCTCTCTCTCTGTCGTGGTCTCTCTCTGTCGTGGTCTCTCTCTCTCTCTCTCTCTCTGTCGTGGTCTCTCTCTCTCTCTCTCTCTCTCTCTCTGTCGTGGTCTCTCTCTCTCTCTCTCTGTCGCGGTCTCTCTCTCTCTCTCTCTCTCTCTCTCTGCCGCGGTCGGTCTCTCGCTCTCTGCCGCGGTCGGTCTCTCGCTCTCTGTCGCGGTTTCTCTCGCTCGCTCTCTGTTGTGGTTTTGCTCTCTGTCGTGTTTTTCTCTCTTGCCCATTTATTTATTTTTCAATACCCTTCCACTTTCCATCAATTTCCTCTCACCCCTCTTTATCTCATGCTTTCCCTTTTTTATTTCTATGTTATCTGTCCTTCCTTCTCCCTCTCTCCTCCTTCTCCCCCTCTCTGTGTGTGCGTGCATGTGTCAGGTATCAGGTGTGGACCTCCAGAATGCCAGCCATGAGGATGCGGTCCAGGCCATCAAGGCAGCTCCCAGTCCCGTGGTCTTCATCGTCCAGAGCCTCACTGCCACGCCGCGGGTAAACACACCACATACACACACACACACAGACACACACGTCTGTGTGCACCCACATAGGTACACACAGGAGCACAACCCGAATATATACTTTATGTCCCTCTGATGCTCAGTTGGTTGTCTTTTGGAACGGCAGAGGTACCCATGCCCCCTTCTTTGCCTTAGAGAATTGGTTTGGTGGCGCTCACCAAGTTTCCTCTCCCTCTCTTGTAGGTTATACTTTCTGGCAGAATGTCTGGTAGTTGGTTTGTTGTTTCGGGCCGGTGCTTGGTGTCTGTTATCTAAGCATGAATGGAGTTTGACTCTCTTTCTTTGTGCCTGTGTGTTTGTGTGTGTGTGTGTGTGCGCGCACCTATGTCTGCATGTCTTTCTCTTTCCAGCCTGTCTCGTTAACCGCGCCCAGTTACAACAAACACAAGGCAAAGAGGAGAGTCATGCCGGTAAGCAGCCCCCACTTTCTGACAAAGTTTTTCTGGTGGTGGAAATGTGGCGGGCTTGGTTATAACTTCTGAAGTAGGTTTTATAACACATTTCCATTTAAGTTGTCTGTCCCTTTATGTTACCAGGACATAGAAACCCTAAACTCTGTCGTTTGTGTGTGTGTGAGACCCATTTCTGGAATTACAATTATTATAATTTTTTACTGTTGATGTCTTTGCTTTAGCAACAGTGGCCTTGTCATTCATGCTAATAAAGTTTGAGGTCGAGAGGAGGAGGAGAGTTTCGACACTGCGACCCAGCTTCAGGAAATGCCTGATCTCAATCGAGAGCCAATCAAGTCTCATCACTCTATAAGTGCCCGAGTGAGACGAGCTTGATTACGACACTGTCAGCCGGCAATGAATTGAAACCTTAATCATTTGGCATTAACAGACCCAGCTTTGATTTCTATTAGCGTCACGTCCGCCTCTGGAGGACGAAGGACTGTTAAACACAACGAGGAAGGCGTTTTAATTATATCCAGATACTCTGATTATGTTCTTTACTCCTGTGTCCCAAGTCCAACTGTGGACTACCGTGTGTATCTCCCTCTGGATAATGTGGGAGGAGGGGAAGCGTATGAGACGGATGGGGGCCGACGCTGCCAGTGAGTGATTTTAGGCAATTGACCCCATTTTAGAGGTCTGAGAATGTAGACGAGGAGCACTTTCACATTTCAGCACATGTACTGCACAGTTACATTTCCCAAACACTTTATTGCGATAGGGAGATGCTCGAGTGCTGTCGGGTAGATTTCATCCTCCTTCCCTTTTCCCCTCACTCCTGGAGGCGCAGGCCCTCTCTTCTTTATTTATTTTTTTCTTCTCCAAGGCTGCTCTTTGACATTTCCAAGGACCTGGTCACCTTTCATCTTGGGTGAACACTTCCTCAAGCAGAGAGGTAGACATTCAAGTCACCTGTACGGTTCCTTCCGATTCGGTGCAGATGAATGGTAGGAGGTGAGGAAGAAAGCTACTTTAGACTCTGTCGGGGATGGATCCCTTTGATCCTGACAGCCGTAACACCGGTTCTATGAACTAAATTGTGCAGTTAGTTGGCTACTTCAAAAAATAAACGAAATCCACAGCAGGCAGCTTTTTAATTGGGTGGCGGGCTGGTTCTGGCCCGCGGGGCAGTAGTTGTCCCGTGTCTACCCTAGCCCCACACCTGTGATTCATATCTTTGGTGTTTCTGAGAAGCATGGTGTCTTTTTTTTTTTCCTAATCTGCAGAACGCGGCAGTAGGAGGCGCCCCTCCCCCGATGAGACTCCCCCCGCCCTACCGACCCCCCAGTCAGCTGACAGAGGAGCAGGACGAGGAGCTGGAAGAGGCCAAAGGTCAGTCTTTGCTCTCTCCAATCGTAAACTGTGTTGCCTCTGACCAGTTGTCAGCTGTGTTCTTGGGTACGTCCAATGAAAACTTTGCCTTGTATATAAGCCTTAAAGGGATAGTTCACCTAAACTACAGCATTACTTGAATATTTATTGGATCTTGGAAAGTCATTTGAGCAATTGGTTAAACTATCCTTTTAAGTGAAAGTCAATCAACTGTCCCTGTCTGGCTCTGAGCTCCACTCTATTGCCCTGGTCACTTCAGACCCTCCATTAGGAGTGTTGACTGGAGTTCAGCTAGCCTGGATTCCCACAAGGTAAACGATGGTGAAACAGAGCATTATAGTTGGATTCCAGGCTAGAGTTCCAGCACCCATACAATGCCGAAGTGCTTTAAGCCCCCGGTGTAAAAACACTACACAAACCCAATCTATACTTACAATGTGTTCCCTATTCACCACCTCCACCGATTTCCCAACAATCAACAAAGTCAGTGAAGCTGCAACTCGTAGGGAATGGAGGTGAGCTCATTGCTGTGTTTTCGTTCCAACGCTTCACCTCCCCTAAGCTATTATAGTGGGTGGCTTACGCCTGTCTGTCCAGTGTGCCCCGAAGCGTTGCCTCTTTCAACTGCTCCTCCACATGGGAGAGCGGACGCACAAATACCACACACACACACACACAGGTTATGAAAGCTTTTCCTTCTGACAACTTGTGGGGCGAGATGAGGTAAACGTTGGAGTCGTCTCCACCGCAATCAACGCTACATTAATTCAGTAGATGTCACAGTGATGGTTGAAATGGAATTGTTAGGAATGACTGGTACATTTTAAGACTTTCTTGAATTATATATTTTTTTGCCAGACACACACACTGTTTGTTTGCATGTAATGGGGGAATTTGCAGTCGCCTCTGCTACCATCTTTGCTGCTTTAGTTCTGTAAATGTTAGCTCAAGCTTTTAAAAGGCATTGTAAAGACGGGTACAACGATGGAGTGGTGTGTGTGTGTGTGTGTGTGTGTGTGACAATGGACATTGGCAAACACTGATCCTAGATCAAGACCATGGGCGGTAAATGGAAGGGCTGCGCTGGGGGCGAATGTCACGGCATACTGATTCCAGACCTGGGTTCAAATACTATTCGAAAACGTTGAGTTACTTTGATCGTTCGCTCGAATCTGCCTTACTCCAGGGGTTTGCCGTTTTGTGACTATGCTGTTGGCCAGGTAAGGTCCATTGAGCACAGATAAAGCCATTTGAAATGATTTTGAATAGTGTTTGAACCCCGTTGTCATGTGGAAATGACTCACTGGAAATCCTCAACAAAGACGAGCCTGTTTGGCAACGTTAATACTACTGTACGTGGAGTGGTTCTGAATGAATGCTGTGACGTAATCCCAAGAAATACACAGAAACGTGTCTGTATAGGCTACGAGGTAGCACTCAACATCTAGTGTAGTCAAATCTAGGCCTAGAGGTACTCAATAGCTTGGCCAGAAAGTTTGTGGCACAACGTTTTGCTACTGTATGCCAGAATGAATATGTCCATGTGTATTGAATATGACCCATATGTATTCATTAGAGCGCACAGTAGCAAAACCTTTGCACATCGTTTTTCTTTCTTATTGGACATGGAAGTCTCCCCTGGTGTCCCAGGTCTCAATCCCTGATAGAAGGGCTCATGTCAAAAGTAGTACATTATGTAGGGAATAGGTTGACATTTGGGACATTCATTTGTTTTTTATGTTGATCTAATAAAGATTTTATGAATTTGTCACGAATGTGGTCAGCTGTAATCATGCAATAATCACTAGGACACAACGTACATTAGCATAATGCCTGTTGTTCTATGCATGAATAATTTGTTTGGCCGGCTAGATAATTGCTATCAGGGACAGGCACTTCAAATAGGCATATACATCTTTTTAAAAGTCCTCTGTATAGCTCCAAAATCGTTGTAAAATTTCATTGAATTCTACAAAGTGGGCGAGACCCAAGAACCACACAGTCCATTCTCCCTTGTGATGTACGTCCTAGAGTTATAGGTTCTGGGATGCCAAAGTATTTTGGACTGAACTGGTATGTGTGTGTGTGTGTGCGCACTCTGAATCAATGTGTGCAGCGTTACAGTAAATGAATGCCACCATCTGGACCACGGTTCTGGTTGGAAAGAACACTGCGGGGAAGACGATTCACTAGTGGCCAGGCAATGGAGGAGGGAGAGAGAAATTTGTGTTGCAGCCAGAGCTGGCATTTATCCCAGCCTGGCAACATGTCTTCTAGCCGGATGAATAATTGAGGAGGCAGCCAGCGCAGTTTGGGTCCTGGATGCTGTTTGACTGAAACATATCAGACAATATACCGCGGATATGATGCAAAAATATTTGTTTACTGTTCTATTAATGTTGGTAACCAGTTTATAATAGCAATAACCCTTAGGGGTTTGTGGTATATGGCCAATATATCCCCAGCTAAGGGCTGCGTCAAGCTAGCGCCCCACCTGGCCAACATCCAGTGAAATTGCAGAGAGCCAAATTCAAAAACAGAAATACTCATTATAAAAATTCATAAAACATACAAGTGTTATAAATAATAATAATAATCTCCTTGTTAATCTAACCACGGTGTCAGATTTCAAAAAGGCTTTACGGCGAAAGCATACCATGCGATTATCTGAGAACAGCGTCCAGCAGACAAATCATTACAAACAGTAACCAGCCAAGTAGAAGAGTTACACAAGTCAGAAATAGAGAAAATGAATCACTTACATTTGATCTTCATATGGTTGCACTCAGAAGACATTCATTTACTTAATAAATGTTCGATTTGTTCGATAAAGTCTTTCTCTTTATCCAAAAACCTCAGTTTTGTTCAGTAATGCACAGGCTCAAATGCAGTCACGAAGCTCGTAGAAACATGTCAAACAATGTTTATAATCAATCCTAAGGTTTGTTTTTAGCCTAAATAATAGATAATATTTCAACCGGACAATAACGTTGTCTATTTAAACAAGAAAGGCGAGCTCTCGTTCTCGCGCATGAAAAATCTCTAGGCCACTGTAGTGTCCACTCATTCAGACTGGTCTTACTCCCTAATTTTTCAGAATAGAAGCCTGAAACTATTTCTAAATACTGTTGATATCTTGAGGAAGGCATAGGAAGTGCAATTTGAGTCCTAAGTCAATGGATACTGTAAAGGCAATAGAAAACTACAAAAATAAAAATAAATCCTACTTCCTGGATGGGTCTTTATCAGGTTTTCGCCTGCCAAAGCAGTTCTGTTATACTCAGACATTATTTTAACAGTTTTGGAAACTTTAGTGTTTTCTATCCAAATATATATATATATATATACTGCTCAAAAAAAATAAAGGGAACACTTAAACAACACAATGTAACTCCAAGTCAATAACACTTCTGTGAAATCAAACTGTCCACTTAGGAAGCAACACTGATTGACAATAAATGTCACATGCTGTTGTGCAAATGGAATAGACAACAGGTGGAAATTATAGGCAATTAGCAAGACACCCCTAATAAAGGAGTGGTTCTGCAGGTGATGACCACAGACCACTTCTCAGTTCCTATGCTTCCTGGCTGATGTTTTGATCACTTTTGAATGCTGGCGGTGCTTTCACTCTAGTGGTAGCATGAGACGGAGTTACAACCCACACAAGTGGCTCAGGTAGTGCAGCTCATCCAGGATGGAACATCAATGCGAGCTGTGGCAAGAAGGTTTGCTGTGTCTGTCAGCATAGTGTCCAGAGCATGGAGGCGCTACCAGGAGACAGGCCAGTACATCAGGCGACGTGGAGAAGGCCGTAGGAGGGCAACAACCCAGCAGCAGGACCGCTACCTCTTCCTTTTGTGTTAGGAGGAGCAGGAGGAGCACTGCCAGAGCCCTGCAAAATGACCTCCAGCAGGCCACAAATGTGCATTTGTCTGCTCAAACGGTCAGAAACAGACTCCATGAGGGTGGTATGAGGGCCCGACATCCACAGGTGGGGGTTGTGCTTACAGCCCAACACCGTGCAGGACGTTTGGAATTTGCCAGAGAACACCAAGATTGGCAAATTCGCCACTGGCGCCCTGTGCTCTTCACAGATGAAAGCAGGTTCACACTGAGCACATGTGACAGACGTGACAGAGTCTGGAGGCGCCGTGGAGAACGTTCTGCTGCCTGCAACATCCTCCAGCATGACCGGTTTGGTGTGGGGTGGCATTTCTTTGGGGGGCCGCACAGCCCTCCATGTGCTCGCCAGAGGTAGCCTGACTGCCATTAGGTATGGAGATGAGATCCTCAGACCCCTTGTGAGACCATATGCTGGTGCGGTTGGCCCTGGGTTCCTCCTAATGCAAGACAATGCTAGACCTCATGTTGCTGGAGTGTGTCAGCAGTTCCTGCAAGAGGAAAGCATTGATGCTATGGACTGGCCCACCCTTTCCCCAGACCTGAATCCAATTGAGCACATCTGGGACATCATGTCTCGCTCCATCCACCAATGCCACGTTGCACCACAGACTGTCCAGGAGTTGGCGGATGCTTTAGTCCAGGTCTGGGAGGGGAGACCATCCTCCACCTCATCGGGAGCATGCCCAGGCATTGTAGGGAGGTCATAGAGCCACGTGGAGGCCACACACACTACTGAGCCTCATTTTGACTTTTTTAAGGACATTACATCAAAGTTGGATCAGTCTGTAGTGTGGTTTTCCACTTTCATTTTGAGTGTGACTCCAAATCCAGACCTCCATGGGTTGATAAATTTGATTTCCATTGATAATTTTTGTGATTTTGTTGTCAGCACATTCAACTATGTAAAGAAAAAAGTATTTAATAAGAATATTTCATTCATTCAGATCTAGGATGTGTTATTTTAGTGTTCCCTTTATTTTTTTGAGCAGTGTGTGTATATATATATATATGTATGTGTGTGTGTATATATATCCTACCCTAGAGAAGTTAAATATACCACACCCCCTCGGGCCTTACTGTAACCTATAGGCTACAGAATATGCATACTGTGCATGTACTGTGCATTTGGACTTTATTCAGACCCCTTGACCTTGTCCACATTTTGTTACGTTACAGCCTTGTTCTAAAATGGATAAAATAGTTTTCTCACACAATAACTTAGTGACGAAGCACAAACAGGTTTTTAGAAATGTTAACAAATGTATTACAAATAAATAAAACATTTTACCTAAGTATTCAGACCCTTTACTCAGTACTTCATTGAAGCACCTTTGGCAGCAATTACACCCTCGAATCTTCTTGGGCATGACTCTACAAGCTTGGCACACCAGTATTTTGGGAGTCTCCCATTCTTATCTGCAGATCCTCAAGCTTTGTCAGGTTGGAAGGGGAGCGTCGCTGCACAGCTATTTCCAGGTCTCTCCAGAGGTGTTTGATTGGGTTTAAGTCAGGGCTTTGGCTGAGCCACTCAAGGACATTCGGATCAAGGATCTCTCTGTACTTTTCTCCATCAATTTTCTCTCGATCCTGACGAGTCTCCCACAGCATAATGCTGCCACCACAATATTTCACCGTAGGGATGATGCCAGGTTTCCTCCAGACGTGACGATTGGCATTCAGGCCAAAGAGTTCAATCTTGGTTTCATCAGACCAGAGAATCTTGTTTCCCATGGTCTGAGAGTCCTTTAAGTGCCTTTTGGTAAACTCCAAGCGGGCTGTCATGTGCCTTTTTTACTGAGGAGTGGCTACCATAAAGGCCTGATTAGTGGAGTCCTGCAGAGATGGTTGTCCTTTTGGAATGTTCTCCCATCTCCACAGAGCACCTCAAGAGCTCTTGTCAATGACCATTGGGTTCTTGGTCACCTCGCTTACCAAGGCCCTTCTCCCCTGATTTCTCAGTTTGGCCCGGCGACCAGATCTAGGAAGAGTCTTGGTGGTTCCAAACTTGTACCATTTAAGAATGATGGAGGCGCAGGGCAGAACAGAGAACTGACAAGATGTATGTAAACAGTGTTCTTATACTGTGATAGGCCAACAGACGGGTTGGGACAATGTCTATCACAGTAGAGGCTGAGCGTGGTTTAGACTTGCTCAGCCTATCGCAGGCGCTCAGGCGGGTCCCTGCTTCTTGGAGTCCTCCCTCCGTCGATGTATAGATTCCTACTGTTCTGGTATCGCAGCCTAGTTAGAACAGTTGCTCAGTTCCTGCTATTGTGTTGTTCAGTATTTTTCCATCTAAGTTAAACCTCGTGATGACCACCCCTCCCTATCACAACTTTGTAAGATACAGCAAGTCACACCATGTGCTCAAAATTGTTACATACAAACACAAGGACAAAGCATCTGCTGGGCTGTTATCTACAGTTTTGCAACATGCAGGTCACACCATGTTACTCAGTTCTTGTCACACACAAACAGGCAAGTAGCAAGCAGTTGTTTAATCTCATAATGATGCTCCAGTGCACAAATGCAGACACCTCACACAACCAACATCAGATAATATTTAATCATATATATGCTAATGGCTATAATGTAAAATACAGGATCCCACAACATGCACTGTCAACTGTAGGACATTACATGTCCAATCAATTGAATTCACCACAGGTGGACTCAAATCAAGTTGTAGAAATATCTCAAGGATGATCAATGTCAAGTCTCATGGTAAAGTGTCTGAATACTTTTGGAAATGTATTTCTGTTTTATTTTTAATACATTTGCAAAAATTTATTTAAAAAAACTGATTTCACTTTGTCGTTATGGGGTATGGTGTGGAGATTGATGAAGGGAAAAAAACAATATAATCAAATTTAGAATAAGGCTGTCATGTAACAAGTGGAACAAGTCAATAAGTCTGAATACTTTCCAAATGCACTGTATGTAGAGGCAAGAAGATGCACACTTGTCGCGTGAACTGTTTATTCACACACACTCAAACTGATACACACATTGCTCAAATGCAAACTGTACGTACACTATTCTATATGAGAAATTCAGAGCCACAGGGCTTTGCTCAGACATTGGAGAACTCAGAATAGCGACAAGTATCTCACCCACAGTACTACTGTAATAAATAAGACCTCAGATCTTTTCTGTCCTGGTGTGTTTGGAGATTGTTTTGTTTGATAAATGGCCTTGCCCCCAGTGAAGCCATTGTCCTTGGAGAAGATAACAGTTGGGATCGCACTGTAGTGTGGAGTCACTGTACTGTAGTCTTGCAAAACCAGAACGCATGTTTGAGTTGGTGCAAAATTGGTGTCTGATTGTTGTGTGTGCATGCTTGCTTGCGCGTGTGTGTGTCAGTGGTGTAAAAGTACCCATTTGTCATACTTGAGTAAAAGTGAAGATAGCTTAATTGAACATTTCTCAAGTAAAAGTTCACACTGCAAAATACTACTTGAGTGAAAGTATTCGGTTTTAAATATTCTTTAAGTATCAAAAGTAAATGAAATTGCTAAAATATACTTTATCAAAATACTTTATAATTTTAAATTCCCTATCATTTTTAATTCTCGACCAGGGATGTTCTCTTGATAAGTGTGTGAATTGGATCATTTTCTGTCCTGCTAAGCATACAAAATGTAACTAGTACTTTTTTGGTGTGAGGGAAAATGTATGGAGTAAAAAGTACATTTTCTTTAGGAATGTAGTAAAGTAAAAGTTGTCAAAAATATAAATAGTTAACTACAGACCCCCCCAAATACTTCAGTACTTTAAAGTACTTTTCACCACTGCTGTGTGTAGTTTAACATATCGCTGTAACAGAATTGGTGTGTGTGTGCGCGTGTCACATGTAACTAGTCATGTTTGCGGTGGCTCATTGTTCGTTTCCTTAAGTCTCGCTGGTTTACAATGTGTCCCCAATGTGCAAGAGGACAATGTGTATTGGTATAGTACAGCCTCTGTTTTCTTGATTGATTCGACTGTCATTGCATAGGAAAAATCTATAAATTACACATGGCAGAGGCGTATAGAAGTCACTGCAAGGCAAAACAAACACCGCTCTCGCACCCTGTCGTTTTGTCGCTGTGAGAGCGAAGAAGCACGTTGACTAGATGCTGAGGGCTGTAAGTGTGTCTCTTTGTGTTATCATATTCTAACAGCAGTGTCCATGTACCTCCATTGTTTCTTATACGTGTGTGCACGTTCCTGAGTTCAGTCATGTGCTGAGATGGCGCAAGGGGGATTCCCAGGTAGGTGAGTGTGAGACACTTGGTAGTTTAGGCTTCCTTTTCAGAGGAAGTAGACTGTAAGTGATTCAGCAACACCACTCTGCCAGTTCTTTGTGATCTTGCGAGGGGCTACCGTCCACACAATACACTACCGCACCACGCTCGCGCCTGTCTACTAGCTAGTAGCTACATTTCCCTTTCACATGTATGCAAACGAGTCACCTTTCGGGGCGAAATTCACCGTTCTGAATCCAAAGTAGGTGCCCTACGTGATTCGTGTAGATCCGACGAGGAAAGTTTGGGCGATGGCTGTATCCAAGGCTCAGCCAATCGTTCACATAACAGAAATGCAGCAAGTGACTGAAGAGAGACGAGACAACCAATTTGCTAGTTACAGCATCAGCGCGCGCTCTGGAAAGACAGCGGGAGAGTGGAAAGGCAGTTTGCCAGTTAACCTGTTGTGACGAGCAATCCCGTATCCGGGATCGTAATTATAGTTTCAAAGCTCATTACCATAACGCAACTTTAACTATTCATGAAAATCGCAAATGAAATGAAATAAATATATTGGCTCTCAAGCTTAGCCTTTTGTTAACAACACTGTCATCTCAGATTTTCAAAATATGCTTTTCAACCATAGCAAAACAAGCATTTGTGTAAGAGTATTGATAGCTAGCATAGCATTAAGCCTAGCATTCAGCAGGCAACATTTTCACAAAAACAAGAAAAGCATTCAAATAAAATCATTTACCTTTGAAGAACTTCGGATGTTTTCAATGAGGAGACTCTCAGTTAGATAGCAAATGTTCAGTTTTTCCAAAAATATTATTTGTGTAGGAGAAATCGCTACGTTTTGTTCATCACGTTTGGCTGAGAAAAAATCCAGAAAATTCAGTCATCAAAACGCCAAACTTTTTTCCAAATTAACTCCATAATATCGACAGAAACATGGCAAACATTGTTTGGAATCAATCCTCAAGGTTTTTTTCACGTATCTATTCGATGATGAGTCATTCGTGGCAGTTTGGTTTCTCCTCTGAATCACATGGAAAATTACATGCAGCTGGAGATTACGCACCAATTTCGACAGAGGACACCAGGCGGACACCTGGTAAATGTAGTCTCTTATGGTCAATCTTCCAATGATATGCCTACAAATACGTCACAATGCTGCAGACACCTTGGGGAAACGACAAAGTGTAGGCTCGTTCCTGGCGCATTCACAGCCATATAAGGAGACATTGGAACACAGCGCCTCAAAAATCTGGCTCACTTCCTGTTTGAAGTTTCATCTTGGTTTCGCCTGTAGCATTAGTTCTGTGGCACTCACAGACAATATCTTTGCAGTTTTGGAAACGTCAGTGTTTTCTTTCCAAAGCTGTCAATTATATGCATAGTCGAGCATCTTTTCGTGACAAAATATCTTGTTTAAAAATGAAACATTTTTTTATCCATAAATTAAAAGAGCGCCCCCTATATCCAAGAAGTTAACAGCAGCGTGTCCCCTGAACGATAACGAAGAGGTAGGTGAGATGCCTGACCATGGAGACGGGGGTGAGGTGATGAAGCGTACTTCACGAGTTGTAACCAAAAAACAACCGGCATTTGGATTGTTTGAGGTGAGGGAGAAGTGGTGGAACAAGAATGGTTAGAATTGTTAAATATCTTGCTACAGTAGCTGGATCAAATTCTCCGTTAGCTAGCCAGAGAAATGTTGAGCAACATTAGCAAATTTAGCTGATCAAATAGAGTTTATGGTGTGAAGATTTGCTGGCTCTAATAAAGTCAGACCCCTAGCTAGCTAGCGTTAGTAACCTAACCAATTCTCTATAGTATTAGCTGGTAATGTTCCTGTTCCTCTAGTTATAATGCGTTATTTGCTTACTGGACCCTGCCAATCTGTGTGAAATGTTAACTAGCTAATGAACTAACTACAATCTGTGAACTAACAGTAGTGTTTTCTCTTTACAGTATGTGGTTAATTTTCAGAATGAGAATTAGGTGAAAATGAGGCCTTGTTGAACAAGTGGATTCAGGGATCAAGTGTAGCTGTAGCTGGGCCTGGTTTAAACTGGATGTCACTATAGAGGTGAAAGGAACCCCCCACACTTTCCCTCTTTCTCACTTTTTCTATACAGTGGATAAAAAGAGGTATGCCAGGAGTACTCTCTACCTGAAAGAGATCCATTTCGCCAACAAAGGGTCTCGTGCTCTGCTGGCACATTGTAGAACAAAGTCCACAGGCAGAAAATGTACAATGTAATAATGTGCAGTGCAGCCCAAAGATATTGCTTTTGTTGTGTTGAATTTGACAGTAACACTGAGTGAGGGGGGATTCTTTTTGCACACATATGTAACCTTGTGCACTATAGTGGCCACTAAAATAGAGCAACAATAGAATGCCTGTTTGTTTCATTCTATTTCTTAATTAAGATGTTTTTTTCCTAAGTGCAATATTTAGATGTGGTGAGGTCACAAGCATTCTATTATAAAGGCTGTCATGGCTAACTGCAATATTAGTGTATTGTTTTTTTCTCAAGACTTGAGTGTCATTTAGTAATGTCTAGGCAACAAATAACATTCGATTGCTTTCTTTACATTTTTTTAGCTGCGAGTTAGGTTCACATGATCCACTTTTTATTTTAAAAACAGACTGATCATGTAGATCATATTCTTTGTTATTTAATTAGTTAAAACCTGCATTTCCCCCTAACAGGGAAGTTTTTTTTTTTTTTTTTTTTTTGCATGTTCCAGTGCGAAATAAAATAGTGTCACCATTTTGGACCCTCATCAGTTTGTGTCCCTGCTCTCAGCTCCGACGAGTGACTAGTCATGTTTCTGCCCGTTGGCAGGTGGCTGTGTGTGTCTTTCATCACAACACCCTACCTAGCATTAAATGCATATGAACGCTGCCCCAAACGTCATATTCAGTATGAGACAACGGAACGTTAATACCACCACAGTGGTATGTTAATCACACAACTGTCTTATAGGGTTTGAATCCTAGCATCCACATCATTCTCCCATTGGCATAAATGCATGACTAAGTGAAAATCTAACTTAAGTGGAAGTTAGGGTTCAGCCCTTTATGAATATAGCCTGGCCTATATGATAACAATTATACGTTATTATAAATGGATCCCACCTGTCATAGTATGATGGGTGATTGATAGTGATAACTCCCTGTCCATATGTGATGTGAGCTGAGTGATTGATAATTGCTGCGACGGGTGGCGGAAGGAGGTATGGATTTCTTGTTGCTCTCTAATTACGCTGGCCACTCACTTTGTGTGCACATGTGGTTCTCTCTGTGTGTGTGTGTGTGTGTGTGTGTGTGTGTATGCCACTCAGTGTGTGAGTGTGAAGTCTCCAGTGTGTTGTGTTCCTGGACAGCGCGTGTGTATGTTAAGGATTGAAGTGGGTCAAGAGCCAGCAATACCCCAATCATTGTCACAATGACTGGTAAGGCCCAGCCTGTCTTATCTGTATGTCTGTCTGTCAAAAAGCCTGTTAGTCTGTCTGTCTGTGTCTGTGTACCTAGTCCTTCTTTGTCTGTCTGAGAGCCAGTCTGTCTGCGTAGTCTCTCACTGCAGGGGAGGGGTACCTTAAATGATAATTTGCTGCAGTCACAGCCCGTCTGTCTCTCCGCTGCTGCAGTCACAGCCCGTCTGTCTCTCCGCTGCTGCAGTCACAGCCCGTCTGTCTCTCCGCTGCTGCAGTCACAGCCCGTCTGTCTCTCCGCTGCTGCAGTCACAGCCCGTCTGTCTGTCTCTCCGCTGCTGCAGTCACAGCCCCCGTCTGTCTCTCCGCTCCGCTGCTGCAGTCACAGCCCGTCTGTCTCTCCGCTGCTGCAGTCACAGCCCGTCTGTCTCTCCGCTGCTGCAGTCACAGCCCGTCTGTCTCTCCGCTGCTGCAGTCACAGCCCGTCTGTCTCTCCGCTGCTGCAGTCACAGCCCGTCTGTCTCTCCGCTGCTGCAGTCACAGCCCGTCTGTCGCTCCGCTGCTGCAGTCGCAGCCCGTCTGTCGCTCCGCTGCTGCAGTCACAGCCCGTCTGTCGCTCCGCTGCTGCAGTCACAGCCCGTCTGTCGCTCCGCTGCTGCAGTCACAGCCCGTCTGTCGCTCCGCTGCTGCAGTCACAGCCCGTCTGTCGCTCCGCTGCTGCAGTCACAGCCCGTCTGTCGCTCCGCTGCTGCAGTCACAGCCCGTCTGTCGCTCCGCTGCTGCAGTCACAGCCCGTCTGTCGCTCCGCTGCTGCAGTCACAGCCCGTCTCTGTCGCTCCGCTGCTGCAGTCCTGCTCTGTGGCTCACATAGTGCTTTTTGGACTTGTTGGAATGCTAGGGTACTGGAGAACTCTAAACGATAGCAGTTCAGTTACTAGAGCCCTGGTGACGGGCTATAAGACAGAGCAGGAAAAGTATTGGCTTTAACATGAGACATGACTGTTTCAGTCCCAAATGGCACCACATTCACGTCATACTGTCGTTCGCTACTTTTCTATCAGGCTCCTATCAAAAGTAGTGAACTATATAGAGAATAGGCTGCCATTTGGGACCGGCCCACTGAGTTGTCGTTCATTCACGTCCTGATATTTGACAATATCTGATGTTTCCTCTGGTGTAGTGTGAAATGGTGGTTTCTATGTTGATTTTGGGGTGAACTGTCCCTTTAGCTGGTGTTTGGTGTGGGTTCCTAGGGTGGTGACGGGAGCTCAGCTTTCTCTTGGTGTGGGGATGTGTGTGTGTGTGTGTGTGAAGGGTAGGTCAGCCTGTGTTTTGTCAAGCTCTAGGTAGGAAAATTGATGTGATGTCTGAAGAGCTGTTGCTGTTCTCAATGTTGCTTATAAACTAGTCAATGTGCATAGCTTAAGGAAACACTTTTCAGAATCAATCTTTAGAATGTTTTTTTTCCTCCCTTTAGTTGGATAAGAGTTTCAAGAACCAACTGGATCTGAGCCATGCTTGGTATGGCTGGGAATTGGCAGGGACTCAACATTTTATATTATCACAATACTTAGGTTCCGATATGTATTGCGACTCTCACGATTCTATATGCGTTTCGATTAGAGTCTTCGATTTTTGTGATTTCAGGCACAGCCGACTAGCGCTAGCTAACGCTACCTACAGTAGTTATTTTCATGTTTATAAATCGATACTCAAATCAATATAATATCGTCCATAAATAAAATTGTGATATTTTACCTATCAATGGGTTATTTTTCTCCCCCCAACATGAATGCTTGGAGGAATAATGGAAATTCTATAACTGCTCATTTGAATACCAAGGCATAAAGCCTTCGTCAGTGTGTTGGCCTTACTGAGACAGACCCGACTAGAGCATGATTGCGGTTTGTCCCTTTGTTTGTCCTGAGCCGTGATGCATGTTTCTGACATATTTAGCCCTATGTCGTCTTCAGTCTCCTTTAGTTCTGCCTTAATTAACAACAAGTAGGCCTAACGAGCAAGCAAGCAGCCACAGAGAAATAGTCACTGTGGAGCAACGGCGTTCTCCCTCTCAACCCTCTAGTCTTTTCTCTTTTGTTACCCTTCGGGCTGTCACTTCTGGTCATCCTTCTCCCTTCCTCTCTTCTCTCTCTCCCCCTCTTTCTTTCTCCCTTGTTTTTTTTCTATACCCCCCCCCCTCTCCTTCCTTCCCCCTTCCATTACACATGCTACTTCTCCCCTGAGTCCGGTGGCGACAAGACAGTGGAGTCCCTCTCTCTCTCTTAAACCCCCCCCCGTTCCTCCTTCCTTCCTCTGCGTGTTGGTTTGTGTCTAGAGAGCCGTTTAATGGACTGTTCCTCAGCTGGGAGCTGAATATCAGCATCTATCTGGCTGGGGCCGATAGCCTGACAACCCCCGCGCCTCCTCTGTATATTTAAGACCCAAACTAATCGCCTCTGCATTTTACAGACCGCGTCGCATTTATAGAAGGCAAGAAGACCCTGTTTGCAGCTCTCGATCCTAACACTGTGTTTAGTGTATTAGGTTTCTCTCATAGCAGGCTTAACAAACAAGGGCTAAGCCCATATTAGACATAGCCATTTTGAAAACAGCAACATGCACTATTAACTTTAAATGAAACGCTAGTGTTTTTTTTTCTTTGACATCTTAAGAGCTGGAGGGCTAGTGACCTTTTAATCCCTCTTTTTTATTTTTAAGACCAGTTATTAAGCGACGATTTAGACCTGTTATTAGCCTTGCTAAGGAAGTTAGCGAGCAGCAAAGGAAAAGGCTTTAATCTGTGTCTTTCTCTTTGTCTTTGCAGGGGGGCGTATTGGCTGACGGTTGTTTGTTGCCGGGCGGCTAAGGGTGGGGCCAGGGATGTAACCTAACCAATAGAACGTCTGTACTAACATGAGAGAGTGGGGAAAATGCCCGCCTTGTCCTGTCTCTGTGCACTGTGTGTTATTTCCCCTTTTGTAGCCTGTGGCTGGTTGAATTTCTTCTCTAATAAAGTGTTTCTCAATACATTCCTGGGGCACCCCAAGGCTTTGTACTGTGTACACTTTATTTGAATCTAGGGCTTGGCGATGAGTTGAATAAGGTGTGATATTGCTGGGCTAGAACAAGGTGCACCACGTGGGAACTCCCGACTCCCGAGGGGATTATGGCTTGAACTTTCTCTCCCCTTTCAGCTTGACTTTCGCCACAGTGAAGTTAAAATACTTTCAGTAGTTTTCTGAATGGTTTTGGTGTTGTGACTATATGCTTCAAGGGGCTCATGAGACATATGTGGCAGGGTCTACAGGAAATCATGGAGTAGAATAAGAAAACCATCTACGTCACGGACACCGACGTCACACTTCCCGACAAACGAAACACCTTCGCCCGCTTTGAGGACAATACAGTACCACCGTCGTGGCCCGCGAACATGGACTGCGCCCCCCTCCTTCTCCGTGGCCAACGTGAATAAAACATTGTTACAGGAATAAATTCCTCTGT
The DNA here is from genome assembly GCF_034236695.1 of Oncorhynchus nerka. Taxonomy (NCBI): domain Eukaryota; kingdom Metazoa; phylum Chordata; class Actinopteri; order Salmoniformes; family Salmonidae; genus Oncorhynchus; species Oncorhynchus nerka. The sequence continues at coordinate 51,465,750 of NC_088419.1, read as the reverse complement.
TTTTAATACCCAATTAAAATTAAACACTCTGTCAATTCATAAGAATTTGTAAGACTCTTATTTGTATAAAATGGACAGAGACCAGTCTTTAAAATCAACCAGCAGCGTTTTTCTCGAGAGTACTGCCCATGATACATTTTACCACAGGTTATAAACTGAAAATTACATCATTAGTTTTCTAACTGTCCCGTCTCTTCTTGACACTGGTACAAAGGCTGTATAGTTCTCAAGCCTTCCCACATCGTCTATCCTTACTAAGATAATTTACGATCAGAGCCAAGGTCTGCCTGTGTAGATAAGCCTTCTAGCCAGTCTGGCTATAAGTTCATTCATTTCTACCAAGGAACAGACAGTAATTGTTCTAATTCTTGATTATATTTACACACATTATATTCAGTACTAGGATTATAAAGAAAATTCATACATATACAGTAATATAATAGTATTCTGATTAGTCTGTCCTGAAAAAAAAATTCCCTTAACAAACATTTAAATGTGTTAACCCTCGCAGGGCGGCAGGCCCAGACGGCATCCCTAGCCGCATCCTCAGAGCATGCGCAGACCAGCTAGCTGGAGTGTTAACGGACATATTAAATCGCTCCCTATCCCAGTCTGCTGTCCCCACATGCTTCAAGATGGCCACCATTGTTCCTGTTCCCAAGAAGGCGAAGATAACTGAACGACTACCGCCCCGTAGCACTCACTTCTGAAGTGCTTTGAGAGACTAGTCATGGATCATATCACCTCCACCTCACCAACCACCCTAGACCCACTTCAGTTTACATACCGCCCCAACAGGTCTACAGATGATGCAATCGCCATCACACTGCCCTATCCCATCTGGACAAGAGGAATACCTATGTAAGAATGCTGTTCATTGACTACAGCTCAGCATTCAAAAACAAGGTACCCTCTAAGCTCATCATTAAGCTGGAGGCCCTGGGTCTCAACCCCGCCCTGTGCAATTGGGTCCTGAACTTTCTGACAGGCCGCCCCCCAGGTGGTGAAGGTAGGAAATAACATCTCCACTTAGCTGACCCTAAACACTGGGGCCCCACAAGGGTGCATGCTCCGCCCCCTCCTGTATTCCTGGCCATGCACGCCTCCAACTCAATCATCAAGTTTGCGGACTACACAACAGTAGTAGGCTTGATTACCAACCATGACGAGACAGCCAGCCTACAGGAAGGAGGTGAGGGCACTGGGAGTGTGGTGTCAGGAAAACAACCTCTCACTCAACGTCAACTAAACCCCCCTATCCACATCGAAGAGACAGCAGTGGAGAAGGTGTAAAGTTTTAAGTTCCTCGGTGTACACATCACAGAACAACTGAAATGGTCCACTCACACAGACAGTGTGGTGAAGACGCAACAGCATCTCTTCAACCTCAGGAGGCTGAAGAAATTTGGCTTGTCACCCAAAACCCTGAAGAGCTTTTAGAGATGCACAATCGAGAGCATCCTGTCGGGCTGTATCACAGCCTGGTACGGCAACTGCACCTCCCTCAACCGCAAGGCTCTCCAGAGGGTGGAGCAGACTGCACAACGCATCACCGGGGGCAAACTACCTGCCCTCCATGGCATCTACAGCATCAATTTATTAAATGGATCACTAGTCACTTTAAATTGTAACTTTAATAATGTTTACACATCTTACATTACTCACATCATATGTATATACTGTATTTTATAATATCTATTGCACCTTGCCAATGCCGCTCGGCCATCGCTCATCCATGTATTTATGTTCTCAGTCACCCCTTTTAGATTTGTCTATTAGGTGGTTGTTGGGGAATTGTGAGATTACTTGTTAGATATTACTGCACTGTCGGAAGTAGAAGCACAAGAATTTCACTACACTCACATTAACATCTGCTAATCATGTGTATGTGACCAATAAAATTTGATTTGGTTTTGATTTTATAGTCTTTCTGAATATTCTTCTAGCTGAATCAAACACAGGCTGTATCTTCAGTGGCTTACTTCCCTTCGAGTACCATCTGGTCTACTCTGTTTCCCCAGTGGCGAGATGTAGACATTGTCATGAATATTATAAACGTGCGTACTTGTTGGTTTTATCTCATGCAGTGCTTTGTATTGGCTCTTGTCAAGGACTACTTTTGTTTCAATGGTTTTTCATGAACCACCTGTGTAGGCTTATAGGTTATCTTTAGCACACTCCTCCAACCCAACCCGACCTGGGGCGGCAGGGTAGCCTAGTGGTTAGAGCGTTGGACTAGTAACCTGAAGGTTGCAAGTTCAAACCCCCGAGCTGACAAGGTCATTCTGTCGTTCTGCCCCTGAACAGGCAGTTAGCCCACTGTTCCTAGGCTGTCATTGAAAATAAGAATTTGTTCTTAACTGACTTGCCTGGTTAAATAAAGGTTAAATAAAGGTAAAATAAATTAAAAACCCTGAATTCCTTTGCCGTGTCTGAATCCTGGCTTCGGAAGGCCACCAAAAATTCTGAGATTTCCATCCCCAACTACAACATTTTCCATCAAGATAGAACTGCCCAAGGGGAAGTAGTTGCAATCTACTGCAGAGAGATCCTCCAAAGTTCTGTCATACTTTCCAGGTCTATGCCTAACAGTTCGCTCTTCTAATTAAAAAAATTAATTTCTCCAGAAATAAGTCTCTCACTGTTGCCGCCTGCCCCCTCAGCTCCAAGCTGTACCCTGGACACCGTATGTGAATTGATTGCCCCCCATCTATCTTCAGAGTTCGTTCTGTTAGGTGACCTAAACTGGGATATGCTTAACACTCCGAACAATTCTACAATCTAAACTAGATGCCCTCAATCTCACACAAATTATCAAGGAACCCACCAGCTACAACCCTAAATCTGTAAACATGGGCACCTTCATAGATATTATCCTGACCAACTTGCCCTCCATACACCTGCTGTTTTCAATCAGGATCTCAGCGACCACTGCCTCATTGCCTGCATCCGCTATGGGTCTTCGGTCAAACACTCCATAAAACACTTCTGCGAGCAGGCCTTTCTAATCGACCTGGCCCGGATGCCCTGGAAGGATATTGACCTCATCCAATCAGTAGAGGATTCCTGGTCATTATTTAAAAGTAATTTCCTCACCCTATTAAATAAGCATGCCCCTTTCAAAAAATGTAGAACTAAGAACAGATATAGCCCTTGGTTCACTCCGGACCGGACTGCCCTTGACCAGCACAAAAACATCCTGTGGCGGACTGCGCTATCATCGAATAGGATCCGTGATATGCAACTTTTCAGGGAAGTCAGGAACCAATACACAGTCAGTCAGGAAAGCAAAGGCTAGCATTTTCAAACAGAAATTTGCATCCTGTAGCTCAAACTCCAAAAAGTTTTGGGACACTGTAAAGTCCATGGGGAATAAGAGCACCTCCTCCCAGCTGCCCACTGCACTGAGGCTAGGAAACACTGTCACCACAAATAAATCCACGGTAATTGATCATTTCAAGAAACATTTCTCTGTCTGGCCATGCTTTCCTCCTGGCTACCCCAACCCCGGCCAACCGTTCCGCACAACCCGCAGCTACTTGCCCAATCCTCGCCAGCTACTCCTTCACCCAAATCCAGATAGCAGATGTTCTGAAAGAGCTGCAAAACCTGGACCCGTACAAATCAGCTGGACTAGACAATCTTTCTAAAATGATCTGCCGCCAAAGTTGCAACCCCTATTACCAGTCTGTTCAACATCTCTTTCGTATAGTCCGAGATTCCTAAAGATTGGAAAGCTGCCGCGGTCGTCCCCCTCTTCAAAGGGGAGACACACTAGACCCAAACTGTTACAGACCTATATCCATCCTGCCCTGCCTTTCTAAAGTCTTCAAAAGCCAAGTTAACAAACAGATCACTGACCATTTAGAATCCCACCTTACCTTCTCCGCTGTGCAATCCGGTTTCCGAGCTGGTCACGGGTGCACCTCAGCCACGCTCAAGGTCCTAAACGATATCATAACCACCATCGATAAAAGACAGTACTGTGCAGCTGTCTTCATTGACTTGGCCAAGGCTTTCGACTCTGTCAAACACCGTATTCTTATCAGCAGACTCAACAGCCTCGGTTTCTCAAATGACTGCCTCTCCTGTTTCACCAACTACTTCTCAGATGGAGTTCAGTGTGTCAAATCGGAGGGCCTGTTGTCCGGACCTCTGGCAGTCTCTATTTGGGGTACCACAGCGTTCAATTCTCGGGCCGACTCTTTTCTCTGAATATATCATTGATGTCGCTCTTGCTGAGGATGATTCCTTGATCCACCTCTACGCAAACGACACCATTCTGTATACATGTGGCCCTTCTTTGGACACTGTGTTAACAAACCTCCAAACGAGCTTCAATGCCATACAACACTCCTTCCGTGGCCTCCAACTGCTCTTAAATGCTTGTAAAACTAAATGCATGCTCTTCAACCGATCGCTGCCCGCCTGACGAGCATCACTACTTTGGACTGTTCTGACTTAGGTATTTGTAATTGTCCACATATTCTAAGTGTCTGGTTAGACTGTAAACTCTCCTTCCAGACTCATATTAAGCATCTCCAATCCAAAATTAAATATGGAATCGGCTTCCTATTTCGCAACAAAGCCTCCTTCACTCACGCTGCCAAAAATACCCCCGTAAAACTCACCATGCTGCCTGCCGATCCTCGACTTCGGCAATGTCATTTACAAATTAGCCTCCCAACACTACTCAGCAAATTGGATGCAGTCCATCACTGTACCATCCGTTTTGTCACCAAAGCCCCATATACCACCCACCACTGCGACCTGTATGCTCTTGTCGGCTGGCCCTCGCTACATATTCGTCGCCAGACCCACTGGCTCCAGGTCATCTATAAGTCTTTGCTAGGTAAAGCTCTACCTTGTCTCAGCTCACTGGTCACCATAACAACACCCAGCCGTAGCACGTGCTCCAGCAGGTATATTTCACTGGTCATCCCCAAAGCCAACACCTCCTTTGGCCGCCTTTCCTTCCAGTTCTCTGCTGCCAAGGACTGGAACGAATTGCAAAAATCGCTGAAGTTGGAGACCTATCACTAAATGCCAAATTGTAATTACTTCGCTACTATGGCCTATTTATTGCCTTACCTCCTTACGCCATTTGCACACACTGTATATAGACTTTTTCTATTGTGTTATTGACTGTACGTTTATTCCTTGTAACGCTGTCGTTTGTGTCGCACTGCTTTTCTTTATCTTGGCCACGTCGCAGTTGTAAATGAGAACTCGTTCTCAACTAGCCTACCTGGTTAAATAAAGGTGAGTTTACATTTTTTTTTTTTTATGAATGCATTTACAGGAATTTCTGCATTTAGCCTACAAAGGCTGTTGTAAGGATCTGTTTTTTTTTTTTAAACTAGGCAAGTCAGTTAAGAACAAATTCTTAATTACAAGGACTGCTTGACCACCATTTGCCTCATGCAGTGCCCAAACCTTAACCCGGATGACACTGGGCCAATTGTGCACCGCCCTATGGGACTTCCAATCATGGCTGTTTGTGATACAGCCTGGAATTGAACCAGGGTCTGTAGTGATGTTTCTAGCACTGAGATGCAGCGCCTTAGACCGCTGAGCCACTCGGGAGGCCAAATAACACTTCTCAGAATGTTTTTTTAATGGCTCTATAAATGTATTCAGTATTTAACAAGCCTTTTAAGGTCTTGATCATTCCGGCTTGTTCACATGGCCACCCAGTCAACAATACAAGGAACGACCGGGATTATATCTACCTTGGTGTTCCACAATTGCTTGTATCGGTGCCCTGTTGATGCAAATGCATTGATTCCAGACTCCATTTTAAAATGATTGACCTCCGCTAAGGTGAGATTCAACAACAGTGTCTTTGTGAACAAGCTCCCTTTTTACCTTCCCCTCCCACCCTCTTCCTGTTGAGATGTCCTCCATTTGTTATGTCACGTTGCCATGACAATCAGTCACGATGACCTCTGTTGCTGAAGCAGTTCTCTGCTCTCCTGACATATTGCTATCTCACCATATTTTTCATGGCCATCTACTTGATGTCCATTTGTGCAATAAATCATACTCGTTGTTCCTTGATGTGGGGCATTTCTTTAGAGCAATCTAACGTCTTGTCATTAACCCTTAGAAACCCAGAGAAAGTTCTCCTTGCATGAACTTTAAGCAGTGATTAGCACTGCCCAAGGAGAGACCAAACGACACTTTTGGAGAGAGAAAAAAAGTTTGAAATGCATTATAAAATGTGTGGTTTGCAACACTTCATGCCCAAAGTCTCTTATGCCATTTGAACATTTCAATTGACTATACTTTGCCAAAAAATGATGATTATAAAAAAATGTGTTTCTACTCCGGTGTCTCTGGACACCTTATGAGCTTTTTGCATGCATTTGATTTCAGAAACTCAACCCTGGTCTAAACCGTGTGGTGAAAATAGCTAAGGAGTCAACAGACATATTTTGGTCAAGGGTGCATTGTAGGCCTCGCGAAACTAAAAAATTAAGCGCTGCTCTACAGACGTTTTATTCAGACGTTACTTCGGAGACCCTGCCGCACTCTACTCTCTCCACGAGTGGCCACGGATGCAGCTTGGTTGACTTTTTGAGTGGCAGTCCTCTCCTCTCTCGACATGCTTTTCCACTCGTGCTGAGCAGTGTCAGGAGGAGGAGAGCGGGATGGGAAGGGAGAAGAGTGACTGAGAAGAATACTGTATAGCTGCCCGTCTGTCAATATTGAAGGCAGGCAGACTCCCCAGTCGTTCTCATGCAGACTCACTGTCACTCAAGTTCACCCAGCGGGATATTAGAATAAACCCACAATACCAGGGCAAATGTTCTGCGAATGGAGGAGATGCTCGGACCAGGGCCTTGATGCACCCTTCTACCTCTATGCTATTGACAACTGTACACCCAGGTTCCATTGGTAGTACTGTGTGAAATCGGTGTGTGTCTGTGTGTGCATGCATGTTGATAGTGCTTGTGCGTGCGTGTTAACGCTTGTCCAGTCATTACACTGCAGTGTAAATGGGAGTTGACGGCAGAGCTGCAGTATGTGCCAGGCTTGGTTGATTGGCCTGGCAGTGCCCGCTACCCTGGGTGGACTGGCAGCCGGCTCTCATCCATCAACCCGGCTGGCAGGGTGCCGGGCCTTATTTGTCTGTGACCTGGCACCTGGCTGTGATCAGTGCCAGCCTCACCCACCTAATGCCAGACTGATGGGCACAGCCTACCTCACCCTACCTTAGGCCCTGAATATAGTACCCATGGGCACACAGACACACTGTATGACAGACACACACGTTATGACATAGATACACGCGCACACACACCCACACATTAGACACACACACATTAAACAAGCACACACAACCCCTATGACTGACACACACACACACACACCCCTACCGGTAAGCCTGAAAGACCGCAGCTTATCACTGCGTTACGCTCATTTCACTTTGTTCTCACCCCTTGTACAAACAAATTCAGGATCACACACACACACTTACAGATGCAAATATTGAAGCACCCACAAACTTCCCAAACTTCCCAACACACACAGTACGAGGGATGTGCATGAGTACTCGTATGGACGTCAAAACCCGATCTTTAACCAGAGATAAAAAATAAAAATAAAATATTTTAAATACTGTACAACTATTTGGTGGAATGTTTCTTTGTGGCTGCCCGAACGGCCAAGTGAAATGTTGTCTCAAAGTTTTTTTCTTTTTCTTTCTTGAAGACTGTTAATTTGCTTTGACTCTAGTGTTCCATTTGTATATGTGCCATTGCGGGGCACAACAAAAAAGAAACCAAGCTAAGCATCGCACAGTTCTTCCCCCTGAATTCCCTTTCCCCTTAGTGTCTGTCACTCAATTGTGTTCTGACCGCTTTCTCTACGCCTATAAAAACGCATCTACGTTTCTTGACAAATGACAGTTTTAACACAAATAAATGCCCATTATTATTTTTAAATTCTTCAAGCTCTGTCAAAATGGTTGTTCATCATTGGTAGACAACCATTTTAAGGTCTTGCCATTAGATTTTCAAGTAGATTTAAGTAAAAACTAACTCGGCCACTCAGGAACATTCACTGTCTTCTTGATAAGCAACTCCAGTGTCAATTTGGACTTGTGTTTTAGGTTTTGTCCTGCTGAAAGGTGAATTCATCTCCCAGTGTCTGGTGGAAAGCAGACTGAACCAGGTTTTTCCACTAGGATTTTGCCTATGCTTCGCTCCATAAGGCTTGTTCTTTATCTTGAAAAACTCCCCAGTCCTTAACAATTACAAGCATAACCATAACATGATACAGCCACCGTTATGCTTGAAAACATGGAGAGTCGTACTCAGTAATGTGTTGTATTGTATTTGCCCCAAACATAACACTTTGTACAGGATGTTTTATTTCTTGTTTTCCTTTGCCATATTCTTTTAAGCATTACTTTAGTGTCTTGTTGCAAACGGGCACTTCTTTTCACTCTGTCATTTAGGTTAATGTTATGGAGTAACTACATTTACATTACATTTAAGTCATTTAGCAGACGCTCTTATCCAGAGCGACTTACAAATTGGTGCGTTCACCTTAAGACATCCAGTGGAACAGCCACTTTACAATAGTGCATCTAAATATTTTAAGGGGGGTGAGAAGGATTACTTTATCCTATCCTAGGTATTCCTGAAAGAGGTGGGGTTTCAGGTGTCTCCGGAAGGTGGTGATTGACTCCGCTGTCCTGGCGTCGTGAGGGAGTTTGTTCCACCATTGGGGGGCCAGAGCAGCGAACAGTTTTGACTGGGCTGCGCAGGAACTGTACTTCCTCAGTGGTAGGGAGGCGAGCAGGCCAGAGGTGGATGAACGCAGTGCCCTTGTTTGGGTGTAGGGCCTGATCAGAGCCTGGAGGTACTGAGGTGCCGTTCCCCTCACAGCTCCGTAGGCAAGCACCATGGTCTTGTAGCGGATGCGAGCTTCAACTGGAAGCCAGTGGAGAGCGGAGGAGCGGGGTGACGTGAGAGAACTTGGGAAGGTTGAACACCAGACGGGCTGCGGCGTTCTGGATGAGTTGTAGGGGTTTAATGGCACAGGCAGGGAGCCCAGCCAACAGCGAGTTGCAGTAATCCAGACGGGAGATGACAAGTGCCTGGATTAGGACCTGCGCTGCTTCCTGTGTGAGGCAGGGTCGTACTCTGCGGATGTTGTAGAGCATGAACCTACAAGAACGGGCCACCGCCTTGATGTTAGTTGAGAACGACAGGGTGTTGTCCAGGATCACGCCAAGGTTCTTAGCGCTCTGGGAGGAGGACACAATGGAGTTGTCAACCGTGATTCATGGAATGGGCAGTCCTTCCCCGGGAGGAAGAGCAGCTCCGTCTTGCCGAGTTCAGCTTGAGGTGGTGATCCGTCATCCACACTGATATGTCTGCCAGACATGCAGAGATGCGATTCGCCACCTGGTCATCAGAAGGGGGAAAGGAGAAGATTAATTGTGTGTCGTCTGCATAGCAATGATAGGAGAGACCATGTGAGGTTATGACAGAGCCAAGTGACTTGGTGTATAGCGAGAATAGGAGAGGGCCTAGAACAGAGCCCTGGGACGCCAGTGGTGAGAGCGCGTGGTGAGGAGACAGATTCTCGCCACGCCACCTGGTAGGAGCGACCTGTCAGGTAGGACGCAATCAAGCGTGGGCTCGCCGGGAGATGCCCAACTCGGAGAGGGTGGAGAGGAGGATCTGATGGTTCACAGTATCGAAGGCAGCCGATAGGTCTAGAAGGATGAGAGCAGAGGAGAGAGAGTTAGCTTTAGCAGTGCGGAGGGCCTCCGTGATACAGAGAAGAGCAGTCTCAGTTGAATGACTAGTCTTGAAACCTGACTGATTTGGATCAAGAAGGTCATTCTGAGAGAGATAGCGGGAGAGCTGGCCAAGGACGGCACGTTCAAGAGTTTTGGAGAGAAAAAAAAGAAGGGATACTGGTCTGTAGTTGTTGACATCGGAGGGATCGAGTGTAGGTTTTTTCAGAAGGGGTGCAACTCTCGCTCTCTTGAAGACAGAAGGGACGTAGCCAGCGGTCAGGGATGAGTTGATGAGCGAGGTGAGGTAAGGGAGAAGGTCTCCGGAAATGGTCTGGAGAAGAGAGGAGGGAATAGGGTCAAGCGGGCAGGTTGTTGGGCGGCCGGCCGTCACAAGACGCGAGATTTCATCTGGAGAGAGAGGGGAGAAAGAGGTCAGAGCACAGGGTAGGGCAGTGTGAGCAGAACCAGCGGTGTCGTTTGACTTAGCAAACGAGGATCGGATGTCGTCGACCTTCTTTTCAAAATGGTTGACGAAGTCATCTGCAGAGAGGGAGGAGGGGGGGAGGATTCAGGAGGGAGAGAAGGTGGCAAAGAGCCTCCTAGGGTTAGAGGCAGATGCTTGGAATTTAGAGTGGTAGAAAGTGGCTTTAGCAGCAGAGACAGAAGAGGAAAATGTAGAGAGGAGGGAGTGAAAGGATGCCAGGTCCGCAGGGAGGCGAGTTTTCCTCCATTTCCGCTCGGCTGCCCGGAGCCCTGTTCTGTGAGCTCGCAATGAGTCGTCGAGCCACGGAGCAGGAGGGGAGGACCGAGCCGGCCTGGAGGATAGGGGACATAGAGAATCAAGGGATGCAGAAAGGGAGGAGAGGAGGGTTGAGGAGGCAGAATCAGGAGAAAGGTTGGAGAAGGTTTGAGCAGAGGGAAGAGATGATAGGATGGAAGAGGAGAGAGTAGCGGGGGAGAGAGAGCGAAGATTGGGACGGCGCGATACCATCCGAGTAGGGGCAGTGTGGGAAGTGTTGGATGAGAGCAAGAGGGAAAAGGATACAAGGTACTACAATGTTATTGATCCATCCATAGCCATTAAACTGTAACTGTTTTAAAGTCACCATTGGCCTCATGGTGAAATCCCTGAGTGGTTTACTTTTTCTCAATGTTGATACACTATTGGACACGGTGAGTCCATGCAACTTACTGTGTGACTGGTTAAGCACATTTTTACTCCTGAATTTATTTTGCCTTACCATAACAAAGGGATTGAATTCTTATTGACTCGAGACTATTCAGCTTTTTATTTTTGTAAAAATGTTGAAAAACATATTTCCACTTTGAATTTATGTGGTATTGTGTGTAGGCCAGTGACAAAAAAAATCCAAACGTAATCAATTTAATATTCAGGCTGTAACACAATCAAATGTGGAAAACGTAGGGGGTGTGAATACTTTCTGAAGGCCCTGTATGTGTTCCAACAACGAGCTGCGGTTTTGCGATAATTGCTTCCCGTCTATTTTCCACTTAGGCCTCTTTGCGAACTGCTAGTGCCATTTAGTATTGGCTAGCCTAGGCTGTAAATCCCCCCCCCCCCCCAAGCATAGACAGGTTCCACACTGAAAATGTGCAAAAACATTCATTTTGATATAGACGGAGCGTATTTTCATCCATCATTAAGCCTAGGCCTATTCACCGTCCAGATGTCGTGGACGTAATTCATCACCATATGTGGAATTGTTCATCCATTTTCAAAATTCCAAAGAATAGGCAGAATAAACTAAATCAAACGTTTCTATTTGAAAAGGAAACCGATTTTTGCTTTGAAAGAATTTCTTCGAGTTTACAACTCTCCAAATTGAGCCCTGTTTCAAATGATCACAGTTTGAGAATAACAGTTCCAGATGCGAGATGTGAATCACTTCGCACGGGAAAATATTATTATATTATTATTATATATTATATTATTATTATATTGTGTTTATATTACATGTGGGTTTTTTTTTTTCACACATGTAAAAAAATGAAATAGGTGTGCCTTGACTGTGATAAGGGCTTGGGAAATAAGAGCGTCACCAAGGATTTACTCTGTTTTTCTCAGTTTGTTGTTTTCGCCCACAACCCTTCCCTGATGCTCTGGACCTGTTTCTGCCGGTTAAATTGTTTTCACTGGTAGTGAGAGCTGCAGCACTGCCTCTTCTATCTAACTCTATCCTTGAGGCTTTGTTCCAAATGTCATCCCTGTAGTGCACTACTATTGACCTGGGCCATAGGGTGTCCCATAGGGCTCTGGTCAAACAGTGCACTACTTAGTGACTGGAGTGGCGTTTGGGATGCAGACAGGGTTGTCTGAAAGCGTGTGCCAGGAAGGGAGAAAAGTTCTGGGTGTGTAACTGAATAAACCGGGACACAACAATCAGGTCAAGGCTGGCGCTCTGCTGCTGGGTAGAATCCTCCCAGACACAGACACCACCGACTGGGTTTAAAATAGAACCACTGCCAGCACACATGTAATCCAACTTCTTCCATTTCTTCAAAACGCACACGAATGCATTCACACGTACGACCAGTCGGCCATACACACACACACACACACACACACACACACACCTGAAGGTATAAGCCATCATCACGTCTTGTCTACAGGTGGATGGAAACCTGCAAAGTTTTATAGGAGCTCGAGGCGAGGGGCGACCATGTTCGCTGGCGCCATTTTGCTGAGACGCCACATGCCCTTTTTTAGCGACTCAGGATTTCCAGCCAGCTGTCAGGCCCCAGTGTCAAATCCAGAGCAGACGCCCCAGATGCATTGGGGATAAGAGGAGAAGGAAAATAGCATGGCTTCCTGCGGGGCCAACACATGGAATGGAGAAAGTGAGACCCTTAAACGAATACTTGTCCTCAAACTCAATGTCAAATCATTTTTATTCTTTCTCTTTCCTGTTCTCCTTCACTTCTGAAGAGCCCCTCAACTTTCAATTCAAAATCTTTTATCATTCCTCCCCCCACACTCCTTTTATCCATGACTCAAATAGTCCCCGTCTTTCATGTGCAGTTATGTCTACCTCCTTTCTGTATTCTTTTGTCTGTCATTTATGACTACAATGACATTTTGTCACAGCTTGTATGGTGAAGTGGGTTAGTGTGATGGAGCGGAACAGGCTTTTGGAGTCCTATGATAGTGTTCCTCTTAACTGATTATCGGACATAACTGCCTGTCGAGTGGCTGAGGCTGCAGTGTTCTGTAGACACACAAACACACACGAGTATACTGTCTCAACCTTATAAATATTTAATTCAGTTAGGCATATACTGTATGTCATTCTAAGCACGCACACTTACCCCATTCCGTAGTGATTCAATTGTCCTTGTAATAGGTCTCCTCTCTTCTCCCCATCCTACCTCAATCATCCATCCCTCCTTCTCCATCTTACCTTCCTGCTTCTCTTCATCTTCTCCCCTTCTCTCGCTCGCTTGTTTCCTTTCCTCTCCCACTTTGTTATTGAATGTCCTCACTCGATTCTTCTTAAAGCATTGGCCGAAGCCTTGCTTGCATCGCACGCTCACACACACATTCCCAATTATCTATGGGTCTATCCGTCGGACACAAGGCAGCCAGAGGAGGTATTGCAGTTGACGAGACTGCAACTGTGGGATTGGTCATTGTGAGATGGTACTGACAACCACAGGCTACATTCAGCTCTCTTGTTAGCGTATGCTGCACAAGACTACATTTGCAGTCTACGCTGTCACTGTCGCCACCTGCCTGAGATTGTTCCGAGTTAATTTACTGGAGTTTTATAGCTAGTGCTCTTTCCTATTTTAGGTTTGACCATGTCAAATTGTCAATTGCTGCAAAAGGGGGAAAAGAGTACTTTACAGTGCATTCGGAAAGTATTCAGGCCCCTTGACTTTTTCCACATTTTGTTACATTACAGCCTTATACACACAATACCACATAAAGACATAGCAAAAACTTGAAAAATAATAATAATTTTGCCCCCAAAAATAACAAAAAAATAAACATATGACATTAACATACGTTTTCAGACCCTTTACTCAGTAATTTGTTGAAGCACCTTTGGCAGCGATTACAGCCTTGAGTCTTCTTGGGTATGATGCTACAAGCTTGGCACACCTGTATTTGGGGAGTTTCTCCCATTCTTCTCTGCAGATCCTCTCAAGCTCTGTCAGGTTGGATGGGGAATGTCGCTGCGCAGCTATTTTCAGGTCTTACCAGAGATGTTCGATTGGGTTCAAGTCCGGGCCCTGGCTGGGCCACTCATTCAGAGACTTGTCCCGAAGCCACTCCTGCTTTGTCTTGGCTTTGTGCTTAGGATTGTTGTCCTGTTGGAAGGTGAACCTTCGCCCCAGTCTGAGGTCCTGAGCGCTCTGGAGCAGGTTTTCATCAAGGATCTCTCTGTACTTTGCTCGGTTCATCTTTCCCTCAATCCTGACTAGTGTCCCAGTCCCTGCCTCTGAAAAACATCCCGAGAGCATGATGTTGCTGCCACCACCATGCTTCACCGTAGGGATGGTGCAAGGTTTCTTCCAGTCGTGACGCTTGGCATTCAGGCCAAAGATTTCAATCTTCAGACCATAGAATCTTGTTTCTCATGGTCAAAGTCCTTTAGGTGCTGTCATGTGCCTTTTACTGAGGCGTAGCTTCTGTCTGGTCACTCTACCATAAAGGCTTGATTTGGTGGAGTGCTGCGGAGATGGTTGTCCTTCTGGAAGGTTCTCCCATCTCCACAGAGGAACTCTGGAGCTCTGTCAGAGTGACCATTGGGTTCTAGGTCACCTTCCTGACGAAGGACCTTCTCTCCCGACTGCTCAGTTTGGCCGGGCGGCCAGCTCTAGGAAGAGTCTTGGTGATTCCAAACTTGTTCCATTTAAGAATGATGAGTCTACTGTGTTCTTGGGGACCTTCAATGCTGCAGACATGTTTTTGTTCCCTTCCACAGATGGAACAACTGAGCAGTCGGGAGAGAAGGTCCTTCGTCTGGAAGGTGACCTAGAACCCAATGGTCACTCTGACAGAGCTCCAGAGTTCTGTCAGATGTAAATAAAGTATTTTTCAAATAAATTTCTAAAGCTCTTTTCGCTTCGTCATTATGGCGTATTGTGTGTCGACTGATGGAAAAAAATATTTCATCCATTTCAGAATAAGCCTCTAACAAAATGTGAAAAAGGGGTCTGAATTCTTTTTGCATGCACTGGTTTTGTAGGACCACTCTCTAAATATATATATTTTTTAAACTGTTAATACCAATTCCAATGCATCAGCGGTTTGAGTAGTCATAACCACATCCATTATGATTTATCTGTAATTGGAGTGTGTGCGCCTGGCTCCTCATGGTCACTGCTCCCTCTGATCCCTCTATGACGTTTCCTCTTCTCTCGTGTTTAAACGACAGTTTCATGCCGTGTGCGCGTGTCTCTTTTGCTCTCTTTCTCTCACTGCTTCTGTCTCTCTCTGAAAGGAAACCGTAAACACACACACACTACTGGGGAATTGAGCTTCTGTCTCCCCCCCATTTGTAGTGGCATGAAATAGCCTTGATCAACCCTCGGAGAACCTTCTGGACTGCATTCTGCTCTCCTCTGGTTTTGTCTGCAGTGCTCTCGTCCGTGCTGCTAGTTGAAAAACCTGACTGAGGAGACATACTGTATGCATGCATCTCTGATGCCTTTGCAATTATCATCTCCCAAGGTGGCAAATAATCAAATAACATGCTCCTTTAGTCTGAAGCATACATTAGGATGCTTTTTGGGGGGGAGGATCTAGGGCAGAGTAACATTTTCTCCTCTGTGTTCTATTTTTACATCCTCATTTTGTTCAGAAATCTATATTGTTGGGTTCTGATTAATTTTGTCTTTCATATTCTTTTTGGATCTATCGTGGTATTCACGGAATTCTGAGTCCTCTCCCAAAATGTTACTCTTCTGAAAATCTTGCTGAGGATTGTTTGGATACTTGACAGTCACTCTGTAGCCTTTTTGGATAATGTGAATAGCTGTTCAGGTCTTTATTTATTAAAGGAACTGCCCATATTTCTATGAAATATGACCTAAAATTACTTCCAATATGAGTGAAATAGTTTTCCGTCCCCCATTTCTTTTTTACTGACTATGTTAAAAAGCAGCTTTTCTGTGTTGGAATGGTGTGGGCTTATACCGGTCATAAAAAACCGGACTGCTGAGTGGCCAGCTCATCCTCCTTTAGACCGCTGATTGGCCAGCTCACCCTTCTAAGGGAGATTATATAATGTTCTATGAGGAAATAGCAAGTCTCTTTTTTGAACTTGTATTAGACACTAGTTTGAGGTGGGGGTTTTGAACTATTTTTTAAAAACTTTTTTTCTCCCATTTTATGCTTTGGCCACAAATACGAGTATAGGACGAGTCAACATTATTTGGATATGAGTGAACAGAATAGTAGCTTGTAAAGTTAGATTTTCACCTGGCAGTCATTTTAAGCTGACACCAAGGCTACATGATTGTCACCACAAAGTTAATTGGATGCACTTACAACATCCCAGATTTTACTAGACATTTTATTTGGTACGTTGTTGCGTAATTTATTGTTCTTTTAAAAGTTAATGAAGGGCCGTCTGCCAGCTCTTGTCTCTTGCTACGTCTGGATCAAATATCAACATATATTTGACATTTTACATTTCCACTGAGGCAAATTCGATGAAATGCCTGACTGTCTGTTCCAAAATATTTAAAGCGGGTGTTGGAACCAAAATCATTTTCCTATGGGTTTTGTTTTAAACAGAACCAAATTATTTTGGGGTTCCGTTCGACTGTTCCAACCAGCATAATAAAGCTCTAATCCGATTCGACCTAGAAAAAAGTACTGGTTTATATCGTTCCTTTCGGTTCCTTTTTTAACTTGTCATATCGGTGTTAGTTTTACAATTACTCTTCCAATCGGTGCAGATTAGAGCAGCTTTCTATGGACCACTAGTTGTTTACATGCTTGATGGACAAGGGTCCAAGGTGCGGTGCTGTATGATTTAGAGAGGGATGAACATGGAGGAGGCTTGACTTGGAAGCACTGTGTCTTCTAATGTTTTTACGATATTAGTAGTAGACCTGCCATTACGTCACTGAATTACGTAGTTACATACCAGCGAGATACGTACGGAGGAGCGGCTAATATGGAGGTAACTTGGAACGTCCAAGAGTGCTCTCAACGCCGGTGGCTAGCTCAACGCCCTGGACCAGAGCTAGTTAACAAGTTTGTGTGCAGCGGCACCAGAATTCAAATCACGTCTTACCTTTTTTGTAGTTAATAAATCCAATGTGAAACCTGAGAACTATAGTATCATTAACTAGCCTTGAAAACTAGCTGGCAAGGCAGACAGTGGAAGGAGATGTTTTTTCTGAGTGACCGAGTGCTTTGCATGGGTGCTTTGATGTGTTTTTGTGTGGGACAAAAACAAAATGTGTAATGCAAAAGTTATTAACTGGTTCCCATGCTTTTAAAATCATGGTTCTGTTCTGGGAACACTATAGATCACTTTCGTTTTCTGTTCTGTTCCCTGAACCAGTTCTAACCCCTGGTTTTTAAAGGTGACATCCCCGCATCTGGTGTCTTTTGAACTTTTTAAACTTTCTCCAGGTCTTGTAATATGAACAATAATGTTACTATGGGGTTTCAAGAAATCCTTCCAGTTTTGTAAAATAATCCAGAATTGAAATATATTTCAAATTGAAACCTAGAATATTTAAAAATGTTAGGATTTTTAATCTTCTAATCTAGATTGAAGTGGGACTGTTTCTGATGCTGAGTTTTTTTGTGTGTGTTTTCTATTCTGTCTATTCTCTTTTCCATTGTGCTGTTTAATAAGCACAATTGTCAAGCAATGAGTCCAGGCATGCATGATGAAAAGCAGATCCACCACGACAGGGCCCTTGGGAACTCCCCTGGTTTACAGAGGCCATTGGATTAACAGAGAGCTATAATAAATGTCTGTGTATCAGAGAGCCATGACTAAAACCTTTCAAAAGCTGAGCGTGAACCTTTGACTCTATTAAATCCTTATTTTGCAAGAGCATAGAGATGCAACATAATGCATTCTGTTTCATTCTGTGGCTAACACCACCTTGGAACAAGAGAATGCTTGATGAAAGTAGTGTTTGTTGCCATATCGAGTGACATTTCCTGTACTGATTGCCTTGGCTTCTTACAACTGTCTTTTTTTCTGGCTAAAGTCCAAATAAATGTAGGCCTGTTCCATTTCTTTCGTCCTTTAAGTCCTCTGTGTATTTCCCCTGGAGAACTGACGTATTGATACGGAGACATATTGAAGTGTATATTTAATGGGGAGATGCTGTTTACTCGTCCCGCTATGTACGCAGGCCGGAGGCAAAGTAATGAGAGTTTTAAAACAGCCCGTCTCTCTGTGGATTGGTAATTCTGCATCGCTGTTCAACTGAATGACTGGCTAATTGAAGTGCAGAGTAGCGATCACAAAGTTCCCCAAAATGACTTCATTCAGCAATCTTTTTCTGAAAGTGGGGTTCGCTCAAACGAGTTGTCGTGGGCGGTTTGGGAAAAAAACACAAACCAACATTAATTTGAGGGCAATTTCGACTGTCAGCATGCGTGTCTTTTGATAAACCGCTCCTTGATTGAGAACAGGATGATATGCTGTCTACTGGTGTGTGTGTGAGCCTGGGGTTTCGTGCATGTCTAGGATGCTGCAGCAGACTGTGAACTCGGGTAATTGAGTGTGTCCTGATATCAGATAATGGAAAAGAGTGTTTTCGGGCCTGTTTGATGTAGCTATGAGTCATTTGGGGGGGTGGGGTGTTATCTATTTGTATCTTCATCTCCTTAACATGTTCATGTCACATGACTTAGCCCTTAGGCTCTGAATAACTGTTTGACAGTGAGTGAGAGGCGTGTGTGTGCAGTGGGTGGACTGGGCTGTCATTGTGAAGTGACTGATCAATAAGCCATCATAATGTGAAAAATGGATTGTAATGAAACCATCATCCCCACCCCACACATAATTCCCCTTACTCTTGCCTAATGAGCAGTTTGTGTGTGAGTCTGTGTGGTAAACGGTGCCACACACACACAGCCCTGGATCTGCCAGCTAGAGCAGTGGTGCAGATCAACCTCAATCACCAGTTTTCCTTGTCACCCCACCCCCGCCAACCTCCCTTCTCTCTACTGCAGCGAAAGCCCCCTTCTTTCTCTCTCTCTCCCTCACACACAACACACACGCAGACACACTCTCCCAACACACACACACACACACACACACACACACACACACACACACACAATCGAAACCCACATTTATAAATAAAGAGACCAGCAGTGACAGCCACACGCAGGCACACAAATTCTGACACATATATATGTCTATACACACACACACACTGAATCCAATCAGCCCAACCACATGCTCAGGGAGAGCGGTAGAGAGTGGCGAGGGCAAGATTAGAGTAAAATGCGGGCTAATTATTCTTTATGGAGCGTGTGGGAGAGATAAGACTCGTTTTGTTCCATCTTCTGTAGCTGTGAGATCAGATGGCGTTAAGGAAGAGAAGGGGGGTCTGCTGAAGCTTGTTAGCGTGCTGGTGCATTCGGCATAGGAGCTGGCTGGCAAGCAGTCGCTCTCCTCTCTCTCTCTTTCTTCTCCTCTGTCCGTGTGTTCTCCGCAGCTCACCGTATTTCAGCATGCCTGCTCAGCCTGGCTCAAGGCAGCGCTGCCGCCCAACGCCGCGAGTCTGACAACGGACGCACAAGCTCGCGCACACACACACACACACACACACACACACACACACACACACACACACACACACACACACGCATGAGGGGATGTTAAGCTCCGGATTGCTGGGAGAGTGAAGCATGGACCATGGTGCCAGGTCAGTGTATTTTAATAAGCTTGTAGAATGAAGAAAGTCTGTGCGTTTATGCATAAGAGTGTGTGGGGGCTGTCAATGCCGGTCTCATGTGAAGCCATCCCTTAATTTGTATACGTGGGTTTATAGTGTCTGTGTGTGTGTGTGTGTTGGTGTCCTTGTGTGCTCTGAGGGCAATTTTAAGCCTTCCACTGTGCAGTACTATAGGGCGATTAAGGAGTAGAGCGAGGGTGTCCAGGGGGTTGATGTGCGTACGTCTGTAGACTGCAATATGCAGACATGAAGCCCACTTCATCACCCGTGCGACCACTCGGAAAATAGCCAAGAGTCACCCAAGCCAGCGTCGTCTCTGTTTCGTTCTGCCTACTTCAGACTGCCCTGGTGAGACTTTGATACCCTTTCATCTCTGTCCCCTCTCCGCCTGTTTTACTCTCCTATTAAGATCTCTCCGGTTCGTTCTCTCATTTGATCGCTCGCTCTCTCGGTAGCTCTCTCTCTCTCCATCCGCCCCTCTCCCCTGTTGAAGCATCACCCTTGCAGGGTTATGACATTGAGCTCAGTAGAAACAAGTGGGAGTTGGACAACTCTCTCAGATGAACATTTTGTCCTTACCCTGGTGTTACATACACACATGACCTTCTGGAGGACTCGTAATCTCCAGCCTGGGGGGTGTGTGTGGTAGAGATCGTTTAGCCTAGCGAGTTTTATCCTTGTCTGAAATTGATTCTAACCGGTGAGGGTCGGAGGCAGTCACGTGTGAATTCTTACATCACAAGAGAAGGCACTTACATTTTCCATCAGCGTGTTGAAAGGTGTGTGTGCACACGTGACTCAGATAAGAGGAAGAAAATTGAATTGTGTTTTGGGACAATTTGTGCTTGGCAGCCTGGGTGTGTGTCCTGTCCATAAGTGTGTGCATTAGTCAGCCTATTTGTGTGTGTGTGTGTGTGTGTGTGTGTGTGTGTGTCTGTGTGCAGCTTTTCTGTGTGTATGTGTACCTGTTTACCTGCCTGTCTCTCTCTGTGTCCCCCCCCACCCCGTACCCTCCTTTCCCTTCCCACTTCCTTCCGCCCCCACACCTGTGTAAATCAATGCACTGTTATTGGGAGGTTTATACAGTACATGATGATCAGTCTACCGCTGATCACTAGGTTAGATGGACTTGGCTTCCCCCCCTGTTGATGCTGCAGCACTCATTTATGTTGGAGGGAGCACAGACACACATACATTCATCTTGGAGGAATCACTCTGTCAGCGTTGACTTACAGCACATTAAAACCCCACTATGGAGTGCTAGACTGTGCGCCATATATTTCCGTGACTTTGTCTGTTTAGGGCTCTGGTGTCTGCCAGCCTCTGTTTGCATCGCAAATGGCACCCTATTCCCTTTGTAGTGCACTCAATTTTGCCAGAACCCTGGTCATAAGGGGTACACGATATTATGTGAAATAGGATCCCGGTCAAAAGCAGTACACTATATAAGGGGATAGGCTGCTATTTGGGATGCATTCCCATAGTATTGCCAGAGACATATATATTTACGTTGTGTTGTCTATATGTTCTCTGGTATCTGGTTCGGGGTTGGTGGTTGAACATTCTTATTGGTGTTGGGGGGGGGGGAATGCAGTTCTGTCCTTTTCAACAGCGACCTGGTGTGCTGATTTTCCTTCCTTTCTAGCATGGTCAGATGGTGACAACCCAGTGGGTGCTGCAGTGACGGTGCAGCAAAGACAACAAGGGAACAGCTAGGCTGTAGATGGTTAGATAGGCCGTGTACTCTGTACAAATAGCAGTGTTTGCTGAACATAATCAAAGCCAAGGAGCACTACACCATCCAGCTGATTGAACTGTCTCCGTCTCTCTGCCTCTCCTCGGATGGTTGTCCCCAGCCTATTGGGGAGGAAGTGTCTGGGAGCGACATTAGATGTTTCCCGTTAATTGTCCCGCAAAATCCCCCTAAACGTTCCGTAAATGCTTTATCAGAGCGGCTTTATGCACTTGAGCCGTGCTTAGCACTCTCCTCCACTCTGGGCGCTCCGATGCGGCAATTGAAAAGCAACGTTTCGACTACCAAGCTGTCTTCAACAGGATAGAGCGTTCTCCTAACTGGAGCATTCGTTTCTAGGATGCAGCAGTGACGCTCTTTAATAGAAATAAGCATTAATCCTCTCTGTTGGATGGTAGTAGAGCTACGGAGGACAATGAGAACCACACCACAGCATGCAAGTCTGCCTCTTAAGGATTAGACACTACAGTTCACTTGCAGTACTACTGTGGGCTATGCTTATTGGAGGCATAGAGCGTCTTTGTAAGTTATTTAGACCAGTATTTCTCAGCTGTCGTCCTGGGGTAGCCACAAGGTTGCCCATTCTTCCTTGATGTAGTATATCAAAAGCAGAAGTGTGCAGGTTTTCCTTTTCTTTTAAGATGTCGTTGCATTAGTCCCACCCACCTGAACAACATCAAAAGCAAAAATAAAAGTGACGGGACCTCCCGAGTGGCGCAGATGTCTAAGGCACTGCTTGACACGTCATTGCAGACCCAGCCGCGACCAGATGTGGCGGTGCACAATTGGCCCAGCGTCGTCCGGGTTAGGGGAGGGTTTGGCCGGCCGGGATGTCCTTGTCCCATCGCTATCTAGCAACTCCTTGTGGCGGGCCGGGCTAATGCACGCTGACACGGTCGCCAGTTGTAAGGCGTTTCCTCCGATTCATTGGTGCGGCTGGCTTCCGGGTTAAGCGAACAATGTGTCAAGAAGCAGTGTGCGGTTTGGCAGGGTCATGTCTCAGATGATGTTTGGCTCTTGACCTTCGCCTCTCCTGAGTCTGTACGGGAGTTGCAACAATGGGACAAAACTGTCACCAAATTGGGGAGAAAAAGGGGTAAAAAAAAAAAACACTGGCAAAGATCTCCACAAGGCCATGGTGCCAGGACAACAACCTCTCCCTCAATGTGATCAAGACAAAGGAGATGATTGTGGACCAAGCACGCCCCCATTCTCATCGACGGGGCTAGAGTGGAGCAGGTTGAGAGCTTCAAGTTCCTTGGCGTCCACATCACCAACAAACTAACATTGTCCAAGCACACCAAGACAGTTGTGAAGAGGGCACAACAAAACCTATTCCCCCTCAGGAGACTGAAAAGATTTGGCATGGGTCCTCAGAACCTTAAAAGGTTCTACAGCTGCTCCATTGGTTGCATCACTGCCTGGTATGGGAACTGCTCGACCTCCAACCGCAAGGCACTACAGAGGGTAGTGCGTATGGCCCAGTACGTCACTGGGGCCACGCTTCCTGCCATCCAGGACCTCTATACCAGGCGGTGTCAGAGGAAGGCCCTAAAAATTGTCAAAGACTCCAGCCACCCTAGTCATAGACTGCTCTCTCTGCTACCGCACGGCAAACGGTACCGGAGCGCCATGTCTAGGTCCAAGAGGCATCTAAACAGCTTCTACCCCCAAGCCGTAAGACTCCTGAACATCTAGTCAAATGGCTACCCAGACTATTTGCTGTGCCCCCCCTCTTTTCACCCCTGCTACTCTTGTCATCTATGCTTAGTCACTTTAATAACTCTACCTACATGTACATACTATCTCAAATAACCAGTGCTCCCACACACTGACTCTATCAGTACCCCCCTGTTTTTTGTCTTGCTATTGTTATTTCACTGCTGCTCTTTAATTACTTTTATCTCTTATTCTTATCTGTATTTTTTGTAACTGCGCTGTTGGTTAGGGGCTCGTAAGTAAGCATTTCACTGTAAGGTCTACTACACCTGTTGTATTCGGCGCATGTGACTGTGTGGAATATACACACTGTACTCAATTCCTGCCGTATTGTGAATAGAGAGGAGAGACTGTTTGCCAAGGCAACAACGGTTCAGCTACATAATCAAGGGCTGTTGTCATGCAAAATGTCTGAATGAGCTTTCATAGTGAGACCTGCTCTGCTCTAATATAACGCTATGCTAATTTAGCATGCAGCGCTATCCCTCCAGGTAGCCCTCTTAATGAGACACCCTGCTAGCTGTCATGCTAATGTAGCATTAGCGAGAAAGGCTTCTGAATGAGGATTTATTTGAGGTGATTTTACCTCAGTCGTCTAGTAATCACGTGTTAGTGACCTGTAAGCCTAGACCTCTTTCAAACGATCAAAGTTTGATGATTAGTTGATTATTGGAGTCGGCTGGATAGGTTAGAATTGAGCTGCTGCTTCACTGGGAGACATTCTGCAGGAGATAACTGCTGCGTCTGTGCGCACGCCAGGGTTTCCTTAGCCGGTAATTCCTGCTTTAGGCCAATAAAAAAAGCCCATTTCAATTGTTGCAGGCCAAATTGACCAGGAGAAAAAACAGTGGTAGGCGCGTCACCCATCAGTTTACAGTGGGAGCTGGATGCATTATGCATTTTGTAAACGTACTTGATTGTTTGAAACCTGAATGTTTTACTTATTATTATGAGGCATGTCTTTCCTTGCTTAAAAATCAGACAGTGGAAACGTGGAGGCGATTGTTTTATACAGGCTTAGGGTCGTTGTCCTGGTGGAAGGTAAAACCTTCGCCCCAGTCTGAGGTCCTGAGCGCTCTGGAGCAGGTTTTCATCAAGGATCTCGCTGTACTTTGCTCCGTTCATCTTTCCCTCTATCCCGACTAGTCTCCCAGTCCCTGCCATTGAAAAACATCCCCACAGTATGATGCTGCCACCACAATTCTTCTCCGTAGGGGTGGTGCCAGGTTTCCTCCAGATGTGACGCTTGACATTCAGGCCAAAGAGTTCAATCTTGGTTTCATCAGACCAGAGAGTCTTGTTTCTCATCGTCAGAGTCCTTACGTGTCTTTTGGCAAACTCCAAGCGGGCTGTCGTGCCTTTTACTGAGGAGAGGCATCTGTCTGGCCACTCTACCATAAAGGCCTGATTGCAGCACTCCACTAGAGATGGTTGTCCTTCTGGAATGTTCTCCCATCTCCACAGAGGAACTCTGGCGCTCTGTCAGAGTGACCATCGGGTTCTTGACCACCTCCCTGACCAAGGCCCTTCTCCCCCGATTGCTCAGTTTGGCCGGGCAGCTAGCTCTAGGACGAGTCTTCCATTTAAGAAATGATGGAGGCCTCTGTGTCCTTGGGGACCTTCAATGCTGTAGAAATGTTTTGGTACCCTTCCCCAGATCTGTGCCTCGACACAATCCTGTTTCGGAGCTTCGCGGACAATTCCTTTGACCTCATGGCTTGGTTTTTGCTCTGACATGCACTGTCAACTGTGGGACCTCATATAGACAGGTGTGCACCTTTCCAAATCATGTCCAATCAATTGAATTTACCACAGGTGGACTCCAATCAAGTTGTAGAAACAGCTCAAGGATCGTCAATGGAAACATGATACACCTGAGCTCAATTTTGAGTCCTTCTTGTACTTATGTAAATGAGGTGTTTATTTTGATGCATTTTCAAAAATGTCTAAACCCGTTTTCACTTTTGTCATGATGGGTTATTGTGTGTAGATTGATGAGGAAAAACAGTTATTTAACTTCTTATGGTATAGGGGACGGTTGCGTCCCACTTGGGCAAAAAACAGGGAAAATGCAGTGTGGCAAATAAAAAAAATGATATAAAAAATCAACTTTCATTAAATCACACATGTAAGATACTCAATTAAAGCTACACTCATTGTGAATCAGCCAACATGTCAGATTTTAAAAAGGCTTTTCGGCGAAAGCTTAAGAAGCTATTATCTGATGATAGCCCAATAGTAAACATAGAGGGTAGCATATTTCAACCCTGCAGGCGCTACACAAAACGCAGAATAAAATATAAAACATGCATTACCTTTGACTCCAATATGTCCCATAAACATCACAATTTGTCCTTTTGTTCGATTAATTCCGTCCATATATATCCAAATGTCCATTTATTTGACGCGTTTGATCCAGGAAAAAAAACGGCTTCCAAAAAACGCAACATCACTACAAAATGTCATAGGTTGCCTGAAAACTTTGCCAAAATTTTTCAAACTACTTTTGTAATACAACTTTAGGTATTTTTAAACGTTAGTAATCGATCAAATTGATCAAGTCTAATAATAATCGATCAAGTCTATCTGTGTTCAATACAGGAAGATAACAAACATGCTACTTTTCACGTCTTGCGCAACTCTCAACAGTGTTTCTCAATTCCTAGATGGCCTACTTATTCATTGCACAAAAGAATAACCTCAACCAAATTCCAAAGACTGGTAACATCCAGTGGAAGCGGTAGGAACTGAAAACAGGTTCCTAAGAAATATAATTTGCCAATGAGAATCCCGGGGAACAGACAGAGACCAAAAAACAAAACAATTCTGAACGGTTAGCCCTTGGGGTTTTGTCTGCTACATAAGTTCTGTTATACTCACTGACATGATTCCAACAGTTTTAGAAACTTTAGTTTTCTTTCCAAATCTACTAATAATATGCATATCTTATATTCCTGGCATGAGTAGCAGGAAGTTGAAATTGGGCACGCTATTTATCCAAAAGTGAGAATGCTGCTCCCCTATACCTTAAGAAGTTAATAATTTTTTAGAATAAGGCTGTAACGTAAGAAAATGTTAGGAGGTCTGAATACTTTCCGAATGCACTGTATGTAACCAAATGACCGGGATTAACAGTCCATTTACTACTGGTGACATATGTAATAGGGAATCGATGAAAATAAAGGGTCAACATTTCGCACAATGAAACAATGAATGTGCAAGAATTGTCGGGAGACAGCTGAGAGTATTCTAGAGAGCATAGTGCATTCTGGACAGCCTATGGGCGCCACTCTCTCCAGAATGCGCTCAGCTATCTTCGACACACATCCCTCCCCTTGTCTCCCTATTTTAAATTATACTCAAGACACATCACACATATATTTTAGATGCTTTTCACTGACAGCCACAACTCAATCAGCTAGGCCTTTTGCAATGTGTGCTGCCTATGAAAGACCTGAAAGCGAGGGAGGGCGAGAGAGATGGAGGGTGTGTGTATGCGTACATATGTTTGTGTGTGCTCAGAGAAAATGTAGGACTACGTGTACATTGGTTCCTCCTTTTAAAAGTTGCGGCACACCTTGCGAGCTGCTGCCGCATTCTGTGGCACGTGATCTATTTGTCAACCATTTTTTTCTGTTAATGCAAGTTATTTCAAGTTTGACCACCAGAGGGCATCTTTGAGAAGCATTTGATAGTTTTCCGTATTGGCATTACCAGAGAATGGAAAACCTTTTTTTGTAATAACATAGTATATGGGATTGATTTAAAAAAAAAAATTGGCTTAATTCAATTGATTAATATTATGGTGTTTCTATTCAGAGAAAAACAAAACACTCAGGGTTTCCATTAGGATGGAATGGAAAATATAGCGCTGTGCAACGTGACGGTCGGGAGCAGGATTGGAGGATTCTAAATTTGCCTTCATTCGGCAAGTTTGTTCTAATATTTCTGTAAATCAGTGATATTTATTCCCATAGTAATTCGTTATGGATCCATAATTGAATCAACATCTGCATTTTGAAAGAGTATTTATCATTTTATGAACAAAATATGTTTTTGTTTATTAGGCTACTGTGCAGTCTACAATACATACTGTAGTTAACATAGGAAAGTCCCTAATTCCTTATGGCCTGCTCTCCCTTACATGTCTGTACTACAGAATGTGGGGCACACGGGAGACTGGGTTTCAATTCCCCGTTGGGGAGGAAAAGGAGTAGGCTGTCCTTGTAAATAAGAATTTGTTCTTAACTCATTCCATATGTGTTGTTTCATAGTTGTGATATCGTCACTATTATCCTACAATGTAGAAAATAGTAAAAATTAAGATAAATCTTGGAATGAGTAGGTGTGTCCAAAATTTTGATTGGTACTTGCTTAATTCATTTGATTAATCTATTCCAAGCAAAACGAAAAACCCTCTGGGTTCACATTAGGGTGGAATGGAAATTATGGCGCTGTACAATGTGACGGTCATTAGTACAGTACTGGCCTATTTAGCTAAAGAATCCCCGCAGGGCACAAGGAAGAAGTAGGCTGTCCTGACTTGCCTAGTTAAATAAAGGTTACACTAAGAGCAGAACATTTCTGCACCCTAATTTTCTAATTCTTGTCTAACCAATACCCAAATGGAGATTAAGTGAAAATAAAAATCTCATCGATTTATCAAGACAAGTCCCCATGCTTGCCTCAGAGCGGCGCGAAACGGTGCTAAAATAGTTGTAGGCTTTTGCGTCTATCTTAAATATGCTCTTTAAATAAATAAGGCCTACACCATTTTTAACAGCACATTACTGTACTCAACACTAGTGAGACTAAATTTGCCTATGGTACGTCTACAGTATATCGGCAAAATATTTTTTTCAATGACGTGACTCTCCACCAATTACATTTAGAGGATTGGAGGATTCTAAATTAATATATAAGGGGCATTTTCCGTTAAGATCTGTGAGAATATCTGAGAATATCGAAGTGGGCTTTTATGTAATTATACATTTATTAATAATAATGATAATCACTTTTATTAAAAAGTAACAATATTTTGGAGATTTAGATTTCATTTAACCTAGTGAGCGAGAAATATGCAATTCTTGGACATGGGATGAGACATTCTCACTAATTTGTAAATAAAGCCAGTTATGTAGAATGATTTATTTCTGGATAAACCTAACTTGATTATTTTGCACACATCACTTGCTTATATTTGACAAGCAAAGATGAACTGGTCAAGGCCATCAAGATGTTTTGTCTTGAGAAATGGACGATACAACAATGCTACAAATACATTGATCATCTCTGCAAGGTTTTACCTGTGGTGGTGGAGCTGGGTGGGTGCGACCAAAAATGTTGTTTATATAAACATCCGCATTTGAATGTCTTTTTTCCTCATTATTTTATTAAAGAAAGCATAAAGATTTTGATGAAATGCTGTACTGCTGTTTTGAGTTAGAAATGTAACACTTTAGAGGACTTAAGCATCGAATGCATTGCAAGTTGAGGGATTTTCACAACAGTTGCCGGGTTCTAAAAAGTCTATTGTCCTGCTAATAGGAAGCATTAGCATGATGAGCAACACCTGTTTCAGTTGTGAAAAACAAGTGTTTGCAAATCTGTTTTCAAAATGCCTCCAGTTGTCTATCACTACTGTAAATAAAAACACAGCTTCTTGTTTACATTCTTTGTGTCACACATAATTTGTATCTACCTTTCCAATTACTTTTAAAGTTTGGGATTTACAAATGTGCGCTTTTAATTATTAGTTATATTGTTTAGGTCGAACGTGCAGACTTTTTTCTTTCAATTATTGTTTTGACCAGTTAACTTGTAAGTAGGTCTTAATAAAATAAAATAAACTACTTCTGTTAAGCCTCAACTTACCTGTTTTTATATAGGTCTAGGCTCAGAGGAAATAGACTCAAACTAAGCGCTCTTGTTGTTGGTAAAGTCAAATTAAAATGAGGATTATTGTTGAAATGAATTGCTCGATTGGTGTAGGTTTTCTCCATCTGTTGGTGTGCAACATTTGCATAACAAGTTAGCTACAGTTGAAGTTCGAACTTTACATACACCTTAGCCAAATACATTTTTAAACTTAGTTTTTCACAATTCGTGACATTTAATCCTAGTAAGAATTCACTGTCTTAGGTCAGTTAGGATCACCACTTTATTTTAAGAATGTGAAATGTCAGAATTATAGTAGAGTGATTTATTTCCCCTTTTATTTATTTCATCACATTCCCAGTGGGTCAGAAGTTTACATACACTCAATTAGTATTTGGTAGCATTGCCTTTAAATTGTTTCACTTGGGTCAAACGTTTTGGGTAGCCTTCCACAAGCTTCCCACAATAAGTTGGGTGAATTTTGGCCCATTCCTCCTGACAGAGCTGGTGTAACTGAGTCAGGTTTGTAGGCCTCCTTGCTCGCACACGCTTTTTCAGTTCTGCCCACAAATGTTCTATGTGATTGGCTTTGTGATGGCCACTACAATACCTTGACTTTGCTGTCCTTAGGCCATTTTGCCACGACTTTGGAAGTATGCTTGGGGTCATTTTCCATGTGGAAGACCCATTTGTGACCAAGCTTTAACTTCCTGACTGATGTCTTGATGTTGCTTCAATACATCCACCTAATTTTCATTCCTCATGACGCCATCTATTTTGTGAAGTGCACCAGTCTCTCTGCATCAAAGCACCCCCACAACATGATGCTGCCACCCCCATGCTTCACGGTTGGGATGGTGTTCTTCGCTTGCAAGCATACACCTTTTTCCTCCAAACATAACGATGGTCATTATGGCCAAACAGTTCTGTTTTTGTTACATCAGACCAGAAGACATTTCTCCAAAAAGTACCATCTTTGTCCCCATGTGTAGTTGCAAACCGTAGTCTGGCTTTTTTTATGGCGGTTTTGGAGCAGTGGCTTCTTCCTTCCCGAGCGGCCTTTCAGGTTATGTCAATATAGGACTCGTTTTACTGTGGATATAGATACCTTTGTACCTGTTTCCTCCAGCATCTTCACAATGTCCTTTGCTGCTGTTCTGGGATTGATTTGCACTTTTCGCACCAAAGTACGTTCATCTCTAGGAGACAGAACGTGTCTCCTTCCTGACGGTTGTGTGGTCCCATGGTGTTTATACTTGCGTACTATTGTTTGTACAGATGAACGGGGTTCCTTCAGGCATTTGGAAATTGCTCCCAAGGATGAACCAGACCCCAGGGTTTCACACCTAGCTTGGCTATTAGACACTTCTTTAGTAAAGGTTGAATAGTGTATTGTTCAGCCAATAGCCCATCCTGCTACGCTTGTGAACAAATAACTATAATACTTAATCCCCTTTCCCCGTGTTAAAGATTCCAATGGATAAAGTGTTTTTAGCCACAATCTGCCCCAACCCCATTCAATACATTTGGGCACAGTCGATAGCGTGCTGGACTTCAGGCTAGAATGTTGAGGGTTCGAAACCTGCTCCCTGCTTGTTTCATTACATTATGATGCTGTCTGCGAGCAAATAGCCTGGATTTTTTACTCCTATCTCGTTCCTCTCTCTTCCACGCGTCATTCTCCGCCTGAGTGGCTCGCTTGTGGCCTTCCTGGCAGGATGTACAGGTTTTTTTATCCTGTATATATGAATTACAAATCAGCCTTCACTTAAATCATGTTTCTAGGCTATTGCATAGTTACAATGTGTAATCATTGATGTCTCAGGAGCAGGAGTGGTAAACACTGTTGAAGTGTATAATTGTAATACTTACATGCAGACACGGAGTTTGATACACCTGGTATTGGATAGGACTGGGGAAAAAACGAGCTAAATAGCCATTTTTGTACATTAACCCAATGACAAAGGAATATGCACAATCCTTTCTCTACATTAACTGACATTCCTCTCAATTGTAATTTTTTTTTTTTTTTTGCACGACTCGTTATAACGTTATAATTACTTAAATCTTAGCTTCCACCGTCATGGTCTCAACCCTGCTGAAGGTCACCAGGGACAGGTGTCTCACGTCAAATTCGTCATTGGAACCACTCGATATGATTGGTCATATAAAACCCTGAGACCCAAATGCATACTGAGTGCCGTAACTCCCCCTTGCGGTGGCGCAATGAAGCCGTGACACTGGGTACCTCTGAGTCCCGCGGTGTAAGCTCGCAACTTTTTCAAAGCAGAGCCGCTACGTGTGCAGTCAGTGTTTTGAGTCTTTGTGTTGTTCGTGTGTGCTTGTCAAGTGTCCCAATTCTTTCATCACTATACCTCTGTCCCAAATGGCACACTATTCCCTATTTAGTGCACTACTTTTGAACCGGGCCCATAGGGTTCCCTCTGGTCGAAAGTAGTGCACGACATAGGGAAACTGATGCAATTTGGGTTGCAGACTGTGACTATGCTGTGTTGCCAGGCTTGCTGTTAGCCATGTCCAGTGTTTAAGAGCCATGGTATGTAGGCTGGTGTTGTAGCATTGGAGGGGTGTGTGTGTGTGTGTGTGTGCGCGAGAGAGAGAGACCCATTGGTTGAATGTAGAACATTCTAATCACTAGCTACGTTATGCCATAACTCACATTCTGGGTCACTGATTCTCCACTGTCGCATCCAGGGGAGTGAACGCTTATTGTAGAATGATAGCAGTTATGTGTTTTGAATATAAATGTGTGTGTGCTTTCCATTCCAGAAAGGAGACTTGTCACAGTGCATCAACACACACTTAAACACCAGGGCCCAACTAGACCATTTATGCATGAACCAAAAACACACAGGCGTTTCTATGTGAGTTTACTGGATTGGATTTGAACATGTTCTGTGTGTATGTCAAATCCAATTTGATTTGTCACATGCTTTGTAAACAGGTGTAGACGATCAGTGAAATGCTTCCTTACGGCCCTTCACAACAATGCAGAGAACAAATAATAAAACACAAGTAATAAATACACAATGAGTAATGATGACTTGGTTATATACAGGTGGTACCAGTACCGTGTCGATGTGCAGGCACTGGCGTAACGCATTTTGTCTGGGATCTGTGTCAGCCAGACAGCCACTCATAGTTTTGACTACCGATCGCTGTCCATGGTGCTGAAATTGTGACGTGGCTGCGTATCGAATCGATGATGGGCTTTCTGTGGTTCCAGGGCATGTAGCTTATAGCTTTGGTTCAGCTGATACTTGTTTATTGGTAGACCTATTTGGTCGTCATTTCCTCAGCCTACATTTCACGAAGCTGTACATGGTGTCGCAGGGAGTCCATTTAGACTGCTGGCTGGCGGCGATGGTGTCATTTCTTGTTCAGTAATTCAAGTTTTAGACATTTTAGAGTCTTTAATACATTTTCAATACAACAGCCTACTAATCAGCAACCAAATGATTCTTTTTTAAAAATGTTTAAATGCAACTGTCCTGTATAGCCTACCTGAACCTGCATGACATGAGCTGTCCTTGCGCGCTCTCTCCCTGCTTGGATAGAACGATGTGAGTAAAACCAAACGATTTATGCCAATCTTTTTTTTAAATGTAGAGGCCTATAGAACTACAGTATGCGACTGCGTCGCCTTGAATTTTTATGTGCAAATGTTTTCACTGTGGCCTGTAGATCCAGGTTGCAGACCCGACTGTCGTCTATCCTGACTATTGAGACGGTGCGTTATACTGTATGTCCATTGCGCTGCACTCAATTTACTCAATTTACCACACAACTCAAACGAAGGTTCACCAACTGGCAAGTGTCTTCACTGACATTTTCAACCTCTCCCTGTCTGAGTCTGTAATACCAACGTGTTTCAAGCAGACCACCATAGTCCCTGTGCCCAAGAACACTAAGGTAACCTGCCTAAATGACTACCAACCCATAGCACTCACGTCTGTAGCCATGAAGTGCTTTGAAAGGCTGGTCATGGCTCACATCAACACCATTATCCCAGAAACCCTAGACTCACTCCAATTTGCATCCCACCCCTACAGATCCACAGATGATACAATCTCTATTGCACTCCACATTTCCCTTTCACACCTGGAAAACGGAACACCTATGTGAGAATGCTAATCATTGACGACAGCTCAGCGTTCAATAACCTTGTGCCCTCAAAGCTCATCACTAAGCTAAGGACCCTGGGACTAATCACCTCCCTCTGCAACTGGATCCTGGACTTCCTGACCGGCCGCCCCCAGGTGGTAAGGGTAGGTAACAACACATCCGCCACTCTGATCCTCAACACGGGGGCCCCTCGGGGGTGCATGCTCAGTCCCCTCCGGTACTCCCTGTTCACTCACGACTGCATGGCCAGGCACGACTCCAACACCATCATTAAGTTTGCCAATGACACAACAGTGGTAGGTCTGATCACCGACAATGACAAGACAGTCAGAGAGGAGGTCAGAGACCTGGCCGTGTGGTGCCAGGACAACAACCTCTCCCTCAATGTGATGAAGACAAAGGAGATGATTGACAGGAAAAGGAGGACCGAGTACACCCCCATTCTCATCGACGGTGCTGTAGTGGAGCAGGTTGAGAGCTTCAAGGTCCTTGGTGTCCACATCACCAACAAACTAACATGGTTCAAGCACACCAAGACAGTCGTGAAGTGGGCATGACAAAACCTATTCCCCCTCAGGAGACTGAAAAGATTTGGCATGGGTCCTCAGATCCTCAAAAAGGCTGCACCATCGAGAGCATCACTGGTTGTATCACTGCCTGGTATGGCAACGGCTCCGACTGGAAGGCACTACAGAGAGCAGTGTGTACAGCCCAGTACATAACTGGAGCCAAGCTTCTTGCCATCCAGGGCCTCTATACCAGGCCCAAAAACTCCAGCCACCCTAGTCAGACTGTTCTTTCTGCTACCGCATGGCAAGCGGTACCGGAGTGCCAAGTCTAGGTCCAAAAGGCTTCTTAACAGCTTCTACCCCCAAGCCATAAGACTCTTGAACAATTAATCAAATGGCTTCCCAGACTATTTTCATTACCCTTTTACACTGCTGCTACTCTGTTTATCTAAGCATAGTCACTTTAACTCTACCTACATGTACTTATTACCTTATTTACCTCGTCTGACCGGTGCCCCCTGTATACGGCCTCGCTATTGTTATTTTACAGCTGCTCTTTAATTATTTGTTACTTAAAAAATGTAAAAAAAGTTTCCTTAACACTTATTTTTCTTAACTGCATTGTTGGTTAAGGGCTTGTAAGCATTTCACTAAGGTTTACACCTGTTGTATTCAGCGCATGTGACAAATAATTTGATGAACAATTTGTTTTTGTTTGAGCCCTCAAGAACTGTTATCCACTGAAGATTATCATCTGTTTGCATCTGCCAATTGTCTGTCCAGTATCCAGACAAGCTGTCCCCGGAGCTCCCTACACAGTTCATCTCTTTCAGTAACGTGTTGAGGAGAATGACAGAGGCTCAATTAAAGACATTGTCTGTCCAGTATCCAGACAAGCTGTCCCCGGAGCACCCTACACAGTTCATCTCTTTCAGTAACGTGTTGAGGAGAATGACAGAGGCTCAATTAAAGACATTGTCTGTCCAGTATCCAGACAAGCTGTCCCCGGAGCTACCTACACAGTAACGTGTTGAGGAGAATGACAGAGGCTCAATTAAAGACATTGCGTATGTGCTGTATTTGAAGCACCCCGCTCCCTTCTGCCCAGTTTCCCTGATGATGTTATGGCAATGAAGCGGTTTGTACCATCCCTGTAATTGTTGCATCTGCGGAGAGATCGTTTTCAGAACTAAAACTCAAAGAACTACCTAAGAAGCGTTATGTTTGTGGGTCTGATATGTGCTTTTGAACACCATCAATCAGTGTAGATGAAGATTTTTTTTTTTTTTAAGCTTTGAGATATGGATTGTGTGTGTGCCATCGAGGGTGAATAGGAAGACAAAAGATTATAGTGCCTTTGAACGGGTTATGGTAGTAGGTGCCAGGCGCACCGGTTTGAGTGTGCCAAGAACTGCAACGCTGCTGGGTTTTCCCACCCTCAACAGTTTCCCGTATGTGTCAAGAATGGTCCACCACCCAGAGGACATCCAGCCAACCTTGTAGAGTCCATACCCTGACGAATTGAGTCAGTCCTGAGGGCTAAAGGGGGTGCAACTCAATATTAAGCAGGTGTTCTTAATGTTTTGTCCATGCGTTGTACGTGATGAGTCAAAATAGTATGTGTGCTTCAGTAGGTTCAAATAGGGCAGAGCTAATTGAGACATTACTGTGCCACAGCGTCAATACTCCAGAGGCTCAGCCACATTTCCTCTCCATGCGATGACCCCTCGCCCACTACTGTCTTTAGTCACACGGTCTTCAGTATACAAAT
The DNA here is from genome assembly GCF_034236695.1 of Oncorhynchus nerka. Lineage (NCBI taxonomy): Eukaryota > Metazoa > Chordata > Actinopteri > Salmoniformes > Salmonidae > Oncorhynchus > Oncorhynchus nerka. The sequence goes on along the minus strand of NC_088419.1, from coordinate 51,430,303 downwards.
GCTTACTTGCAGGTTCCTTCTAGGCAACAGTAAGAAACAAGGCGACAGTAAACATGCCGTCCCCGTGAATGATGCAGTTTCCCCCCCCCCGGGCCAGTTAACATATATCAGTTAGTCAATCAGTGTAAATGTGTAAATGCCCGATCTCTCTGGCAAGACTCATCATTCACCCAAGCCAACGTACGGACGGAGCCCGATCCACAGTCCCTTCCCCGATTTCATCATGGGGACAACACTAAAAGGTACGAGTACGAATGTAAAGTTAATGTCTCAGTAGAAATAGAAAACATTTTAGCATACGTTTTGTACAGGGTGGTGCAATTTCTAGTTCAATGTTTTTGGGGAAGGGGGATTTGGGGACAAGTGTTTAAATTGTGCAGTATTTAGTATTTAGCTATCATGATAAGTCTGGGAGCAGCAGTTGTACTCTGTGTATAGCGTCCCCTTGTAGGAACCTAAAATCCCCCAAAGTTCCCACAAGGATAGTCCTCCCTCGTGGGGACATTTAACACGTGCCCATTAGGACAACGGCTATTTTAAGCGAATGGGTTAGGGTTAGTATTAGGATAAGGGTGTTGAGGGTTAGGGAAAATAGGATTTTGAATGGAAATACATTTTCAGGTTTCCACGAGGATAGAACAAACCGAGTGTATGCTAGCATGTGGTTATCCTTGAAGACGAGGTGATGGACTGAGTCATAGGTGTTAAAGACCCACTGTTGGCCTAACCTTCCATATCCAGTCTAGATCGTTTTTGCTCATGTTTGGTCTCGGGGGAGGTTGCCACAGGATTCAAATAACTCGTTGTCACTGGCAGTTTATATTTGCAGCTTTTTACAACCAAGTGCAGCGGTTAGCCTGAGGGTCTTAACTGTTTGTGTCATCATGCCAACTCCCTGGCCCTCATTGTCATGCTGAATGTTTGCCTTGACAATGACAGCGATGGTGTTGGCAAGAATACAAATAGACCTGGGACCAGGTTACAGGGGCTGTGCTTCTGACTGGAAGCCAACATTATAGATTATAGGCTCCATTTGAACAAACCTAACACAACGGTGGATCTAAGTGCTGGCACTAGATCTGGGGGGGGTCAGAAATAGTTTTATGCTACACAGCCGTTGTTATGAGCGTAATAGCTGGCGGGAAGGGCTAGGTTTTGATGAATACACAGGTCAATCGAGGCGTTCCATGGCTTAATACTGCATGCTCTCCTGTCAAGTTGTAATGTCACATGCACAAGTACAGCGAAATGCTTTAAACCCCAAAATGAAGTAATCAATAACAAGAAAATGTTTTAATAAGAACACAAAGTAAGCATACTGTATACAAGGTCAGTCAGTTCCAGTACCATGTTTACAACGTGCAGGGATACTGGAGTGATAGTTATATTTGTATAGGGGTAAGGTGACTAGCCTTCACGATGGATGATAAACAGAGTTCTGTAGGTTGACAGTCTTTGCGTTGTCATCAACTCCAATTCGGCTGGGGGCATGGACTATTCTCATCCTGGTCCATTGTGGATTGATTGATACTACAGACTAAACAGCATTGGGCTACACTAACGAGTGATAGCAGCAGTACAACCCCCCCCCCCAAAAAAAATCCTGTGTTTGCTCAATATGTTTGGAGTGTTTGACAGCTTCAACGAGTATAGTTCTTTACATGTCGCACTTCTCAAATAAATAATTCTGGGCTCCCGTAAATTGTATTGTGTGTGTGTGATGCATGTTCTCATTAAGCAATATATCACCTAGGCCTACCATTTATAGGACGGAAACATTTTTAATTGCCTGTTTGGAGGAGTATGTGTTTGGTAACCGGACAAGAGGCTTGGGGAATGTGAATGGACACAAGCTGAATGGAGTGTGCACTGCAGGTAGGCATATGCGACGAGGAGCATGCTGGTGAAAGCCTCACGAATATCACGAATATACCGCTTAGAAAACCTTTCACGGATAGGCTCCTTGGCTAATGCATGGCCAGGATAAGAAAGTCACCAGACCCATTGCTCTTGAACCAGCTTTCATCGTTGTAGGATAAGGGTAGCCTATAAGGGCTTGTTTTTTTTTTTTAATCAAGTGAAACTGGAAACAAGCAATTGTAACAGGAAAATAACTCAAATGTTTCTAAATACTCTAGTTCCATGATAGCCTGCCTGTATTCTTTTTTACGCACATCTAAAATAATTACAGGATCTGGCTAAGATAATGTAATAGCCTACATATATTGAACAAAATATAAATGCCATGTTTCATGATCTGAAATAAAAGATCCCTGAAATTTTCCATACTCACAAAAAGCTTATTTCTCTCAAATTTTGTGCACAATTGTTTTTTACATCCCTGTTAGTGAGCATGTATCCTTTGGCAAGAGAATCCATCCACCTGACAGGTGTGGCATATCAAGAAGCTGATTAAACGGCATGATCATTACACAGGTGGACAATAAAAGGCCACTCTTAAATGTGCGGTTTTCACACAACACCATGTCTCAAGTTTTGAGGGAGCATGCAATTGTCCGCCAGAGCAGTTGTCAGATAATTGAATGATAATTTCTCTACCATAAGCCGCATCCAACGTTGTTTTGGAGAATTTGGCAGTAAGTCAAACCGGCCTCACAACCGCGTAACCGTGCCAGCCCAGGACCTCCACATCTGGCTTCTTTACCTGCGGGATCGTCTGAGATGAGCCACCTGGACAGCTGATGAAACTGGGTTTCCACAACTAAAGCATTTCTGCACAAACTGTCAGAAACCATCTCAGGGAAGCTCATCTGTGTGCTCGTCGTCCTTACGAGAGTCTTGACCGGACTGCAGTTCGGCGTCATAACCGACTTCAGTGGGCAAATGCTCACCTTCAAAGGCCACTGGCACAATGGAGAAGTGTGCTCTTCATGGATAAATCCCAGTTTCCACTGTACAGGGCAAATGGCTGACAGCATGTGTGGGTGAGTGTTTACTGATGTCAACGTTGTGAACAGAGTGCCCCATGGTGGCAGTAGGGTTATGGTATGGGCAGGCATAATCTACGGACAACGTACACAATATTTGAATTCAGAGATACCGTGACGAGGTCCTGAGGCCCATTGTCATGCAATTCATCCCCCGCCATCACCTCATGTTTCAGCATGATAGTGCACAGCCCCATGTCGCAAGGATCTGTACACAATTCCTGGAAGCTGAAAATGTCCCAGTTATTCCATGGCCTGCATACTCTCCCACAAATCCATAGATTAGTGCCTAATTAGTTCATTTAAATTGACTGATTTTCTTATGAACCGTAGCTATGTAAAATCTTTGTCGCTTGTTGCATTTATATTTTTGTCCAGTGTAGATAAAAAGGGCATGTCCACTCCCTGTTTTCTGTTCTGCTGCCGCCAAACTTGATCTTTTAATAAAACCTTGGAGTTTAGATTTATTTCAAAAGAACCAAAACCCTTTATCGTTAGTCTTGACTACTTGATGAATGCATTGGGTATGACCAAAAAAAATAAAAAAAATTGGGAAGATATGCGTGTTGTTTAATGAAATTAAACTAAAGGGGGAAAATATATTTAGCGCATGTTTCCAAATACGAGGATTACAGGCATAAAAAAATGTAAACTCTCATGGTGTGAACCCTCCCCTCTGTCTCCATCCCTCGATAGCGCGCTATGAAAGATGCACGTGTTTGTTCTCGGAAGTACGGCAACTAATCAGTGTCCGCCGTTCCAAAAATACAGAATCTCAGGAATTTTGACACTCGGAAATGGGAGTCGACACCGGAAGTCGAAAGAGTCGAAGTCTATTATTTTGAGTGGACTCTCCACCACTATGTCCCCGTTGTTGAAAGTTATGGAAATGGCAGAGAAAGGCACGTGACCGAAGGGCAATACTTTGACACGTTAAGTTAGAAGGAAGTGCGAACAGTGCACGGTGGAATTCTGGTACAGTACTGATGGGACAGGTGTCATCAGAAAGGGAGGCACCGGGAGACCCAAAGCATTGCTGGCATTGTGAATTCACCTGGAATTCTATTCATTTCTCTTTGGAAAAATTATTTTATGTATAAATGGCAGTTTAAATGTTGACATTTTTCCAATTTGTCACATTCCTAATCTCTTGTGTGCATCTCCCATGTGCATATGTGAACTGTGTCTCTTCCACTGTCAGTCCATGCCATCACCATCCGCTTTACAGATTATTCAACCAGCTTTCGGTTGGCCTTAAATATCCCCACCAGTGCATACTGAAGTTGGCACTTTGGAGTACGTTTTTAAGGACACCTCAGCGCAAGCGAGCTCATATAAAACGGGCAAGTTGCCAATCCTGGCGCTAGGGTTTGAAAATAGAAGATCCCCGGCTTTGACAGGTCGAAATTGCAAAGAAGCGTACGTTTGACAAATGCACTGGTTTAACACCAGACTCAAACACTGTCACGGTCCTTTATCCTTTGAGTTAAAAAACAACACTTTTGGTCATCTGTCAGCCCAACCAACCATCTCTTCACTTTGTCTTTTTTCTTCTTTCGTCCCTTCTTTAGTTACGCCCCAAATAGCACCCTATTCCCAATACAGTGCACTACTTTGGACGACAAATAGTCAATAGGGTGTCATTTGACATGCTGACCTTTTCTGGCTTGGCTACATTTCTGTGGGCCTCCCTCATCCCTTAATCCTCTCCTCCAATAGAGATGATCTCACCTCAATTGAATTGACCTCGTGGGGTAAATGATGGAGAAAGGAAATAATCCCTTGTGTGTATGAGACTATTAGCTGTGTTTGTGTGTCTATTTGGGATCAGGCCATTGGTAAATCGACAGCCCAGTCATGGCTGGATTATTCCTGTCTCCTTCCACCCACCTTGTCTCAGCTGGTCACCCCCTCCCCCTCCTACCCACATGTTTGTGCCAGATGCAGGCTGTACACACACACACACACACACACACAGACAAATGCATACAGACTTGCTCTCACACTCTCTCGTTAACTCACTTATGTGCATATACATTCTCTCACCTCACACGTGCACACACATAGCAACACAGTGTTCCCTGCGAGAAGCAGAGAGCTGTAATTAAAACAGCAGCAGCTGTCCTGCCTCCCACCCTAGTTGACTGTTACGCTAGCACTCCTTAACGCTCTAAGTCTGTCTCTGTGTGTCTGTTTCTGTGTGTGTCTCTCTCGCTCTGTGTGTGTCTCTCTCGCTCTGTGTGTGTCTCTCTCTCTCGCTCTCTCTCTCTCAAATTCAAATTCAAATTCAAGCTGCTTTATTGGCATGAAAAACATTGTGTCAATATTGCCAAAGCAACAATGTATACAATATACATTGTAACAAAATTATAAATGATAGCAAATAATAATATAAAATGGTAGTAAATAATAATACAAATTTAAATACAGAAATAATAACAATAAAATGGTAACAGTCAATAGTAGAAATGTAATAAATATAAAATCAAATTATGGAAAATGAAACTATAACTAACTTATAACTAAATAACGGTCATCTTCTTCTTTATATCAGTACTACAACTACAATCATCATTACTACGACTACTACTACCATCACTAAACTGTTATCACTACAATTACCAACCATATTTGGAATGATAAACATTAATAATTATAGTAATAACAATAATAGTAATAATAAGTAAGTTACTGTTTACTATGCAGATGTTATTATTCAGTGTCCCTCAGGCTATGGCAGGAAAATACATATTTGGCTGCAAGAGGAGCCATTGCTCCTTCGCCCATGAGTATTCTTAGTTTTTCCTCTGGGTTCAATTTGTAAAAATGTGGAATATATGTAGTCATTTCTGTGAATAATGAATCTCTTTGTGAGGAATATTTATCACAGTAAAGGAGAAAGTGCATCTCTGTCTCTACCTCCCCTGTCATGCAGTGACCACATACACGCTCCTCTTTGGGTAGCCATGTCTTTTTATGTCTGCCGGTTTCTATTGCCAATCGGTGGTCACTCAGCCTGTACTTGGTAAGGATCTGTCTCTGCTTCGTATCTCTGACAGAGTAGAGATAATCAGCCAATTCATATTCTCTGTTTAGGGTCAGATAGCAATTTAGTCGGCTTTGGGATTTTGTTTCGTTTTTCCAGTATTGTAAATATGATTCCTTTGATTGGTTCATGATTTTGCTTATTGGAAATCTTTCTTTTGAAGCAGTGCTGGTGTCTGCTTGGTTGGTTAGGTCCAACACCAGCTGACTGAGAGGGCTCGTTCCTGGGCTCAGCTCTTGGGCTTGAAGTGCTTTAAATTGCAGACTCGAATTTGGACTTGAATTTAGATGTAGCCAAAATTTTAATGATCTTTTCTGTATCTTCATTATTACTGGAAAACGGCCCAATTCTGCCCTACATGCATTAGTTGGTGTATTTCTCTGGACTTGTAGGATTTTCCGACAGAATTCTGCATGTAGGGCTTCAATTGGATGTTTGTCCCACATTTTAAAATCCAGTTTATTGAGCGGCCCCCAAACCTCACTTCCATAAAGTGCTATTGGTAGGATTACACTGTCAAATATTTTAGTCCAAATTTTAATTGGGATGTTGATTTTGAATAATTTCATTTTTATTGCATACATTGCTCTGCGGGCTTTTTCTTTGAGTGCATTCACTGCCATATTAAAGTTTCCCGATGCAGATATGGTCAGACCAAGGTAGGTGTAATTTTTTGTGTGTTCAATTAAGGTGTTGTTCAGGGTGAATTTACATTTGTGTTTCTGACATCTCGGTTTTTTTTGGAAAATCATGATTTTAGTTTTTTGGAAATTTACTGCCAGGGCCCAATTATGGCAATATTGCTCCAGAATATTAATGTTTTGTTGAAGACCTTCTTTGGTTGGTGATAGAAGTACCAAGTCATCAGCATATAGCAGGTATTTCACCTCTGTGTCAAATAGTGTGAGTCCTGGGGCTGGAGATTGGTCCAACATGTCTGCTAATTCATTGATATAAATGTTGAAAAGATTTGGACTCAAATTGCAGCCTTGTCTCACACCTCGACATTGTGAAAAAAATTCTGTTCTTTGGTTTTTGATTTTTATTGCACACTTGTTTTCTGTGTACATACATTTTATTAAGTCATACACCTTACCACCAAGCCCACTTTGTAGAATTTTGTAGAATAGCCCTTCGTGCCAAATCGAATCAAATGCTTTTTAAAGTCAATAAAGCAAGCAAAGATTTTGCCCTCTTTTTTTTTTGGTGGACGTGTTTATTAATTAGTGTGTGTAAGGTGTATATATGGTCAGTAGTGCGATGGTTAGGAAGAAAGCCAATTTGACATTTACTTATTACATTTTTTCTTGAAGAAAGGTTTGAATTCTTGAATTCAAAATGCTACAGAAAATCTTTCCCAAGTTACTGTTGACGCAAATTCCCCTGTAATTATTGGGGTCTGATTTGTCTCCACTTTTGTGGATAGGGAGATGAGCCCCTGGTTCCAGACATCAGGGAAGCAGCCAGAAGTTAAAACCATGTTGAACAATTTAAGCACAGCATTTTGCAACTCAGGTGTGCTGTTTTTCAGCATTTCATTTCTGATGTTGTCTACACCACAAGCCTTTTTTGATTTAATAGATTTTAGCTTTTCATTTAGTTCTTGTTGGGTTATTGGGTAATCTAATGGATTTTGGTTGTTTTTAATGACTGATTCAAGGATGTTCAATTTTCTTTAATTTCTAATTGGTTCTGTTGTAAGTTGTTTTGTGGGATGTTTTTGTATAGATTATCAAAATAAGTTTTCCAAATTCCTACATCTTGTATGACTAATTCTTGTGGCTTTGTTGTGCTTAAATTGTTCCACATGTCCCAGAACTGATTTTGGTCAATTGCGTTTTCAATTTCATCAAGTGTCTTGTTGGTATAATTCAATTTCTTGCATTTCAGTGTTTGTTTATAGTGTTTCAGAGTTTCAAAGTATTCATATCGTAGCTCTGGGTTGTTTTGCTGCTTATGTTTTTTGTTTGACATTTGTCTTAGGTGTTTTCTAATTGTTTTACATTCATTATCAAACCATTTGTCAGAAACATTTTGATTTTTGCTTCTGATGTTGCATTGCTTTGGTTTTCTCAAATTTGCTTTCGATGCTGCTTTTTGGAATATGCAATTGATGTTTTGGGTAGCTGAATTGACACCATCTTTATTGTTTTGGTACTGTGAGTTATTGAAAAACTGTATAGAGTTCATCATTTCATTTGAGTTCAATTTACATTTACATTTACATTTAAGTCATTTAGCAGACGCTCTTATCCAGAGCGACTTACAAATTGGTGCGTTCACCTTAAGACATCCAGTGGAACAGCCACTTTACAATAGTGCATCTAAATCTTTTAAGGGGGGTGAGAAGGATTACTTTATCCTATCCTAGGTATTCCTGAAAGAGGTGGGGTTTCAGGTGTCTCCGGAAGGTGGTGATTGACTCCGCTGTCCTGGCGTCGTGAGGGAGTTTGTTCCACCATTGGGGGGCCAGAGCAGCGAACAGTTTTGACTGGGCTTCGCGGGAACTGTACTTCCTCAGTGGAAGGGAGGCGAGCAGGCCAGAGGTGGATGAACGCAGTGCCCTTGTTTGGGTGTAGGGCCTGATCAGAGCCTGGAGGTACTGAGGTGCCGTTCCCCTCACAGCTCCGTAGGCAAGCACCATGGTCTTGTAGCGGATGCGAGCTTCAACTGGAAGCCAGTGGAGAGAGCGGAGGAGCGGGGTGACGTGAGAGAACTTGGGAAGGTTGAACACCAGACGGGCTGCGGCGTTCTGGATGAGTTGTAGGGGTTTAATTCAATGTTTCAATGAATGTCTCTGCACTGTTTGGAGCCCATCTGTATGATTGGTTTATGTTGTAAAGTTTATTGGGCTGTTTTTTTGAATGAATATTGCCGGTTAATTTCTTCAGAAACACGTTGATCTGACTGTGATCTGACAATGGTGTCTGTGGTCTGACAGTGAATGCACTAATGGAGGAGGGGTCAATGTCAGTGATGGAATAATCGACTACACTTGTCCCAAGAGCTGAGCAGTAAGTAAACTGACCTAAAGAGTCCCCTCTGATTCTACCATTAAGCATGTACAGGCCTAAGGCTCGACAGAGATGTACTAACTCTTTTCCATTTTTGTTCAGTATTTGGTCAGGACTGTTTCTATTATTTATAATAGGGCTACTGTACAAGGAGGGGTGTCCAAATATGTGGTGGTTACCTCCGCATCAGTGTAGTCAGGCTCAGAACCTGTTCTTGCATTGAAATCTCCACAAAGAAGCACTTTACCCTGCGCCTGAAATGTAATGATTTCTGTCTGGAGATTGTCAAAAAACTGATCATCATAATATGATGAATCTGAAGGAGGAGCATAAGCTGCACATATGTATACATCATTGTCACAATAGATGGTACCTTTGTTAAGTTTTAGCCAAATGTGAGTGGTACCTTTTTTCATTTCATTCAGTGCTAAGTCCTGCTTATGCCAAATGATGATTCCACCTGAGTCTCGGCCCCGTTTAACATTTTTATGTTTGATTGATGGTAGTAAACTTTCTCTATAGCCTGAGGGACACTGAGTATCTATGTCTCCACGACACCATGTTTCCAGTAGGATTATGATGTCCTGTCCCTTGATGTTTTTAATCAATTCTGGATTTGTTGTTTTATAACCAAAATGTGAAGAGTATAGGCCCTGGATATTCCAAGAGCTGATAGTTAATGATCTCATTTATAATAAGTGATATTCACTGGTTTGAGTAAAGTACATTGAAAAAAAAAAGAGAAAAAAACTATATATATATATATATATATATATATATATATATATATATATATATATATATATATATATATACATATATATATATATATATATATATATATATATATATATATACACATATATACATACACACACACCATTACATATAATAATAATTATAATACCGGTGTCAATACATTTAGGAATATTTGTAAACAAATTAATAAGAATGGAATAAGATTGCACATAAAATAAGTACAATGCAATCTGCAACCCTGTGTGTTTGTGTGTGTGTGTGTGTGTGTGTGTGTGCGTGCCCGTGTGTGAATTAAAGGGACTGTCTAGCTCAGTAGTCTGCATATTAGTTGCAGTAGTTGGCGCACCTCTCCTATCTCTGATTGTTCTAGGGGTCTTCTGCCAGAGGTTACCTCAGCATATGTAGGCTGACGATCTGACTGATACATGGTGTGGACTGCATCATGTGGTCTACTTCCCTGAAGGGCAGTGTTCTGACCGACCCTGGAGTAGTGGTCAGAGCTGTGTTGTGATGGGCTGGGTCTAGTAGAGCTATGTTGTGATGGGCCGGGTCTAGTAGAGCTGTGTTGTGATGGGCCAGGTCTAGTAGAGCTGTGTTGTGATGGGCCAGGTCTAGTAGAGCTGTGTTGTGATGGGACGGGTCTAGTAGAGCTGTGTTGTGATGGGCCGGGTCTAGTAGAGCTGTGTTGTGATGGGCCGGGTCTAGTAGAGCTGTGTTGTGATGGGACGGGTCTAGTTGTGCTGTCCTGAGGCGGGTCTGGACTGGTAAATATGTGCTGTGTTGGGCCTGGTCTAGTAGAGCTGTGCTGTAATAAGCCATATCTGGCTCTTTTCTCCTCGGGATGGTGGAGGTACTGTTGTTTCAGAAGGTGGGGCGGGGGACCTTTGTTGCTGGGGTGATGGGTGTGTGGGTCCCTGCCAAGTGTTGCATCTTTTAGGTCCTTGGCAAAGGTTCTGATACTGTCCTGATCAAGATGTATATTATCATATAAGTGTTGACATGTCAGAGTGGGGTGGTGAGCCGTTCTGACGTTGAGCAGTGAGGCACAGTCCACAGTGATCTGTTGATTTATTTTGTCAATCAACTTTCCTGGGAAGTCTTTTCTTGGTAGGAGGGTGGACACAACTATATTGGTTGTTGGGA